>NC_088127.1:1169822-1524822 GCF_036370855.1 Dromaius novaehollandiae | reverse complement strand
TGGTTTCAATCCGGAAGGTGCGGATGATCTGCAGGGTACAACAGAGCCCGTCACCGCAGGAGGGACGGCCCACGCGCGGCAGACACACTCCAGGCCCAAACCGGAGCAGCCCGAGGCAGAGCCGAACCCCGGACTGATGAAACGCCCTCAGCGCGGCCCCCCAGGATCAGCCCAGCCCTCGGGAACGCTGCGCACCCAGCTGCGCTGGCAGGACCAAACCCCGAGCCGGGGCGCAGCGGGGAGCAGCTGGAGACAGCCCCAACCGCCGCCTGGGCCGCAGTGCTCACCTTCACCTTGCGCCCATCCTCCTCCTCCCGATACTCTGTGATGGTCTTGATGTTGCCATTGATGAGCTCCTTCGGGGAGGGCAGCGGACCTGCGGGAGGGAGGCGGTGAGCCGGACGACGCGAGCAGCTGCCGGAACGGCCCCGGGCACCGCGGGCGGCTCTCACCTCCTTTCAGCAGCTCGGCCTCGGCGCTCAGGCTGCCGCCCAGCACCCCGCTCAGCGGGATGTCCTTCAGCAGCTCGCTGGTGATGCATTTGTCTGCGAGAAGAGAAGTGGGGGCTCGCCGTCGGCACGGCCCCGGGGCAGGCGCTCCCCGCTCCCACCCCTATTCCCTTCTGTGGGCGACGCGCAGCCAGCGAGGGCCTCCCCGCTACCGGGGCGCCAGGAGACCGCTCCGTTCTCCGCACTTGGCGGGACAACTATATTCTGGGGTAGGAACTATCGGTCACTCCAACCCCCGCAGTTTCCTCGAACCCTTGATAGAGACAGGAGACCTGGAGAGGAGCCCTGTCCCTGTCCTAGGCCGGGTATAATCTTCTTTCACGGATCAGCCATAGAGAAGACAGATTTGGGTCTGCTTTGAGCCTTGAATGTAAGGGGACCGTTTTAGGAGAAAAAGCGGCTCCTCCGGGGTCTGGGAGTGGAGCGAGTCCCGGGTAACGAGCCGGGAAAAGGAGGGGCGACGGGGGCAGAGCAGGAACCTCCGCACGCAGCCGGCGCCACTTACCGTCGTCGCCGCCCTCCTCTTCCACCTGGTCGGCCCAGCTGGGCTTGGAGCTGCGGAAACGCCAGAGCCTGAGACCGGCCCCGCCGCCGGGGACGCGGCACCCCCCTCCCCGAACCCGCCCCGTCCCGCCGGGCCCAGCCCCGGCCCTCCCCGGGAGCCCCGCCGTGTCCCGGCCCCGCTCCCGCCTCACCCCCCCGGGGCTGGGCCCCGCTGCCGGCCGGGCCCCACCCCACCCCCAGTCCCCGCCGCCGCCTCACTCGTAGTCGCCCGTCGGCATCGCGCTCCCGTCGCCCTCACGCGCACCGACCGGAAGGACGCGCCGGAACTTCCGGCGTCGCCGCTGGCGGAAGCGCGGCCGGCCCGGAAGGGGCGGGGCAGCGCGCGACGCGCGCGGGCTGCCGGGAGCGGTTGCTCGGGACAACCAACTCCCCCGCGCGGGGAGAGCGGTTATAATTTATAGGAGAGATTTATTTGAAGAAATATTACAACATATAAAAACTACATAAAGTATTAATTCCCACTTGTACAAAGCGGCCGATTATTTTCAATACAATGCGTCATAAAAACGCCCCCCCCACCCCCCACGATCCCCCCCCCGGCCGCCACGGCAGCACGGGGCGACAGGCCCGGGCCGGACCCCAAAGCAAAACCCAAAATGAAAACAAAAGGGGGGGGGGTCAAAATAAATCAGTGCATGTTTGGGAGTCCCGGAGCAGAGACGGGAGCAGCGGGCGCTAGTCGGCGGTTTCCATCTTCTCCGGGCTGCTGGTCTCTGTGGGGAGAGTGGGGGGTGAAGGGGCCGCCGGAGGGGGGGGACCGCGCCAGTAGCCCCCATCCCGCGCATCCCCCACCGCGGGGCCGGGGGCTCCCAAACGTCCCTGCCGGGCAGGGGGAAGGGGTTGGGAAGGGGCTGCTCCCGCCGTGGGAAGCGGAGAGGGCAGGGCCAGCAGCCCCCAGCGCTGCCCCATGGGGAGGGGGGGGCCGCGGGAGAGGGTAGGGCCAGCAGCCCCCCAGCGCTGCCCCCCTGGGATGGGGGGCTGCCCCTGGAGCCTGGCGCGGGGATTTGCCCTCGACCTACCCATGGTGTCTTCTTTCAGCTTTGCCAACACACACGACTTGATCTCCAGGCCGATGGCTTTGGCTAGAGGAGGAGGCACTGCGTTCCCGACCTGCTGACAGAGGGAGGGTCACGCCGGGGAAGGGGGCTGCGCTCCGGCAGGGGGGTCGCGCAGGGACGGGCTCCGCTCACCTGTCTGTGCTTGTCGAGGATGTTCCCGAAGAGGCGGTAGGTGTCAGGGAAGCCCTGGGACCTGGCGCACTCCCTCACGCTCACCACCCGGTGCTGCTCCGGGTGCAGCACCCGGCCCTGGGACAGCGAGAGGGGGGGCGGATGAGCAGGGGCCGGTGCTGGGGGGGATCCCCAATTCGGGGGCGCGCGGGGCCCGTCGAGGCCACCGGCACAGGGGCCGGCCGCGCACCCACCTGCTTGCCCATGGGCTCCGGGTTGGTGACGGTGGTGCTGAAGAAGCCGTCCCACTCCAGGCGCCCGTAGAGCCCGGCCCAGTGGTTGTGCCGGTTCCCGGTGTGGGGCAGGCACCAGGGGATAAGCGTGTTGAACTGCCGGTCGGCGGGGTCGCAGGGCTTGCCTGGGGAAGACGGGCGAGGTGAGGGGTGGGCGCCGCAGGCGCCGTGGGCGCCACGACCGCCGGGCCGCAGAGGGGCCAGTGCCTACCTTCCGCGCACGAGCACACCCCCCGCAGCGCCCCGGAGCTGCTGCGGCCGTTCTTCTTCTCGTGGTGCGTGTACCGCAGCTTCCGCGTGGTCGTGCCGTCCGACAGCCGCACCTCGATGTTGGGCAGGTCTCGCCAGTCGGAGCCGGGGGCCAGGGGGATGTGCCTCATCCGCGCTGCGACCAGGGCGCTCATGTCCTGCGGACGCCAAGCCCCGCGTTACCGCCCGGGACCGTGCCGCGGGGCGAAGGCAGCAGAGGGGCGCAGCTCAGCCTAGGAGGGGGACTGCAGCCCTGTTCCCACCTCTGGGAAAGGCTGCGGGAAAGGCACAGATCCCTGCACTGCTGCAGGCCTCGTCTTCCCTCCCAGAGTGGAAAGGAGTCTCCGGGTACGTGCACAGGGAGCACTTTGGGACACACGGCCTCTCTCGCTCCCCCTTTGCACAGCGTTGCCCACGCAACATCCCTGACCTAACCTCAGACCCGCACCCGGGCACGGCCTCCCCCTGCCCTGCTCGCCGCCCACAGCTGGTGGATGCTCGCGCAGCACGAAAGCGGCATCGCCGGCCCCCCGCAGAGCCCCGCACCTTGCAGATATGGTCCCTGAGGATGGGCTGATACTGCGAGCCCCGGATCTGCCTCTGGAACCAGGACTGGGGCTCCCCGTTGTAGGAGATCTCCAGGGCAGAGGCTCCGTTCCTGACCTCCGGTAGGTCGGACATGGTGTCCCGCACCGTGATGGTTCGGAAGGGGCCGGAGTATGTCCTGGGAGGGAGGAGCAAGCGATGAGAGTGGGCCCCGCCCGAGACCCGCAGCGCTCGTCCTGCCCCATGAACGCCCCCGCCCCGCGCTGTTTCAGAGACTCACCGGGTGATATTGCTAACGAACTTCTTGTCGTCCACCACGACGCTCAGCTGGCAGGCACGGGGCGCGAACACGTGCAGCGGCTCAGGGAACATAGGCAGCTTCTCACCGGGGGCCGCAGCAAGAACAATGGCTCTCCGCCGCGTCTGGGCCACGCCGTATTGACCAGCCTGGGAACAAAAGGACACTCCTGAGGGGACAGCAACGAGGCCCAGTGGGTCCCCATCCAACCAGGGCCCTGAAAGGGCTGCAAGTGTCCCCTCCACCGGAGCAAGGGAAGAAGAAACACGAAGAGTTTGAGCAGTAACACAGCAGACTGCTCCTTTGGAGGTTGTAGTTCATCGCAGAGCCAGGCTAGAGGAGAGTTAACTGCCTCAACCTGCTGTTAAAGGAA
Source organism: Dromaius novaehollandiae (assembly GCF_036370855.1). Lineage (NCBI taxonomy): Eukaryota > Metazoa > Chordata > Aves > Casuariiformes > Dromaiidae > Dromaius > Dromaius novaehollandiae. The sequence goes on along the minus strand of NC_088127.1, from coordinate 1,520,821 downwards.
GGGCCCTGCGCGCACGGTCTCTGCCACGATCCAGCCGCGACCACCCTACCTGCAGGACCCCGAAGGTGCACTGATAACCCATGCGGACAAGGCATCGCAAGGTGAGCTTCAGCACCATGGAGCGCTTGAAGGACACAAAGTTCCTCACATTCTCCAGCAAAAAGAACCGTGGCCTGTAGTAGTCACAGTAACTGCAAGGAGAGAAAGGGACACGTGAGCAGAGAGACAGAGCAACATTCGACGCCTGGGTTCTTCACAAGCCACCGACCCGCAAGCTCCTCACTGCTGCCTCTCACCTGAGAAAGGAGACCACCAGGGAGTTCTTGAACTTGGAGTAGGTGCGGGAGTTGAAGCGGTTCATGCCGCTGAAGCCCTGGCACGGGGGACCACCACACAGCATCTCCACATCCCCCTTCTGCGGCAGCTTCTGCCCCAGCGAGTTGGTCTTCTCACCAGACATGACCAGCTTCAGCAGGACGTTGCAGTCCTCCGTGAACACTGTCGTGCCGGGATTGTTCAGCCGGAAGGCCTGGGCAGCTGGCTCCCACATCTCGATGGCCCAGAGCGTTTCTGACACACCTGGGGAGGGAGGCAAAGCAAAGGTCTTGCGCTTGTGCAGCAAGGATTTCCTCACACCACCTGATCCAGCTCGCGCTCCACCCCAAACGCGGTGCCCAGCAAAAGGGAACGAGACACCAAGCAGGAGCTCGGCATGAGAAGCTAGCACTGATTCCCGTCTCCCCGTGGGCTCTGGTCATCTCCCAGCTGCCGTCCCAGCTCTGCGGCTCACCTGCCTGGTGGAAGCCCTCAGACAGCCCTCCGCAGCCAGAGAACACATCTAAGGTTCGCAGCTTGGGCAGCTTCAGGTCAGCTGGCTCCTGCTCACTCTGCTCGCAGGTCACAGACGATTTCCCTTTGCCTTTGCCTGCAAACAGAGCCCAGATCACATCAAAAGGCAAAGTCATTTCCTCCTCTTAGTGCTTACAAGGCAAATTCTTCTCCCCTCCTCCGCAGCAGTTAAAACACCAGCTTAAAGCACCTTTCTATCCATAACTGTTTCACTGCCATTGCCAGAATACGCCCTTGCATTTGGAAGGGAAGTTCCTCATCTTTCCCAGTGCAATTCCTTTCCATCCAATGGCCCTGAGCCACAGACCACTTCTGTGGGCAAGGCTGGAGCTGTGGTGACTCACGGAGCAGCTCTCCGTATCGGCAATGCTCCCCTGTGGTAACAGGGTACGAAGCCCTGCGCCGTGGAGCGACCAGCCCTGCCGAAGGGCGGCCAGTAGGTAAAAGGCTTCAAGATCTCTGAGGGCACCACAGAACAGGGACAGCGCAAAGCACAAGGGACCCTACGTCGTCACTGCAAGGTTTATTTCAGAGAGATTAGGCCTCACATGGCTTTCTCTTAGAAATAAAGCTGCAGACCACATAGCTGCATCCTGTGAGAACATCAGAGCAGGAGAAGTACACAGAAACATCTGGTTAGCGGGAGGTCTTATCTCTACTCCACAGCAAGTAACGGCAGACACAAACTGGTTCACTGACTCGAGACCTCCCCAGCCAGAATTACCTTTCCCTTTCCCTTTCCCCTTCCCTTTATTCCCAGAGCTCCGTGCGTGGTTTGGAGGATCTTCAAAGCTCTTGGTTTTTGCGTTGTAAGCCTGGGAAAAGAAAGAGATTGGGACACCTTACCACAAAGAGCTCAGAAACAACACAGACATTGCCAATACCCCATCTGAACTGTGAAAACTCAGGGAACAACACAGGAGCAGTGCTGGGGCGCGCAGAGGGTGCACATGGTCTCCCTGCATGGCCTCAGGGCGGTCTGCACTGCACAAGGTGCCAGAGAGGCCACTTGAGGTCTGAATATGGCCCTTCACCTCCGCAGAGAGCAACCGCTCCAGGGACTGACAACAAACTCCTGGTAGCTTTTAATCTGAAGTATCCTTTCTATCTGAGACTTAGTCCCCCAAAAGACTGCCAAGTTCTGCCTGCAGCCTTAGACGCTCGTTTCAGCGAGGGCACCGCTGCAGAGGAGAGCCCTGGCCTTGCGTCGAACACCCCAATGCAGCGCTGCAGGATTTCCATGGCGCACACGCAGAGCTCGATACCCCTGCTCAGGCGCAGTCCCCTGGACTTGGCACGCCTGGGGACACAGCCACGCCTGCCGGCTTCTGGCTCCCGCAGGACCCTCACCTCCAAGAAGTAGAAGCGGTCGAGCCCGCTGGCAGAATAGTCCTGGATGCTTTCCGTCAGGTCCTCCCCATACACCACGGTGCAGCGGCCCTGCACGGCCCGGAAGTCAACCGTTGTCTCCTCATCGCTCCAGTACAGGAGGTTGATGTCGGCGTGGTAACTGGCTTTCATGGACTTGTGCGTGTTCTCGGGCCTGCAGGGAAAGAACACCCTGGCTCAGGGAAAATGTGCCAGGAAAGCTCCTTGCCCTGACTCGGCCCAGGCTCCAACGCTCATTCCACTGCACAGCTCTGTCTCCCCAGCAAGGAGGGTTTATTTCCTCCTCCGGCACATGTTTACTACCGTCGCCTGGGCAGAGCACCAAAGGAAGGACTTGTTCCATACCAAAGGGAGCTTTCTGGGTTTTCTTGGGGGAGAGGAGGGAATTGGCACTGAAGTTGGTAAACAAATTTAAAGGCAAAAAAAATCTTAAGCAAGTAGAGCTGTTACGCTCAAAGTGTGCCCGGTTTAAGCGTCTACGTTCCTCTCCTGCTGCCAAGGCTCTTTGCACACAACTCCCCATGGCATGTGGAGATGACTAAGAGCCTGCAAATATTTGGGTAAATACCTGCACCCTGGGATGGCACTGGCGATGCTGCTCAGCACCAGGTCTGATCGCTGACTGGCAGAGAAAGCCCACTCAAGCAGCTGCACTAACCGAACAGAAATGCTTGAGGTACCTGTCCCAGGAGCATCCTTGTGTTGGAGGCCCAGAGCTCCTCCCAGCCCCGAGGAGCCAGGAAGCAAGGCGAGCCCCTTCCTCACTGCAGCTCGCTCCGCACCCGTGCAGCGCAGAGCAGCTCCCGACAGCGCGGCCCCAGCGCCGCTCACCTGTAGAACTTGTAGATGCGTAGCTTGATGTCGGCCTCGTTGGGCTTGCCGTTGCTGCGGATGTGGCAGAAGATCTCTTTGATGCGGCCCACGCGGTACGGGTCAGGGGCATCCAGGTTGCTGCCCTTGATGTACTCCGAATACTTGCGGTAGTGCTCCGGGTGCAGCTCCTCATCCACTGCCTCCTTCTTGGGGCGCTTGGCTGGGCTGGCAGGCTTCATACTGGGGAGCAGGGGAGCAGGTGAGGGAAGGAGGCTGGGATGCCTCTTTCCCCCAGGACACGGCAGCCCAGGGCATCCTCCTCCCCAACCCCGCCTGCTTCAACCTGGTCACCTCTCCGCGTCGCAGGGCGGCGGTGAGGATGGCCAAGACACCCACCCCACAGCGCACTGACGTTTTACAGCCAGACTGTCGCAGCCCCACGCATGTGCAGCTGCACAGACTGCAATAACACATGGGTGCAAACCAAGATACCTGCAGGTTGCTACCCCCAACCCTCTTCCCAAAGGGAGCTTTGCCCTGACTCTTCCCACAACTATAGGCAGCAAGAAGGGTCTTGTTCGATCTTTCATCTACTCGCAGCCAGTCTCTTTCTTTGGAAGGAAAAAAATACACAGGGATTTCAGTTTATCAGCCAAAATACAGTGGTTCAGCAGTTGGGATTGCCTTAGCAAAGAAAAGTTTCGCAATTTGATGTCTGCTGGTGAAACCAGTGATAAAGGCACCTTTATTTCCAACCTGAGCTTTTTTAAGTGGGAGTAATGGGTGCTTAGTTCACAGGCAGGATTCATACTGCCCAGGGACTGCTATATCCTCTCCTACCTAAATGCTGGACAGAACAGTGTCCTTACAAGTGCTTACAGCCCCCTGCAAGCACCAACCTGAAGGAAAAGGCTTCCGGCAGGAGGTAGACACCGTCTCCTACCCTGTACTGCACTCCATTCTTGGTTGCCATCGCGTAGAACATCTTTCCATCCCCCTCCTCCAGGGGCTCGGCCACTTTGGGTATCTCCTTTTGCCTCACCTCGTCCAGACGCGTGCAGCTCATGCAGAACCTGCGGGAGAAGGACAGCAGAGCGCCGTGACGGGAACCCGGGGAGGCTGAGAGGTGCAGCCCGGAGCCGAGAGGTGCCAGCTGCGGCAGAGCAGCTCCAGCAACGGGACGGCAGCTCCCCCTCGCCCCAGCAGTCCGGAGCGGTCAGGGCTGCCTTCCGCACACCGAGCGGCAGTTAAAACAGGTCCCTCAGCTGGCTGGGTCGAGGGAAAGGATACTGGCTGGCTCTGCCTTCAGCTCTGTGCTTGTGGAAGCATCGCAACAAGCATGTTCTCCTCCTTCAAAGTCCGTCGCCTGCCAGCCAGGAGGCAAGCAATCATGCCACTACTGAGCAGCAAGCTGCAGCTAAATTTAGTCCTGAGTGTGGCTGGAAAGCTCCTCCGCGATGCCCTGCAAGCTGCTTTCCCACACGCACTCACTTATATTTGTTGTCTTCTGTGGGCTGGGTTTTTGGAGGAGACTCGAACCGAGCGTACTCCTGGTCGTACCACATCTGGTAAAAGTAGGTTCTCCCATCGTCTTCCACCATCTTGATCTCCATATCCAGCCCGCCCTGCTGAGAGAGACACTTTCACAGGGCCCGGCACCGCTGGGTCTCTCCCGGCGGCTGACGTGCTCTTAGCGGCCGCAGCCAGCCGGGGTTTGCAGGGCTGTCACCCACCTGCATGGACCAGTTCTCTGAAGGCGCCTTGTAGATAACTTTGACTTTGCCGTGGATGTAGGACAGCTGCATGTCCTCACACTCATCCACCAGAAAGAGCTCCAGGGGGTCAGAGGTGGCTCCCAGGACGGTGTCTGAGCCAGGGCAGAACCAGTGGGCGTGGAACATCTGGCCGCTGCTGTCCTCCCACATGGCAGTCACCCTGGGAGGGAAAGGAGCCCGGATTATGGGGCACCAAGAAAGGGCTGCAGAAGAGCAGGCGTGTTGCTCTGAGCCTTGCCAGAGCTGGGCAGACCTTAGACAGCAGCACGGCTTGGTGGGGAGAGCAATCAGCATTCCCTGCTCCACCCCCGCTCTGCTGAGCAGCCCTGGCAGGTCGTGTCAGCTGTCCCCGCGCAAACCCACCCCACCGCGAGCAGAGACCTGGCTTTTCAGCCCCACAGCACCAACCTGGCGAGGTAGAGGGGCTTGGTGGGATCGTCGGGGCTGACGGAGACACAGTCCCCCACCTCCAGAGTCTCCAAGTCGATGCACACCTTCTGGTAGTAGTCCTTCTTCCCATCGCTCTGCAGAGACACGGGACAGTCGGAGAGTTCTGTTAAAGCCCTGTGACAGTGAGCAACACAGCCGCGTGCCTCCGCCTGGAAGTGACCAACGCAGTCCCCTTCGCAGCCCGACCACACGCCCCGGCTCTGTCAGCCGCAGCGGGAGGGAAGCAGGGCTCCCCTTTCCCGCTGGGTCAGCTGCACGCACGCCTGCCCAGCCTCACCTTGATGGGTTCCCCCACCCAGGAAATGCGGCTCTTGTTCTGCTTCTTCTTCCTGCCCTGCAGCATCTTCTTGGGCGACGGCATCTCAGGGATGTTGTCATCCACTTCTTCATCCTCATCAGCTTCTCGGACAGCCAGGTTGGGGCACCTAGGGACACGGTGACCGTCATTGCAGAAGGGCTTTGTGCAGGGACCAGCCCAGACGGGGCACCGGCAAGGCCAGGTTGAGCCCCCCCATCCCTCTCTCCTGAGCGAGGGACTTCCACGGAGGCCTGGGCCAGCCGAGACCCTGCTGCCCGCCCCTCCGGGCTGCCCCAGGGCGACGTACCTCCTCTGCAAACAGGCCTGCTTACTCCGTCCACTCCCCCCGAACTTCACCATGTTCTGGCAGGCCTTGCACTTCCCACACTCGGGCTGCTGACAGACCTGCAGCAGGGAGAGAGGGCAGGGTGAGCACGGGAGATGCAGCACAGATGCCCCAGGCAGGAGGGACAGGGACCCAGGGGAGCTTGGTGCCCTCAGGAACTGATCCTCTATCCTGAGGGACACAGCATCGGGGTGAACCCGCCGTGGAGCAACCCCAGCAGGGGCTGGGATGTTTGGGGTGGAGCACGGGCAGCAGATCAGGTCACTGCGGCTGGCCTGGTGCAAGGCTGCAGTTACCTCACAGACGCCACAGCGCCGGCGCTTCGTAGCATTCTCTTTATCGTCCTCCTTCTCATCCTTCTCGATCTGCTCAGAGAAGAAGGTGTCGAAGATGAGGTACACCAGCTTGGTGGTAGTGGCCTTGGTGGGGCCTCTGTCCTTGTCTATTTTGGTGGGATGCCGGATGGCCTGCCGCCTCGCAGCTCGTCTGCAACCAAGGACGGGATGGTGAGAGGGGAGCCTGCGCCGCACACCACCGACAGCTCACAGCCCCCACCACGCAATCCCCGATAGCTCAACAGTCCGTGATCCAGGGGAAAAGATCCCCAGGGAACAGAGCTCACCACGGGGTGCCTGACAGTAAAGGACTACGGCAGGGTTCTGCAACGGGCTCTCCATGCTGGTGGAAACCAGTTCCACTCCGGGGAGCGGAACCCAGGCACAAGCTGCGACTTGCACAGGGTCCCCGAGAGACGCTGCAGCAGCACAAAGAGCAAGGCCAGTCGCCAGGGTCCCAACCCCTCCTCTAGCGGGCAGATGACCTTCCCTCCCTCGGGGCAGCAGTGGGCAAAGGGTTTTCCACGGTGCCAGTTTCAGGAGAACTTCTGCCCAAAACTCTCAGTGTTCCTTGTGCTATGAAAGCATCCAGTCCAAATCCTCAAGTCATCCCAGCTAGTAACAAGCAAAACAGTTATCCTGAAATGATCCTACGTGCAAAGCAGCTAGGCGGATGGAAACTAACCTGCTGAGCATCTCCTGGGAGGCTGCAAGGCCAAAGACAGCAGAAAGCCCGAGAGATAGAGGCTGCGCCCAGAAAGGCCGGGGGACACAGGGCTTACCTCTTCCCCAGGGTGACTCCAGCCAGCTTGATCAAGTCTCTCATGCAGGGAGTGATGAGGACGGGTGGCTCGTCGCTGTCCCCAGCTTCGTCGTAACTTTCTACTTGCTCCACCACAAACTGGGCATGCCGCAGGAGCGAGTCCTCCGTGAAGCGGTTGAAGTTCAGCCCTGCGGGAGGCACGGTGGTCTGCAAGGACAGGCGGGTTAGGGAAAGGGCGGCAGCGCAACACCCCTACACTGCACAGCGTTCCCCCGGCCACCGCAGGTGAGGAAGAGCTGCAAAGGCTGGTTCTGGGGAGACAGAGCCTCCTCCGAGGCTGGAACCCATCTCTGTGTGGGAGGAACAGCAGCGGTTCCCCAGGCTTTCCCTTGCGCCGGCTTTGTCTCCCACACAAACAGCGGCCACCAAGCAACACCGGAGCACAGGTGATTTCCCTGTGCATACTCGGTGCAGCCAGCTGTCCCCGAGACCGGTCGCTCACGGCACAACCACCTGCCAGGAGGCCACACCAACTCACTGCATGTCACCAGGTAACGGGGGCTGCTCTGGAGAGGACCTCGTGGCTGTCGAGCAAAGGCACACGCTGCCGCCAGCCGCTCACCTCAATCTTGTTCAGCAGATCCTCGTAGCTGACGTCACGGTTGTTCTGCAGGAACTCGACGACAATTTTGCTCATGTAGATCTTCTCTTGCATGAGTGCAAAGATGGGCGCGTACTCCTCGCTGGGCTCCATCAGGATGTAATCCGCAAAGGCTGCAGCAAAGAGAGGGTGCAGCAGCTGGTAAACACTGGGGGAAGTTAGCAGTAAAGGCTGAGCTAGGACCGCAGCGGTACGGGTTCTCGAGGGAGGCTAGCCTGTCCGGACTGTCACAAGGGACGGCACCAGGATACGATCTAAGTGCACAGGGAAGCCCAGAAGCAGCTCTACCACTAGCCAGAGCCAACATTCACCCAGCTATCAACACCAAAGCAGCAGGGCAGGAACTTGAGGTGGGGCACAGACTAGCATTCACACTACCCATGGACTAGTCTTTTATTCTTGGTGTGCTGTTACCTAATTAGAAACCAAAGACAATCCAGGGTTTTTCTGTCACTACAAACTCCATTTGCTGATGCACAGGAGAGTTAAGTCCTCTGACTTCACCTTTGCTTTGAACAGAACAGGTTATTGGAAGGGTTATGTTCCTTGCAGAAATGGCGAAGGGAAAAGCTTTTAAACCCCCCAAACCTCTGCTTCTTCTCCCAACTCAACTAGAGAGAGCAGGACACCGAGAAAAAGCCAGCTGGGACATTGAAAGTCAAGAGCAGACTGGGGCTGGGCATTTTTCCAAAACTTTTCTCAACACAAACACTTCTAGAAAGCCCAAGGAGTGGAGCAACAGATCGCTGCAACAGAGATCAAGAGCAAACAGAAAGCTCTTTCCGAGAGTGACCCTGACCAGCCCGCACATTGCGCCGACAGCGTCCCGCGGAGGAGGACCTGGAGGACAGGTCCTGTCTGGGAAGGGAGGCTGCGCACGTGCTGCAGGGAGACAACACGTCAAGCCACCTTGCTCGTCCCAGTTCTCGCAGCCCGATCGTCCCTCCCCGCAGGAGGGGCACACATCGCGAGCCTCGGGTCTTGCGCAGGGGACCGTTCACAGCTGTGAATGGACTGAGCTTGGCAGGAGGTTTTATGCAAGCTTAGCATAAACCGAATTGCTGCTGACTGAGCTAAATAAACCCAAACCAGAGCATCGGCACAGTCTTCCACCTCCGTTTCAGGCCACATGCTTGAAGGTGCAAGTTCACCGTAGCAGCAACATCCACGAACCCACACGAAGCTTCTCCAACAGTCAGACGGGCAGCACGGACGCTTGACCCAACGCACCGGTGCTCTCCGAGCCAAACCTCCCGCCCCCTGCGCACCCACCTGTGGTGAAGCCGATCAAGGCCTTCTCCCCTCCATCAAAACCCGTGATCCACCAGGCATTTATGGGTCCCAGCTTCTTGGCTCTCACACCACCTGAAGGGGAGAAGACACAGATTTCAGTCCTTGGTGCAGAGGTCTTGCTGCCCCACACCCAGGTGACAAACAGCAGCACAAAACACTGCTCAGTCAGAACTAACTCCATTTCGCCCGCAGCATCGAGCCAAGAGTTCAGGGGAAACTGCGACAGCCCAGCAGTCTGATGCTGCTACGTTTCAGCTCAGAACCAGTGTCCCCACGTGCCTTGCAGGCACAGGCAGAGCAGTGCCCGTTACCCGCTCCTTGCTGCCGGAATCTATCCTAGAGCACAGGCTGACGAGAGCAGGGGAGCACATGCCACCCACAGCCCTCGAGGCTCCTCTGAGCCAGACTCACCGTCCAGACACGGGTTGTCATCGTATATCGGTTTCACGGCACCGCTGAAATACAGCTCTATATTCCTTTCTATCAGGCCAGTGTCAAATGGGCACAAGTGACCTCGTTTGTCATAGACACTGTTGGGAAGAAAAACAGGGAGAAAAGTTTGTAGCTTGTGCACTGCACCACGGGATTTAAGAATAAAGCTGATTTTCCCAGCCAGTTTCCCTGGACACAAGAAATCTTACCTAAAAGAGGTGACTTTATGCTGCGGCAAGTCCTCATAGCTTTCGAACCCATCTTCATTAGCATCAAAGAGAGATAAGCGCTCATCTGTCAGCATTTCTGGCTCCTCCAGCTAAGTGAGAGATAAAGGTGCATTTAAAGAGCGCTCCCGTTAGTGTGACAGCATCCCCAGACCCAAAAGAGGGAGCAGCAAGTCACTTACAGCATCATCAGGATCCCCCTGGAAGAATTTGAGGTCAGGGTCATCGAGGTACTGTCTGCAGTCGACGCACTTGGGAGGGGTGGTCTGCAAGATGCAGAGGACAGCATGAGCTTCTCTCTCGACACACTTTGACCCATGGCGCAAAGCTCCTTCCCCATTAAGCAGCCCTACGCTTTAGCCCAGTCCTCCTTTCCAAAGCGTCCAGGCAGCCAAACAGTGGCTGATGCCCTCATTTCATGGTGGCATTCTCTGCTCCACTGCCAAGGGAGGTCAGCTCCTGCCCTGGCCCAGCTCATGCGGGCTGTGCTACTCTCTAGCTTGCCTCAGCCTCTGTTTTTTGGAAGCTGTGTGTGCCAGTAAGGGCATTATCTTTCCCTTAGTGAAGCCTAGCCACTGCTTGGAACAGCTGAAAAAATAAGTAAGTGCCAGAAGTGCTGAGACACGGACAGAAAAAGCAACTTACTTTAGCAGGTGTTGTAGTTTTAACCTGAGTAATTTCATCTTTTATCTCAGACCTGGGTGCAAGAACATATAAAGAGAAGAAATAAAGATACAGAGCAGCATAACCTCCCAGGTGCCCCCTAAAGCTGATGTGGCCAGGAGGATAGAGCCGGCTGCGAGCCTCGCAGCAGTGCGGAGGGCCCTGGAGTCCCTCCTCACCTGGCGTGGAGGTCTCTGCGCTCTGCCCACTCCCCCCATGCTGCTGACCCCCTGGAAGAGGCTAGAGCAGGGACACTGCCTGGGGTGCTTGGATCTACGCTACAGCCTCGCGGGAGGGCTGGGAGCAGACATTTGTTTAGTCCAGTGGCACATCTGGACAAGCCAACTTTTAATGACACTCAAACGCTTCAGTCGCTTGGGCCAGAGCCAAAACGCAACAGAGAAACCTGACAACGCAAAGAAGTTCGGTCCAAACGGGAGCCAGGCGCCAGCGGACCTGGGCTGTGGAGCTCAGGGGCATCTTTTACCTTCGGCAACAGAACAACTAACTGCAAGTGCAAAGCAGAAGGATCTCTGAACCAGTGCATCGTCCCAGGTGCTTCCTCACCAAAACATCTTCCTCCTGGGAACTAAACTGCCCCGATTTACACAGCGCTGCCTCCCTCCCGCACTAACATGCCAATGCAGACAGAAACGTTCATTGCCACTGAGTCCTTCACCGCTGTCTTCTGCTGTGGGCAAACACAGGCACCAACATGCACCGGCCCAAACACCCCCTCAGAAAATACATGTACGTACAACTCTCCTTCTTACCCTTCTTTGGTTTCAATTTTAATCCTTTTCTCATCTTGTTCCTTGAGGGAGGAAAGAAAGAAAAGGCCTAAGAGGAGGACAGTGCCTGTGGCTGGAGCGCACAACGCCCTCCAGAATAACACACACGACCACAGCTTGGTGGTGGCCCAGAGAGATGGCCAGCCAAGACCTCATCCACGAACAGCTCCGGTACACACCTCTTCCAGCTCCTCTTCCTCCTTCTCCATGCTTTTCTCTTGCTTCACTTCCCCATTCACCTCATCTGACTTCCGTTTGTTGGATCTGCCAGTTTTAAACACAAAGACTCAACTCTTGGGTCCAACACCAGGAGCAAAGAGCTTTCCAAGGGGGCAACAGGCCGGACTTCCAGGCGGGCTCCCCGACACCGCTCTGCAGCCCAGAGCGGGGCTCCTCTGGACGCTGCCCAGCTGGCCCTCGGGGCCGCTCCTCCCGGGTAACCGCAGACCCGCAGGTTTTGGGAGCGACCCATCGACCCCGAAGGCTCAGCACAGCAGGTGGAGGGAGAAGAGGGCCAAGGCCCCACAAGGACGTGGCAGGGGAGGTGCAGGTCCCGGCTCTGCGACCGTACTGACCCTTTGGAAAACATGGCCAGGATGGATGGCTGCCGGCCGGAGCTCCGAGTGACCCGCGAACTGGCAGGAGACTCTGTCAGAAAAAGAGCAAGAACCGTGTTAGCGGCAGAGACTCACTGCCCTCCACCTCCAGGAAACCCCCTCCAGCAACGCCCCACGGCCCGGCTCTCAGCCACGAGCCAGGCGGCCGGGGCGGCAGCAGGTGAGCAACACCCTCCCTCGTGCCCCCATCTCCCGGGGCAAGTCGCGGAGGCCCCAAAACTCCTCCGCGGGGCTCTGCTTTCCGCACCAGCAGCCCCTCCGCATCCCCAGGAACCCCCGCGCTCCTGCGTCGTATCTAACTGCAGAGGGTTGTTTCTGCACACCCAGCTGCTGCTTTCTAAGTGTGTTCGGGGAGGCGACAGAACCAGAGCAGGGAGGTTAGAAAAGTGAAGGTTACACGTGTGTGGAGCCCCTCGCACGAGGGAGCTGCGCGGCACGCTCCGCTACAGCCCGCGGCCGCTCGAGGAATTCCTCCTCGGCCTCCCGATGCCTGTGCACCAGGTGTCCTTAAAAGCAAGCGCGTACCGACGCCAGCCTCGTGCGCAGCTGGGGGAGCGCACGGCCGCCGGTCACCTTGGAGCCGGGGGGCCCCGAACGGCCCCAGCCCCGCGGCTCCCGGCCCGGGAGAGCTGCGCTTGCCGGCCCTCGGGGCAGCCCTTCCCCGGCCGGCTGGGAACCTGGCGCGGGGGCAGCCAAGGTCTCTCCGCAGGGGCGCTGGGAGAGGGAAGGCAGCTGGGACGGGGGGTTTGGGCTGCGCAGGCTCCCAGGGTCCCTCCCAGCCCCACGGCCCCCAACCGCAGGGAGAGGAGGCTCCCAGCGCAGCAGCGCGTTCAGGCCCACACGGTGCCCAGTTACTTTTGCTCTCCCCGTTGGATCTGCTCCTCCTGGCCTTGCGCGGCCGCGGCGTGGGCGCTGACGAAGAGGAGGAGGACGAGGCTGCCGCTTCCTCCATCTCCATCGCGCTGTCCTCCTCCCCATCTGGCCCTGCCCGCTCCGAGTCCTCATCGCTCCCATAGGCGCCGTTCTTGGAGCAGCCGTTGGACGCCTGGAGCAGCGGCGCGGCGTCTCCGTTCTCCGCCGAGAGCTCCCTGTGGAGCAGGGCTTTCACCTTGGCCAGGTACCTCTCCTGGGCCGGCGGGGAGAGAAGGGCATCGGTTAACCCCAGGGCAGCCGGTGCCGGCCGGGGCACCGAGAGCGACCCGCCGGCAGGCCGGACACGGGGCCGCTCCGCGCGCGGGGCCTCACCTCCGACAGCTCCTCGCGCCGGAGCTTGGTCTCGAGGTCGATCAGCTGGTTCTGCACGTCTGCTTGCAGGAAGCCATGGATGAGGCTCAGCTTCTCCCGGACGCACTCCTGCGGGGACGGAGGGCGGCGTCGGGCGGGCGAGGGGGCGCCGGCGGCCGGGTCCCCCCGCGGGGCTCGTGCGGTGGTGGCAGTGGCACTGCGGGCTGCCGGGCCGAGCCGCCCGCCGCTCCTAACCCCGGCGCCGCTCACCGGGAGCTCCCGAGCCCGCGTGCGGCATGACATGATGGCGGTTTCCATGACAACCGACAGCACCGACATGGGATTAGGGCCTGGGGTCCGGGCGGCTGGGGAGGAGGGCCAGCGAGGGAGAGGGGCGCTCGCTCCACGCGCCCGCGGCCCCGGCCTGCCCTGCCCTGCCCTGCCCTGCCCGGGGGTGGCGGGGCCGTCTCCTCCGCCAGGCCGGGCCCCCGGCCGACGGCTCCCTCGTCCCGAAAGCAACCGCCGGGCCAAGAGCAACGCGCGAGTAACGGCCTTCCGAGCACTCCCTTCCATGCCACACCGATGAATCACAGTCCCGCGGCAGGCGCTTAGCGCAGTCACGTCCGCTCCGAGCGCCGGGGAGACGGCTCGGAAATCCCGCCGGGTTCCGCCAGAGCCGCTCCGCCACCCGGGCGGGAGACGCGGGCAGGCCGGGCGGCCGGGAGAGCCCCGCGACGGGGGAGCTCCTGGGCACAGCCGCGCTGGACAGCAGCACCGGAGCACCGGCCGAGCACGCAGCACCGAAAGCCCCGGGAGATGCGGCTCCAGCTCCGGATGGTCCCCGAGAACAGGCACGAGCAGGGGACGGACGGACGGGCTGCGCCGGAGGCGCTTACCTTCTCGCTCAGGCTGTCTTCATCCCGCTCCAGATCTTGCAGGCTGCAAGAGAAGAGAGTCGGAGGTCAGAGCACCCTCCCTGGGCGACGAGGCGACGGACCTCGGCTCCGCGGGGAGGGAGCCCCGCAGGAACGACGGGCAGGAACACCCGGAGCACGCGGAGAGGCAGCGGGAGTGCGCGGGACGCGGGCCCCCAGCCACCCCGACGGCTCCCGACGCGCCGCCCCGCACGCCAGCCCCACGGACGGGCTGCAAACGCAAAGCGCCGCCCAACTCCCCCATCCCCAAAGGACCCCGGGCCCCAGCGCCCAGCCAACCTGCCGCTCCGGGGACGCGCAGGCAGGGCCCGACGGGGACACAGGGCTCCGCGGAAGGACGGAGCCGCGGGGAACGAGGCGCCAGGCGCCGGAGAGACAACAGAAACCGCCCGGCGCGAGCGGCCACGTGTCGTCGCCCCGGCTCGGCCGCCGCGCCGCTCCGGCCTGCTGCAGCCACGGGGCCGGCGCGCCTCCCCGGCCAGGCTCGCGGCGGCACAAAGGCGCTGCCGCGGCGCGGAGGTGGCAGAGGGCGGCCGGCGCCGCCCCGAACCGGGGGCACCGGGAGGAAAGCCGTCCCCGCCGCCGCTCCCCCCGAGCCGTCGCTTCCAGGCGAGGAGCCCGAGCAAAAGCAGAGCCCGCCGAGCGACTGCCGCCGGCCGCGGGGGACAACGGGTCGGGCCCGCCAGCTCGTGGACTCGGCCCCCGCCAGCGCCTCCCGCGCGGCCGCCGAGCCGGGGCCCCCGTGCCGGGCGGACGCGGCGGCTGCCGGCCCCGAGCCGGGCACCCCGCGCGCGCGACTCGCCTCCGGCCTCCCGCCCCCGGCGGCGGCGGCGTTTCCCTCTGCTCCCGCGTGCGATCCAACGCCCCGCGGACGCGCTTTGCTTTGGGCTGCCCGCCCGCGGCACGGCGCCGTTCTCGGAGCAGCGGAAAGCCGGCAGCTGCGGGGGCCGCGCGGGGGGGCCGAGCCCACCCCGGAGCCGCCGCCGCAGAGCCGCCCGGCCGCCCCGGCGCGGGACGCCGGCCGATCTCGTCCCGGCGCGGCACCTGGGGTCGAGGGAGGCCATGCCGCCGGGGAGGCGGCGTCCGCTCCGGCGGGGAGGCGTCGCGGGGGGCCCGGCGCCGGCCCCGCTCCCGGCGGGGCGGCGGGCAGGGAAGGTCGGAGCGCGCCAAGGCTGTGCCGCGCGGCGGCGGCGGGAGCCCGACCGGAAGAGCCGCCAGCCGTCGCCGGAGGCCGGCCGGCCGCACCTGGGCCGCTCGGCGCGTCCCCGCGGCGGCGGCCGAGCGGGAGTGGGGGCAGACGGCGAGCGCGGCCCCCCCGCCCCGCCGGCCCGGGGACGCCGGGAGCCGGGCGGGAGGGACAATAGCCGCCGGGGAGCGCGGCCCGAGCGGCGCGGGAAGCGCCAGCCCCTCCGGGCACCCGCCGACGCTCCCCGCGGCGCCCGGGGGCCCCGGCCAGGCCCCCGGCATGCCGGCGCCGGCACGCTGCTCACGCCGGCTCTTTCCGGAGCGGGACGGGACGCGCAGGCGCGGTTTTCCCGCACAAAACCCCGCCGGGGGGCACGTTCCCGTGGCCCTGTCCTGGGGGAAGGAAAGTTTCCCGGAGCGCCCCGCTTCCGCCCCCGGCCCCTCTCGTCGCCCGGCCCCCCGGCAGAAATAACGACAGGAATTTCCGTGCCGGCTTCTCCCGCCCAGACAAAGGCGAGGGCCGGGGCGGCCCAGGGCTCTCCCGGCCGGAAAGGGGCCGGGTGCCCCCGGCCGGGCGCACCTTCGCTTCCTGCCCCGAACGCGGCGCCGAGACAAAGCCGCCGGGGCGAGCCGGGGCGCCCCAGGGCCACGTGGGGCAGCGCCCGCCCGGCCCCGCCACCTGCCGCGACGGGGACCGGGACCAGGACCGGGACCGGGACGGGGATGGGGACCAGGCCGCCCGCCGTCGCGTGGGGACAGGGATGGGGCCGTGCAATGGCGGGGCTCCGCGCCCCCGGGTGTGGGGCAGTGCTGGGGGGTCGGGGTGCGTGGGGGGCTGTGCAGTATCGAGGGGGCCAGGGCAACGCGAGGGGGGGTCAGGGCAGTGCTGGGGGCAGCACAATGGGTGGAGGGCGTCAGTGCAATGCACGGGGGTGTCAATGCAGTGCTGGCGGCAGTGTGATGTACGTGGGGTGTCAGTGCAGCGCTGGGGGGTAGCGCGATGCATGGGGGGTGTCAGAGCAGTGCTGGGGGCAGTGCGCTGCGTTGGGGGTGTCAGTAGAATGCATTGGGGGCGTCAGAGCAGCGCTGGGGGCAGCGCGATGCATTGGGGGTGTCAGAGCAGTGCTGGGGGCAGTGCGCTGCGTTGGGGGGGGCAGTGCAACGCATTGGAGGTGTCAGCGCAGCGCTGTGCACTGCCGGGCACCAATGAAGTGTACAGCAGCAGGATGCAACTTTTGGGGGTCAGTGCCGCACGTGGGGCAGCGGTGCGGTGCTGGGGGTCAGGACATAGCAGGGGGTGTCAGCGCGGTGCATGGGGGTCAGTGCAGCACGAGGGGCTGGCGCGCTGCGTGGAGGGGCCGGTGCAGCGCCGGGGCTCGGTGCACTAACTGGGGCGCGACCACTGCGCGGGGCGTCGGCGCAGCGCCAAGGCTGGGTGCACTGCGCGGGGCGTCAGCGCGGGGCGGAAGGGTGCGGTGCACTGCACGGGGGCGTCACTGCGGCGTCAGGGCTTGGTGCACTAGACGGGGTGTCAGTGCGGTGCATGGGGGTGTCGGTGCAGCGCTGGGGCTCGGTGCAATGCACGGGGTGTCAGTGCGGCAACAGGGCTCGGTGCACTGCACGGGGTGTCAGTGTGGTGCAGGGGGGTGTCAGTGCGGTGCTGGGGCTCGATGCACTAAATGGGGTGTCAGTGCACTGCACGGGAGTGTCAGTGCAGCAGTGGGGCTGGGTGCACCGCACGGGGTGTCAGTGCAATGCATGGGGCTCGGTGCACTGCACGGGGGTGTCAGTGCGGTGCACGGCGGTGTCAGCACGGTGCACGGGGCTCGGTGCGCTGCACGGGGGTGTCAGTGCAATGCACGGGGCTCGGTGCGCTGCACGGGGGTGTCAGTGCGGTGCACGGCGGTGTCAGCACAGTGCACGGGGCTCGGTGCGCTGCACGGGGGTGTCAGTGCAATGCACGGGGCTCGGTGCGCTGCACGGGGGTGTCAGTGCGGTGCACGGGGCTCGGTGCGCTGCACGGGGGTGTCAGTGCGGTGCACGGGGGTGTCAGTGCAATGCACGGGGCTCGGTGCGCTGCACAGGGGTGTCAGCACGGTGCACGGGGGTCGGTGCGCTGCACGGGGGTGTCAGTGCGCTGCACGGGGGTGTCAGTGCAATGCACGGGGCTCGGTGCGCTGCACGGGGGTGTCAGCGCGGTGCACGGGGGTGTCAGCGCGGTGCACGGGGCTCGGTGCGCTGCACGGGGGTGTCAGTGCAATGCACGGGGGTCGATGCACTGCACGGGGGTGTCAGTGCACTGCACAGGAGTGTCAGCACGGTGCACGGGGGTCGGTGCGCTGCATGGGGGTGTCAGCGCGGTGCACGGGGGTGTCAGCGCGGTGCACGGGGCTCGGTGCGCTGCACGGGGGTGTCAGCGCGGTGCACGGGGGTGTCAGCGCGGCAGGGCGCTGTACGGCGGTTGTCAGCGCGGCGCGGGGGCTCGGGCCGCGCACGGGGCGCCGGTGCCGCGCACGGGGCTCGGGGGGCCGGTGCAGCGCGGCGCGGGGGCCCGCGCGGTGCAGCCGGGGCCTGCGGCGGCGGCGGCGGCGGGGCGCGGGCGGCGGCGGCGGGGCCGGGCGGGGCCGGGTGGCGGCGGCGGCGGCGGGGCCGGGCGGCGGCGGGCACTCACCGTCGGCGCAGCTCGGCGGGCAGCGGGGCGGGCGGCAGCGGGGCGGCCCGGGCCGGCATCGGGGACGGCGGCGGGAGCGGCGGCGCCGGGAGGCGATTTCGCGCGGAAACCAGCGCCGGGGGCGGGGCGGCGGCGGGCGAGACCATCGCGGGGCGGGCGGGGGGCCCGCCGGCCCGGGCGGGACCATTCGCGGCGAGGGGGGCCGCCGGCCCGGGCGGGACCATTCACCGGGGGGGGCACCGGCCCGGGAGGGACCATTCACGGCGGGGGGGCCCCCCACCGGCCAGGGCGAGACCATTCCCCGGGGGGGGATAACGGCGGCGGGCGAGACCATTCACGGGGGGGAAAGAACAGCGGCGGGCGAGACCATTCACGGGGGGGGCAATGGAGGGTGGACGAGACCATTCAGGGTGGGCGAAGCCATTCACGGGGGGGGAGGGCGGACGAGACCATTCCCGGGGGGGCGTGGGCGGGACCACTCCCGGGGGAACGGCCGGGATGCTGTGGCGGGGAGGAGGGGAGACGGGCCCAGAGGGGGGGCCGGGCCTGGGGAGGGGGGGGGGGTCGGCGGGGGGACGGGACCATCGGCGGGGGGGGCGGGCGAGCCCATGGCCGGCGGCGCAGCCGCGGCTCGGCGGGCAGCCCCGGGGCGGTACCTTTGCGGCGGGGCCGGTGCGGGGAGACGCGTCCCGGGAGGGCCGGGCCCGGCGGGCGACGGGGCCGCCTCAGGGGGGCGGGCGGCGCCACTGCGCGCGCGGGCGGGGGGGGCGGGCGCTACCACCGCGCGGGGGCGGCACCGCTGCGCGGGCGGGGGGCGGGCTGTACCACTCCCCGGGCAGGGCGGGGGGGTGGGCGGTACCATTGTCCCGCTTCGCAGGGCCCGCGGGCGATCCCATGTCTTCCCGGGGAGGGGGGGCTGGGATGGACCACGGCGGCTGTCGGGGGGGTCCGCGCGTAGCAGCCCCCCAGCAGCGGAGACTGGAGGTCAGGGGCCGGAGGGCAACTACATCTTGGGTGGGGGGGGATGTACCATCCTCGCGGGGGGGGCACAGCCCGGTGCAGCCCCGGGGCTGCTCTACACCGGCCCCCGGGGTCAGGCCCGGCCGTGGGGCGCCGGAGCCCCCCAGGGTCGTCCGGGACCTGCAGCCCTGGGACCCCCGGTGCCCCCGGTGCCCCCCAGCCCCTGCACCGCCCGGGCCAAGGGGCCTGGTGCCACGTACATGGGCGTGCCACGGGCACGGCACACGCACACACGTGTGCACACACAAACACGCACATGGGCAGATGTGCATGCACTCGCACACGTGCATGCACACGTGTGCACATACAAACACGCACATGGGCAGAAGCACACGTGCATGCACACAGACGTGCACGCACTTCACACACATGCATGCACACGTGTGCACACACAAACACGCGCACAGGCAGAAGCACACATGCATGCACACGTGTGCACACACAAACACGCACATGCATGCACACAGACGTGCACGCACTCGCACACATGCATGCACACGTGTGCACACACAAACACGCACATGGGCAGAAGCACACGTGCATGCACACAGACGTGCACCCACTCGCACACATGCATGCACATGTGTGCACACACAAACACGCGCACAGGCAGAAGCACACATGCATGCACACGTGTGCACACACAAACACGCACATGCATGCACACAGATGTGCACCCACTCACACACATGCATGCACACGTGTGCACACACAAACACGCGCACAGGCAGAAGCACACATGCATGCACACGTGTGCACACACAAACACGCACATGGGCAGAAGCACACGTGCATGCACACGTGTGCACACACAAACACGCACATGCATGCACACAGACGTGCACGCACTCGCACACATGCATGCACACGTGTGCACAAACACATGGGCAGAAGCACACGTGCATGCACACAGACGTGCACGCACACAAGCACGCACACGTGCGCACACACAAGCACGCACACGTGTGCATGCACGAACACGCACACGCACTCTCACACATGCACGCACACGTGTGCACACACAAACACGCACATGCATGCACACGTGTGCACAAACACATGGGCAGAAGCACACGTGCATGCACACAGACGTGCACACACACAAGCACGCACACGCACTCTCACACATGCACGCACACGTGTGCATGCACGAACACGCACATGCATGCACACAGACGCGCGCACACACGCGCACACTGCCCTGCCGGGATGCGGGCCGCGCCCCGGGCCGGGTGCTGCCGAGCCCCGCGCCACCTCCCTCGGCCGCCCGCGGTCCCGCAGCGGTGGGAGGCGGCAGGGCCGGCGCGGCGGCCCCGGGGCCGGGGCGGCTCCCGGCCGGGCAGCAGCAGCGGCCGAGCCCCGGAGCAGCCCACACGGCTGCGCGGCGCGGGGAGCCCCGCGGGAAAGCCCCGCACGGCGCCCGCCCGCCCGCCCGCCCCTCTGTGACTCAGTGGGACGCGAGGCAGGAAGCAGAGGAGGGAAGCTGGAGTTTCCCCCGCCGCCCTCGCCGGCCCCGGGGCGCGGGGGCGCCGGCAGCGCGGGAGCGGGACGGTGCCGGGGGCTCCGACAGCTCCGGCGGGGCGGGATGGGGCTCGGGACCCCCCAGACGCTGGGATCCCTCCGAGCCCCGGAGCGGGGACGGTGCCGCCCGCGTGCCCGAGCCGCGGGGGAGCAGCCGGGGGGGGGGGGGGAGGCACAAAGGACACGGAGGCGGCTGGAAAGCAACGTTTTAATGCGCCCGCAGCCCGCGGAGGGGCTCGCCGGGGCGGGGGTCCCGCGGGGCCGGGGCGCTCGCGGAGCCAGCCGCGACCGTCCCCGTCCCGTCCCCGTCCCGTCCCGTCCCCCCGCGGGTCCCGTCCCTCCGCGCGCCTGCACGCGGGGCCGAGGGGGCCCGGCCGCCGCCGCCGCCCCCAGCCCGGCTCTGCCGGCCCAGCCCGGGAGCCGGCGGCGGCGGCGGCTTGGCCACCGGCGCCAGGGATGCAGCGGGCGCCCGCGAGCGGGGCGGAGCCCGTGGACCCGTCTTACAGGTCCCGCCGGCGGCGGCGGGCTGGCGAGGGCGTGGGAGCGCGGCACGCAGGCACACGCAGGCATGTGCACACGTATGTGCGCAGGCATGTGCACACGCACCCCTCGACCGTTCTGCGTGCATGCACGCACAGGCACGTGCATGCACACGTACACGTGCACATGCCTGTGCATGCATGCACACGCGCACACGCGCACGGGCACATGTGTGCATGCACCCGCGGGCGCCCGCCCCGCACCGCGCCGCCGGCCTGCGGGCAGTTGCAGCCCGCAGCCCTCCGCGCCCTGGCGCGCTGCCCGCGCTGCCCGCGGGACGGTGCGAATTGCACAAACCGGAGTCAGTACCTGGAAAGGGAAACCCGCCGCGGCCCCCCGCCCGCCCGCCCGCCGCCGAGTCCTGCCGCGGCGCCCGCCGGCACGGCTCACACGGAGGTGGTGCACTCGCGGGTGGTGGGCGAGGTGGGCAGCTCGAGCCGGGGGGTGCCGCGCTCCGGGGAGCTGGAGGTGCGCAGCGGCCGCCCGCGGTGCCCCCCCGCCCGGCCCCGGCGCCCGGCCCCGCCGCAGCACAGCACCCGCAGGAACTCGCGCCGCATGTCCTTGCTCCGCAGCGTGTAGATGATGGGGTTGGCGGCCGAGTTGAGCGTGGCGAAGGCGAAGAAGTAGTTCGCCTTGTAGAGGACGCGGCAGGCCCGGACGGGGCAGGAGGCGTCCATGAGGAGGATGATGAAGGCCGGCAGCCAGCAGACGATGAAGGCCCCCAGGACGATGGTGACCGTCTTGAGCAGCGCCAGGGTCTGGGCGCTGGCAATCTCGGCGTGGCTGGAGCGGACGATGCAGTAGATGCGGCTGTAGAGCCCCACGATGGCGAGGAGGATGAGGGTGAAGATGGTGATGACGAAGAGCACGTAGCGCTTGGAGTAGAGGGGGAGGACGGTGGAGCAGTCGCGCAGGTCGCTCATGCAGTTCCAGCCCATGATGGGCAGGCTGCCGATGGCGGCGGCGATCACCCAGCAGGCCCCGATGAGCAGCACCATGCGGCAGCTCTTGTCGCTGCTGTAGACCTTCACCTTGGTGATGGCCACGTGCCGCTCGATGGCGATGGCCAGCAGGCTGAAGACGGAGGCCGCCAGCGTGGCGAAGGCCGTGCCCTCCCGCACGAACCACTGCACCGGCGTCAGGTTGAAGGTGGTGGCCCCGGAGAGCAGGATGTTGGCCATGAAGGCCAGCCCGGCCAGCAGGTCGGAGGCGGCCAGGTTGCCGATGAAGATGTACATGGCCGAGTGGAACTTCTTGTTGCGGCACACGGAGACGAGCACCAGCAGGTTCTCCAGCACGATGAAGCAGCAGAGCACCACGATGAGGATGGAGACGGCCCAGCGGGACGCGCTGGGGCCGCTCTCCGAGCCCTCCTTGGTGTAGTTGTAATGCTCCCGGATCTTCTCCGTGTTGAAGTACTCCTTGTAGATGCTCCCCATGGCTCCCCGCTCGCCGCCCGCCCCGGGGAGCTCAACGCCGCGGGGACATGGCCGGGCTGCGGAGACCTGCCGGGGGAAAGGGCCGCGTGGGCACGGGGCGGCGGGCGCTGCCGGTGCCGCCAGCACGTCGGCCTCGGCCTCGGCCCCGGCGCCCGCCGCAGCCCGGCAGAGAGGTGCGAGATGCTGCCTCGGAGCACCGGGGCGCGCGGCAGAAATGACTCAAAAAGGAAATCCTGATGGCAGGAGATAAGAGATGCACCTCGGAGACCCGGCGCGCGGCGGCTGCGCCGGAGGAGCCCGGGGCGGCCCCGGAGGCGGGGACGGGGACGGGGACGGGGACGGGGATGAGCCCAGCGGGGCAACGGGGACCCTCTGGGGGTCGGGACCCTCCCTGGGGCCGGGACCCCCCGTGGGGACGGTGCCCTTCCAGTGCCTGTCCCATCCCGACGACTGGGACAAAAAGGCCGGATCTGGCCCCGGCCGAGCTCCTGGGGGCGGCCGGGGGGGCGGTGGGGAGCCGCCAGCCCCCCGGGCCGGGCCGGGGCGGGTCGGGGGCCCTGCACCGGCCCCGCGTAGGGATGGGGCAGCGCTGCCCACCCCCCCCGGTGAGGGACGGGCCCCCCCTTCCCCCGCCGCGCCCGCGGGCCCTGCATCCCCTCCCGCCGGTTCGGGATGGGGGACCCGGTGCCGCCCCCGGTTCGGGACGGGGGACCCGGTCCTGGACCCTCCCGGTTCGGGACAGGGGACCCGACACCGCCCTCCCCGCCCGGTTCGGGACGGTCCAGCAGCGGCCCCGGCGCCGCCGGAGCCCCGACGGGAGCGGCCGGGGCCGGGAAGGGGGAAGGAGAAAAGGAGCGAAAGAGAAAAGGAGAAGAGGAGGAGGAGGAGGGGGGAGGAAGGGCGCCCGCACCTCCGGCCGCCGCCGCCGCCGCCGCCCCGCTCCGGCCCGGTCTCGGTTCGGTCCGGCCCCGCTCCCGCTCCCGCTCCGGCCCCGCTCCCGGTCCCGGTCCCGGTCCGGCCCGGCGCCGCCCGGGCTCTGCGCAGCCGCGCCCGGTCCCGCGGCACCGCCCCGCGCTCCCCGCCGCCCCCGGGGCCGCGCGACCCCCGCAGCGCCCCGGCCTCCCCGCCCCGCCCCGGCCCCGCGGCCCGGCCCGCAGCCCCCGCCCGGTACCGGTACCGGCGGCCCCGGCGCCCCGCGGGGCGGGAGGGGCTGGCGCAACCCCCCCCCCCTCCCCGGTGCGCCGGGAGGAGCCAGCGGAGGCGGCAGCGCTGCGCTGAGCCGACCGGGACCACCGGGACCCCCGGCACCGGGACCCCCCCCGGCACTCCGATCCTCCCAGCACCGGGACCACCGGCACTGAGACCCCCCCCGGCACTGGTACCCCCCGGCACCGGGACTCCTCCCAGCATCGGGACCCGCCCCCCCCCAGCACCAGCATCCCGCCGGCATCGGGACCCTCCCAGCACCGGGACCCCCCCAGCACCGGGACCACCAGCACCGGGACCCTCCCGGCACTTGGACCCCCCCAGCACTGGCATCCCGCCGGCATCGGGACCCCCCCGGCACCGGGACCCCCCGGCACCAGGACCTACTGGCACCAGGGGACCCTGACGAGCCCCGTGCCCCACACCGGCCTGGGAGCACCCCGGGACCGAGCACGGGGGTCCGGGGGGGCCCCGGGAAGGACCAGAGTCTGAGAGGGGTCCCGGGCACAGGGTAGGTCCCAGGCTGGACCAGGCTCCATGGGGGTCCTCGCACGGGGGGGTCCGGGGGGGTCCCGGGAAGGACCGGGGGGTCCCGGGAAGGAGCAGGGTCTGGGGGTCCCCGGGCAGGGCCGGACGCAGGGGGACCGGGGACCCCCGCCACCCGCAGCCCCCCCGGCCGGCGCACAGAGCGGGGTCTGTCCGGTGCCGCCGGCCGCTCCCGCCGGCACACAGGGCCGCTTGTTCCCAAAATATCCGCCCGGGCAGACGGCGCCGGCCCCGGGGCTGCCGGGGCACCGCGGAGCAAATTGGATCAGCCCCGGGCGGCCGGTGCCCGCGACGACTTAGCCGGGCTTAAAGAGCCGGCGGAGGCGGCGGCCAGATGGCCCAGGGCAGGATGCGGCCCCGCGCCCGGGGGGGGAGCGGGGCAGAGCCCGGCGACGGCTCCCTGCGCCCGGCACACGTGTGCGGGCACACGGCCGCACGCATGCCGGCCCCTGCACGTGTGCGCGCGGGTGCAGCGGGCCTGCGCCCGGGGGGGCTGGGTGCCCCCAAAGCCCCCGTCCCGGCCCCGCGGCGGGGTGCAGCGACGGCACGAGGACCCGGAGCCCCGGCAGCGCGAGAGCCGCGGACAGGGACGGGCAGCAGCGGTGCCGGCAGCGGGCACAGACGGGCACTAGGTGTGCACGCGAGGGTGCACGCACGCCTGCACCTGGTGCACGCACGAGGGCACACGCACGCCTGCGCCCCGGCACGCACGGGGGCACACGCACGTCCTCACTCGGTGCACACACGAGGACACGCACAGGCTCGTGCAAGAAAGGCTGCACACACCCCGGTGCCCTGGTGCACACGCCGAGGGTGCTCACGAGCTTGTGCAAACGAGGGCACACGCGCGCCAGCACCCCGGTGCACACGCAGGCTTGTGCCAACGAGGGCACATGCATGCAGGCGCTGGGCGCACACGTGAGGGTCCGCGCGTGCTGGCACCCGGGGCCGTGCCGCACGGAGAAGTCGGGCGAAGGCCCCGGCCGGCCGTTAGGCGCTTGCACAACCCTGCGCTGCGCGCGGGGCTGGCAGCACCGCCAGACGCCAACGGCTGCTGTGCGGCACCGCCGGGCTCCCTCCCGCGGGGCAGATGCTCGCCAGGGCCATTGCTCGTGGGGGCCGTGGGGCAGATGCTCGTGGGGGCAAATGCTCATGGGGGGAGATGTTCATGGGGACCATGGGGCAAATGCTCGTGGGGGGAGATGCTTGCAGGGGCCGTGGGGCAGATGCTCGTGGGGGGAGATGCTCGCGGGGGCAGATGCTCGCGGGGGCGGTGGGGCAGATGCTTGCAGGGGGAGATGCTCATGGGGGGAGATGCTCGCAGGGGCAGTGGGGCAGATGTTCGCAGGGGGCAGATGCTCGCAGGGGCAGCGAGGCAGATGCTTGCAGGGGCAGTGGGGCAGATGCTCGCAGGGGGCAGATGCTCGCAGGGGCCGTGGGGCAGATGCTCGCAGGGGGCAGATGTTCGCAGGGGCAGATGCTCGCAGGGGCAGCGAGGCAGATGCTCGCAGGGGGCAGATGTTCGCAGGGGCAGATGCTCGCAGGGGCAGCGAGGCAGATGCTCGCAGGGGGCAGATGCTCGCAGGGGGCAGATGTTCGCAGGGGCAGATGCTCGCAGGGGCAGTGGGGCAGATGTTCGCAGGGGCAGATGCTCGCAGGGGCAGTGAGGCAGATGCTCGCAGGGGTGGCGGCCGTTGCTCTGGCTCCCGGCGCGGCGCTGGCCTCGATGCCGGACGACGAGCAACAGCCGCGCCGGGGGTCGGGGCTGCCGGGGGGCCCCGAGGGGCGAAGCGGGGCCCAGGCGCGTCGCGGTGCCCGCGGGCCGGGGGGCTCCGGGGCTCCGGGGCGGCCGCGCTGCCGCCGGCTCCGTGGGTCCGGCCCCGGGGCGGGCGCCGTGGGAGGGGAGCCGGCACCGCCGCTGCCCCGGGGGGGCTCAGCAGCGCCGCGGGAGCCCGAGCGCCCACGGAGCCCCGAGCGCCGCCGCCCCGTTGAGCTCCCGCCGCCCCCGGCCGCGGCGCAGCGCAGCGGCGGGTCCCAGCGCGCCGGGCGGCTCGGACGCCCGGGTCCCCCGGGGGAGGGGACGGGGCGGGCGCAGGAAGCGCCGTGCTCGGCACCGAGGGGCGTCTTACCGGCGTCCTACCGGCGTCCCGGCGGCGGCAGCAGCGCTCCTGCCCGCCGGCCCCGCGCCCCGGCGGCCGGTTGCAACGTGCAGCGGGGGCGGGCGGGCGGGGCGGCCCCGGGCCATCCCCGCCCCGCGCCCGGGCGAGGCCAGGTCCCCCGGACGTCTGGGCCCCCGGCGGAGGAGGAGTCGGGCGCGCCGGGGCAGGGCGCGCCGGGGGCTCGGACGCCTGGGTCCCTCGGGGAAGAGGGGTCGGTGCGCCGGGGCAGGGCGCTCCCGGACGCCTGGACCCCCCCGGGGCTCGGTCCCACTCCCAGCCCTCCGCAGCGGGGCCGGGGCGCCGGGGGAAGCGGGTCGAGCGCGGCGCTGGTGCCGGGAAAGGCCCATGGGCGCTTTCGCGGTGCCGGGTGTTTCCAGGGCCACGACGGCCCCGGAGGCTCCCCCGGCTCCCGCCCGCGGTGTCGACGTGTCCCGCGGCACCCGCCGGGGCCCCTGCGGCTTCCTGCGCCGAGAACCGAAAGCGCCGCGTGGCTGCGCGGGTGCAAGACGGTCTGCGCCGCCGGCGACGAGGACGCGCCGGGGCCGCGCTCGGGGCCCTGGAAGGGTTAACGTCCCCCCGCCGGCGCTTTGGCAGGAGCCGGGAGCTGGAAACCCAGGGGCTTTTCACACCTAGAAACCCGTCCCGGACTTTCCAGGCGCTTGCGGAGGGCTGGGCAGCCGCTCGCGGCCTCCCGGGACGTTTGGGACCCGAATCTGGGCGCCTCGGCGGGCTCTGGCCCGGCCCTTCCCCGGCGGGATCGAACACGCGGGGCCCGGCTCGCCCGGTGGCGTTGGAGAGGGGCCGGTCCCCCCCCGCTGCCGCGGCCCCCGCGTCCCAGGGGGGCAGGAGCCGCGCTCGGGTTTCTCCGGCGCTGGCTGGGAGCGGAGTTAATTGGAAACAGCCGCGCCGGGAGGCCTCTCCGCCTCGGCAGAGCCGGCGGCGAAGCGTTTCCAGCTGTTGGCAGAGCCCCTTCCCGCCCGGCCCCCTCCCGGCTCCCCCCGCCGCGGGCCGGACGCGAGGGCCGGGGTCCCGGGACCGGCGCCGAGGTCATGGATGTTTATCCACAGCCAGGCCGGGCTCCGCGACAGCAGCAGTCGCGGGATCCAACCAGGATAAATGCTGCCCTCGGCCCGGGGCCGCGGCGGGACCGGCGCATCCGGGCGGTCCTTTGCCCTCGCGTCCTGGGAGGGAGCCGGGAAAGGGGGGACAGCCAGAGCCCCCCAGCTGGAGCCCCCCTGTCCCAGGAGGGAGCCGGGAAAGGGGGGACAGCCGGAGCCCCCCAGCTGGAGCCCCCCTGTCCCGGGAGGGAGCCGGGAAAGGGGGGACGGCCAGAGCCAGAGAGGGATGGCAGCTGCTGCCGGGCGGGAGGGAGGCAGCTCCGCGCACCAGGGGAGACCCCAGCTTGGCCGCAGGGAGGGGATGCGGCCCCCGGGGCTGGCGCGGCCCTGATGTGGCCACCCCGGGCCTCCTCGACAGTCTTCCCTCATCTCTTCCTCCCCCTTCCCTTCTCTCCCTTGCTCCTTCTGTCCCTTCTCTTCCTTCCTTCCCTCTCCCCTCCTCCCTCCCCTCCATCTCCCCACTCCTGCCTCCCTCCTGCCCCCTCTCTTCTTCCCTGGCCTCCCCCTCTCCCTTCCCTCCTTCCCTTTCTCATGTCTCCTTCCCTTCCTCATCCTCATCCTCCCCTTTCCTCTCCCCTCCTCCCTTCCCCCATCTCCCCACTCCTGCCTCCCCTCTTCCTCCCTGGCCTCCCCCTTTCCCTCTCCCTTCCCTCCTTCCCTTTCTCTTCTCCTGACCCTCCCTCTCCCTTCCCTCTCTCCTCCTCCCCTTCGCCCTCCTCCTTCCCCTCCGTCCCCTCCTCCTGCTCCCGCCTCCCTCCTGCCCCCTCTTCTTCCTCCCCGCCTCCGCCTCTTCCACTTGCTCCCGCTTCCTCCCCGCCCGCCCCTCCCGCACACAAGCACTTCCGCTTCCGCTCCGCCGCAGAAAGCGGCGACCCAATGACGCGCCGTGATGACGTCATCGGGGACGCGCCGTGAGGACGTCATCGCGGCGCGCCGCCCCGGCTCCCCCGACCGGACCCGACCTGCGGCTCACCGGGCCGCACCGCGCCGGGCCGCCGTGATGCTGGCGAGGCCCCGGGCCGCGGCCTGGGCCAGGGCCGCCGCCGCCGCCGCCGCCGCCGCCGCTGCCGCCGCTCGCGTGAGGGCCGGGCCGGGGCGGAGCCAGGGGAGCGGGGTCGGGGGTCAGAGGTCGGGGTGATGTTTAGGGTCAGAGGTCAGAGCATCGCCGGGGTCAGGGGTTAAAGGTGGCGGCGGTACCGGGGCTGGGGGTCGGGGTCGAAGGTCGGGGATCAGGGTCAGAGGTCAGGGCTGTCCCGGGTCAGGGGTCGGAGGTGAGCGCGGCCCCCGGCGCGGGGGCAGGGCTGTGGTGGAAGGCCGGGGGTGAGAGGACAAAGGTCAGAGGTGAGGGGTCGGCCCGCGCTCACGGCCCTGCTCTGCCCTGAAGGCTCTGTCCGCCCCCGCGGGGCCCCCCGACAGCCCGGCCCCGGCCTCTGCCACCACCGCTGCCGCCGCCGCTGCTGCCGTGCCCCGGAGCGGTGAGTCGGGGCCTCCGTGGGGCCGGGGGCAACGCGGTGGGGCCCAGGGTGTCCTGGGGGGCTGGGGGGGGCAGTGCAATGGGGCCTGGGATGTTCCCAGGGATGTGGGGCCAGGGGGTCCTGGGGCCCGGGGACAAGTGCAGTGGGGCCCAGAGCATCTCCGGGGATGTGGGGCCGGGGGGTCCTGGGGTCTGGGGACAAGTGCAGTGGGGTCCCGGACGTCCCCGGGGATGTGGGGCCGGGGGGTCCTGGGGTCCGGGGGCAAGTGCAGTGGGTCCTGGGGCAATGCAGTGGGGCCTGGGGTGTCCCTGGGGATGTGGGGCTGGGGGGTCCAGGGGCCTGGGGGCAGTGCAATGGGGCCCAGGGCATCCCCAGGGATGTGGGGCCCAGGAGCAATGCAATGGGGCCTGGGGTGTCCCTGGGGATTTGGGGCCTGGGGGGTCCTGGGGTCTGGGGACAAGTGCAGTGGGGTCCCGGACATCCCCGGGGATGTGGGGCCGGGGGGTTCTGGGGTCCAGGAGCAGTGCAGTGGGGCCCAGGGCGTCCCCGGGGATGTGGGGCCTGGAGGCAATGCAATGGGGTCTAGGGCGTCCCTGGGGATGTGGGGCAAAGCACGACGGGGTCCACAAAGACGCTTCCTGGCCGCCACGGCCCCCGCAGAGAAGCTGTTCCTGGAGCGGCCGCGGCTGCCGGTGCTGCGGGCCTGCAGCACCGCCCTGCCCCCGCACCGCGCGCCCGCGCAGGCCTGGGTGGAGTCGCTGCGGCACCACGACGACACGCGCCTGGGCCTGGCCGACCTGCACCCCGACGTCTTCGCCGTGAACCCCAGGTAGCGGCGGCGGCGGAGGAGGAGGAGGAGGAGGAGGAAGGCTGATGGCAGCCACAGTTGCTGGGCCGCCCGTGGAGGCACTGCCGGGGCGCAGGGCCGCCTCGCGCCCTCGCTGACGCCCCCCCCTTCTCCGCAGGCTCGACATCCTGCACGCCGTCGCCATGTGGCAGAAGAACTTCAAGCGGATTGTGAGTGCGGGGAGGGGGAGGCCCGGGGGGGGCGAGAAAGCCCTGTGGCCGCGGCGGAGGCCGGCACGGCGCTCCTGGGCCCTCCGTCCGCCCCTGGGGGGGTTAGAGCAGGGCTCTGGGTCCGTCCCCGGGGGTTTTGGGAGTCCGGGCCCCCCCCCGAGCCAAGCGCACTCCATCCCCTTGCAGAGCTACGCCAAGGTGAAGACGCGGGCCGAGGTGCGAGGCGGCGGCCGCAAGCCGTGGCGGCAGAAGGGCACCGGGCGCTCGCGGCAGGGCAGCATCCGCTCGCCGCTGTGGCGCGGCGGTGAGTGGCCGGGGGCGCCCGCGGGGCCGGGGGGGTCCCCCCTCTCCACGCGCGGGCCGGTCCCGCGGGCTGACCCGCGCTGGGGTCCCTCGCAGGGGGCATCGCCCACGGCCCGCGGGGCCCCACCAGCTACTTCTACATGCTGCCCATGAAGGTGCGAGTGATGGGGCTCAAGGTGGCGCTGACGGTCAAGCTGATGCAGGTATGCGGCGCCGCGCGTCCTGCTCTCCCTGTCCTCGTCTCCCTTGGGTTTAGCGGCCGGCGTCGCCCGGCCTGGCCCCCGGCACCCGCCAGGGAAGGGTGAGACCCCCGTGGCGCCTTCAGCCCTGGCCGCGGCTCGTTTCTGGAACTGGGGACTCGGGAACCCCCTCGAAATGGAAAGGGGAAGCGGGACGCTTCGGGCTGCGGCGGGTGTCGCATCCGAGGCGTTTCTGCCTCCAGGACGACCTGCACGTCGTCGACTGCCTGGAGATGCCAACCGCGGACCCCCAGTACCTGCTGGAGCTCGCGCGGTACCGGCGTTGGGGCCAGTCCGTGCTCATCGTTGACGTGTGAGTGCGACTGCGGGGGACACGCGGGGCCGTGCGACATGTCGTGTCCGTCCTGCCGCGCAGTGCTGCCCGGGAGAGCCGCGCAGCAGCTCCTCGTTGGCGAGGGAAGCCCTGGGGAAGGGCGGCACCTCCCTTTCCCCCAGCCTGCTCGCTTCCGAGGGCTTCCCAGCTCGTTGTTTACCCTTTTCACCTCCCATCCAGCAACGAGATGCCCGAAAACATCGAAAACGCGGCAGCCAGCCTGAAAACCATCACCCTGATTCCCGCGCTAGGTGAGAGCTCCGCGGTGGCCGGAGCTGTTCCCGTCTCGGCCCTGCCGCTTCCCCTCCGGTTCCCCCGGCGCGGAGGTGCGGCCAGCCCCAACCCGCTCCGCGTCCCCGCAGGGCTCAACGTGCACAGCATGCTGAAGCACCACACGCTGGTGCTCACGCTGGACGCCGTGGCCTTCCTGGAGAAGAAGCTGCTGTGGCACGACACCCGCTACTCGCCGCTCTACCCCTTCTCCATGCCCTACAGCGACTTCCCCTAGCGCCGGCGGGCCCTCGCTCAGCACCCACGGGACCACTCGGAGCGGGCCGGGCCGGGCCCCGCAGCGCAGGGGGGTCTCCCGGGGCGCCGGGCGCCGTCCGGGCCATTAAAGTGTTGTGTCTCCCGGCTGTCGCCTCTGTTTGTGCGGTGCGGTCTCTCCGTGTGGCGCTCGCTCTCGCGGTGGCAGCTTCTTCCTGAGCTGCTCGCGGCTGCGGCTGCGGCCCCCTCGTTCCAGCGCGCGGCGCCTCCGAAAAGCCCTGCTTGCCGGAGAGTCAGGAAAAGCGCCGGGTTTCCGGGTCGCCGCTCAGCCCTGGAAGTCCTGGCTGCCGCGATGAGGAAGGGGACAGTAAACACGTGACGCGCGTCCTGCCGCAGACCAAGCCGCAGAGCCCAAGTAAGCCGCGGCGGAGGCCTCCTGGAGCCGGGGCGCGTGCCAGGGCGGTCTCCCAGCGCGGGTTGTGGCCCTGCCGGCTCTGCCTGGGCCGAGCTCGTGCCTGAGCTGGCATCGCTGCTGCTCCGGGGAGCTCCCGTCTGCAGGGACCCGGGGCCGCGTGTGGCTTTTCCTTTCCAACCGTCGCGTGCCGTGCCGAGAGCAGATGCGAGCGCGGAGAAGTGTTAGAAACGCACTCGGCCCGCCGGGCCGGGCGCTTGTGGGGAGGAGACCCGCGTCTTGCGCTTCGTGCGAAGGGAGCAGCGTCGTTCCCGGGGGGGACACCGGGAGACGAGGCGGGTGGCAGCTCTGGGGCACAACGCGGGGAGCGATTGCAGGGGAAGAGGAGGAAATGTGGTAAGAGCCGGTCACGACCCTCCCTGGCAGGCGCCGGCGGCTCCGCACTTGCTCTCTCAGCAGACTCGGCGGTTCCTCCTCAGGCGCTGGCAGCGATGGACCTTCTCCGGAGCTGGTGCACGATGGCTCTGCTCTGCCTGCTCCTGCCGGGAGGTGAGTGTTGGCTGGGGAGCCGGGGCCTCCTTTTCCCAAACTTCCGGTGCTTCCCGGTGCTTCCCGCCGCTCCCGGGCTGCCGGAGGGAAGCCGGGGCCCCTGGAGCGCAGCCAGGCCCCCGCCAGCGGCCGCATCCCCGCGGCCGGCGTTGGGGGTCTCAGCGTCCGGCCCCGGCCCGGGAGGCTGCGCGGTGGCAGGTGGAAACCCGCGGGGCTCCGCGGACCGTGGGAAAGCGGCGCTGCCGGAAGGAGCCGGGGCAGCGGCTCGGGGAGCCCCGGGGGGGCAGCGGCTCCTCGTGGGGGGCCTCAGCGGGGCCGGGCACGGCGCTGTGTCTCCGGGCCGGGGGCCGTGCTGGCAGCCGCGTGGGGCAGCGCTCGGCTCCCGCGTGGAAGCGGCCGCCCGTTGTGCCACATCCTGGGCAGGTCCCAGCTGCCGGCGCAGGCTCTGCACCCCGGGGAGCCTCGGCCCTGCCCCGACCCGGTGCTTCTCCCCGGCTCCAGGGCGTCCCAGCCCCTGCGGTGTGGCCATCTCCCCCGAGGAGCCGGCGGTGGAGCTCGGCAGCCCCATCGTCCTGAACTGCACCAGCTCCTGCCGCAACTACAGCCGGCTGAGCTGGGAGGTCTCCGTGCAGAAGGTGCTGGCGCACGGCCCCGGCTGGGTCTCCCTCAGCATCCCCAACGTCTCCGAGTGGCAGCTGGACCTCCAGTGCTTCGGCGGCTTCGGGAGGGAGCGGCACATCACCAACACCACGCTCCACGGCTACCGTGAGGCTCGCGGCGTTCAGCCGGGCGAGCTGGGTGCCGGCTCTGCCCGCCGGGACCCTCGCCCCAGCGCCCGGCCTGAGGCGTGGGGAGAGCCCGGGGGTGCCGGCACGGCCCCGCCGCCTCCATCCCTCCCTCCTCTCGCGCAGGACTCTCGCCCCCGCAGATCTACCTGGACCCGGAGATCGTGGCCGGCGCGGAGGCTCGCGTCACCTGCAACGTCTCCGTGCAGGCGTCGCCCTCGGCCCGGCAGGACCTCGCGCTGACGCTGCGCGCCCAGGAGCACCTGCTCGCCACCAGCCACGGCCGCCCCTGGCTGTCGCACGGCTTCACGGCGCGCCCGGCGCAGGACGGCCAGCTCCTGGCCTGCAAAGCCCTGCTGCACCTGGGCCGGCGCCTGGTCAGCACCACCGCCACCGCCACGCTGCGAGTCTGGGGTGAGCCGGGCGCCGCGGTCCCCCCCGGCCCCTCCGGCCCCGCGCCGGGGCTGCAAAACCCGCGGTCGGGGACGCCGGGGGCCGGGACCCCCCCGTGACCCCCGCTCCCCGCAGCGGCGCCCTACGACGTGCAGGTCGCGGCCACCCCGGCCGCCTTCGCCGCCGGCGACAACCTCACGGTGACGTGCCGGGCCGAGGGCAACCCGCCGCCGCGGCTGCGCTGGGAGCTGCCCTCCAACGCCAGCCTGGAGCTGTCGGCCGGCGGCGCCGCCGTGACGGTGCGGGACGCCCGGAGCCAGCACGCGGGCACCTACCGCTGCCTGGCCGCCAACCGCTACGGCGCCGGCGCGGCCCAGGTCGACGTCCCCTTCCGAGGTGAGGCGCCGCGCCGGCGCCGGCGGGGAGGGCGCAGGAGCCGCGGCCCCCGCTCAGCCCCGTCCTCTCCCCGCAGGGTCCCCCCGCAGCCCCCTGGTCCCCGTGGCCGTGGTGCTGGCCGTGGTCGTGGCGCTGGCCGGCGTCGCCGGCCTCTGGTACCTGTTCCGCGCCCGTGGATGGAGGCACATGCGGGACGGGGGCCGCCCGGGCTAGCGCTGCTGTACCGCCGCGGCGAGCGGCTGCCCCGGGCTGCGCGTGCAAACCAAGAAGAGAAATTCTCCCACGAGGCTCCGTGTCTTCTCCGCTCGCCCCGCCGGGCCCCGCGCGGCGCCGCTGCACCCTCGTCCCTGCTCGCTCGGGGACGGCCCGGACCCCCGGCTCCCCCCGCGCCGGCGTGCTCGCCCCCGGGGCCGGGACCTCCCTGGGGCAGGTGCACGGGGCAGTTCCCGCGCGGCCGGAGCCGCTGGAGCGTTTCCAGCCCCGTCCCCGTGTTGCACGTGCTCATGCAAGGGCAACACTCAGGGCGGCACATTTCCAGCCCCATGTTGCACACGCTTGTGCAAGGATGGTGCTTAGGGCGGTGCGTTTCCAGCCCCATCCCCGTGTTGCACACGCTCGTGCAAGGGTGGCACTCGGTGACACATTTCCAGCCCCTTCCCCACGTTGCACATGCTCGTGCAAGGGCAGCGTGTTTCCAGCCCCCTCCCCACGTCGCACGTGCTCGTGCAAGGGTGGCACTCAGGGTGGCACATTTCCAGCCCCGTTCCCACGTTGCACGCGCTCGTGCAAGGGCAGCGCGTTTCCAGCCCCATCCCCGCATTGCACACACTCGTGCAAGGGCAGCGCGTTTCCAGCCCCGTTCCCACGTTGCACGCGCTCGTGCAAGGGCAGCGCGTTTCCAGCCCCGTTCCCACGTTGCACGCGCTCGTGCAAGGGCAGCGCTCAGGATGGCACATTTCCAGCCCCGTTCCCACGTTGCACGTGCTCGTGCAAGGGCAGCGCATTTCCAGCCCCGTTCCCACGTTGCACGCGCTCGTGCAAGGGCAGCACGTTTCCAGCCCCGTTCCCACGTTGCACGCGCTCGTGCAAGGGCAGCGCGTTTCCAGCCCCATCCCCGCGTTGCACACACTCGTGCAAGGGCAGCGCGTTTCCAGCCCCATCCCCGTGTTGCACACACTCGTGCAAGGGCAGCGCGTTTCCAGCCCCGTTCCCACGTTGCACGCGCTCGTGCAAGGGCAGCGCGTTTCCAGCCCCCTCCCCGCGTTGCACACACTCGTGCAAGGGCAGCGCGTTTCCAGCCCCCTCCCCGCGTTGCACACACTCGTGCAAGGGCAGCGCGTTTCCAGCCCCGTTCCCACGTTGCACGCGCTCGTGCAAGGGCAGCGCTCAGGATGGCACATTTCCAGCCCCATCCCCGCGTTGCACACACTCGTGCAAGGGCAGCGCGTTTCCAGCCCCGTTCCCACGTTGCACGCGCTCGTGCAAGGGCGGCGCTCAGGGCGGCCGTGGGAACCCAGGGCTTGGCCCCCCGCCCCGCCCCACCCCACCCCACCCCGGGCCCCTCTCGGGCCTCTCGCCCGTCCCCCGCCTCCGGGCGCCACTTCGGCTCTGAGCAGGCGGGGAAAACCCTGGGGCAGGTCCGGGCAGGGCCAGAGCGCGGCCGTTTCCTGGCAATCGCGTGGCTGAGCAGCAGCGAGGGCCCGTGCCGGGGGGGGAAGCGCGGCCGGGGCTGGCCCGGCGGCGGCAGGAAGGAGGGACGCGCGGGGGGGTCGCGAGGCCGCTGCCGCGCCGGGTCCCCCGCCGGGAAGCTCCGCAGCCGGCTGCGCTGAGCCGGGCGTCGCGGGTCCGGCATTGGCGCCGCGGCGGCGCAGAGCCCCGTCCCCGGTGTCCGGCCGTGCGGGCGGCAGCGCTGCCGCGGCCCCGGAGCTCCGTCCGCTCCGGGCTCACGCAGCGAAGGGGGGTCCCGGCTCCCCCAAACACCAGGGGAGGTTTTGCAAGAGCACGAGGAGCGTGCAAGGAGCGTGCACTGGTGCCAGGAGCGTGCAAGGGGCTCGGCGGAGAAGCCCTCGGCGGGGGCTGCGTGGCGGGGGGGCCGGGGGCCGCGGGAGCCCGCGGGGCGTCGCGCACCTGGAGCGCCGGCGCTCTGCCAGGACGCGGCACCGCTCCCGGGTTTGCAGAAAGGATAAACAACGGATTGGGAGCGGTGCCAGGGAAAGGAGGATTCAGCCGAAGTCCTGGCGCGGGGGCGGGCCGGCGCGTCCCGGGCCGCTCTGGGGCCGGCGGGCGCGGGAGCTGCTCGAGCCCCTTTCTGGGAGGCGGCTGCTCTGGCACCGGGGCCGATGCCCACGCGCGGCCAGCCCGGCGCTGCCAGGGCCCCGCGGCCAGAGCTGCCTTTTCCAGTCCTTTGGGCAGGGCGAGCAGGGGCCGTGCGCCCCGCGGGCCCAGAGGTGCTGCGCCGGGTCCTGCACCAGGGCCGCGTCCTGCACCGGGACGCGTCCTGCACCAGGGCCACGTCCTGCACCGGGACGCGTCCTGCACCGGGACATGTCCTGCACCAAGACGTGTCCTGCACCGGGACGTGTCCTGCACCGGGACGCGTCCTGCTCAAGGGCCAGGTCCTGCACCAAGACGTGTCCTGCACTGGGACATGTCCTGCACCGGGACGTGTCCTGCACCGTGATGTGTCCTGCTCAAGGGCCAGGTCCTGCACCAAGACGTGTCCTGCACTGGGACGTGTCCTGCACCGGGACGTGTCCTGCTCAAGGGCCAGATCCTGCACCAAGACGTGTCCTGCACCAGGGACGTGTCCTGCTCTGGGACGTGTCCTGCACCGGGACATGTCCTGCTCAAGGGCCAGGTCCTGCACCGGGACATGTCTTGCACCAGGGCCAGGTCCTGCACTGTGACGCGTCCTGCACCGGGACGTGTCCTGCACCAAGACGTGTCCTGCACCGGGACGTGTCCTGCACCATGATGTGTCCTGCACCGGGACATG
Organism: Dromaius novaehollandiae; assembly: GCF_036370855.1. Taxonomy (NCBI): domain Eukaryota; kingdom Metazoa; phylum Chordata; class Aves; order Casuariiformes; family Dromaiidae; genus Dromaius; species Dromaius novaehollandiae. Next base: position 1,484,171 of record NC_088127.1, on the reverse strand, counting down.
TCCTGCACCAAGACGTGTCCTGCACCGGGACATGTCCTGCACCGTGATGTGTCCTGCACCGGGACATGTCCTGCACCGTGATGTGTCCTGCTCAAGGGCCAGGTCCTGCACCAGGGCCGGGTCCTGCACTGTGACGTGTCCTGCTCTGGGACATGTCCTGCACCATGGCATGTCCTGCTCAAGGGCTGGGTCCTGCACCAAGACGTGTCCTGCTCAAGGGCCAGGTCCTGCACCAGAGCCGGGTCCTGCTCAAGGGCCAGGTCCTGCTCCAGGACGCGTCCTGCTCCAGGACGCGTCCTGCTCGGGGCCTCCTGCTCTGAGCATCTCCTGCTCTTTCCAAGAGCGGGTGGAAGCGCCGCGGAGGAGGGACGACCGGGAATTTCCTGAATTTCCCCACCCGAGCCCAGGTCGGAAACCTGGGGCCGGCGGGGGGAACGTTTGGCAGGGTGGGGCAGGAACGCCCGGCCCCTCGCCGGCGTCGCTCCGGGGGAGCCGGCGCTCTGGGGGTCAGTGCCCGCCGGCGGGGCGGGGGGGCCGGGGGGGGGCCGCGCGGGGCTGGCAGCAGGATGTGTTTGCGCAGCCCTGGCACGGGCAGGTTTCCAAGAGCAACACAGTGCTGGGCCCAGGCGTCCGGGCCTCCCCCCCCCCCACAACGAGCGCCGGCCCACGGCCCCATTCCCGGTGCCCCCAAGCCCTTTCCATGGCTGTGTCCCCCCCAGCTCAACCGGAGCCGGGGGGGGGGCCGGCGCTGGCTTCCCGCGGATGGGCTGAGCCGCGTCCCCCGTTCCCGGGGCTCTGCGCCAGCGTGGGGGCCGCGGCCCCGGAGGCCTCGGCGAGCGCGACGCTGTGCCGCCTTCCCGGCATCGGCTCCAAGGGTGCCGTTCCCAGCGGGGAGCGACGGGCTGCCGATCCCTCCCGGCTCTCCGCTTCCCCTCCAGCCGCTCTCCGTCTGCCGGGCTCCGATCCGGGAAATCCCGCGGCTCTCGCAGGGGGTAAAATGCCCTCGAGTCCGGGCTGGTGCCTCCTCGCTCCTGGGTGCCGGGGCTGTGGGGCTGCTTTGGCTGCAAGCTGTGCCGCGCCGCGCCGTGCTGTGCCGCGCCGTGCTGCACCGCGTCCCCGTGGCCACTTCCCCCGTGCAAACGGGCCGGCGGCTCCCGGGCAGCACCGGGACCCGCTGCCCCGCGGCCAGGGCGAGAGGCCGTCGATGCCCGTCCTTGCTCGGCGCCTGCTCCTCGGCAGTTCCCCTGCTCTGCGGCGGTGGAAGGAGGCCGGCGGAAGCGGCGGGGCCGGGGCCGTTCCTCATCCCTTTGCACCTCATCCCTTTGCACCTCATCCCTTTGCACCTCGTCCCTTTGCACCTCGTCCCTTTGCACCCCGTGCCCCGGTCCCCGCGGCGCTGACGCTGCAGCATCCGCAGGACGCGGCCTTCGTGCCCCGGGCTGGCGCCGCGGCTCCGGCGCCCCGCGAGCGCCCGGAGTCAAGGCCCGGGGAAGGCCGAGGGGCCGGAGCAGCGCGTGCGGAGAGATAAGCGGTTCCTGCCGGCGGCCGAGCAAGGACGAAGGGCTCCGGGAAGCCCCGTGCCCCGCGCGCGGCCGGCGCGCACCTTCGCCTCCAGCCGGGCTGGGGCGGCTGAGCCCTCGGCAGCTCGGTGCAGCTGTGGTTCGGCGGCGCTCGGGGAGGGACTGGCGGCCGCGGCGCCGTCCCCACAGCCGAGCGCGTGGGTTTGCAGCGGGATGCAGAAGTGAAACCGCGCCGGGCGCCTGAGCCGGACTTTCCTCTGCCGGAAGCCAGGAGCCGCGTGCGTGGGGAAGGGCCGGAGGCGCCGGGAACGGGGCTGCGCGGGACGGCGAGGGGGATGCAAAAATCCCGTGGAGCCGGGCGGGAGGGGGGGAACCCCCAGGTCCCTGTTTCGATGGAGACCCCCGGCCTGCCCGGGGCTCGCACGGGGCTGGGGACGGCGGGCAGCGCCCTGCGCCGCGGCCGGGGCTCGGTTCCCGCGGCTCCCGCGGCCGAGGCGGCTCCGACCCGGGAAGTTTCCCGTCGGCGGGGGCGGCGGGGGCGGCGGGGGCAGCGCGTCCCGCGTGGGACGTTCCTGATCGCCGCCCGGGGACAAGGAAAGGCTGGGAATCAGCGGCCCGGGCAGCGCTGCGCCACTTCCCACCCTGCTGATCCAGTTCACGGAAAACCACCTCACTTCGCGAAACGCCGAGAGGGAAGAGGAAGCGCGGCGTTTTGGCGAGCCGCTCGCTCCCACGCCGCGGGGATGAGGTCACCGCTGACGCCGAGACCCCCTTCCCGGGGGGCACAGGCGGGGGGGCGGCAGGGACCCACCGTCCTGTCCCTCCGAGCGAGACCCCCGCCGTGGGGCTGCCCCATCTCTGGGGTCCTGGGACCAGCTTGGGGACAGACCCCGCCGTGGGGCTTCCCCATCTCTAGGGACCCTGGTACCCACTTGGGGACAGACCCCGCCGTGGGGCTGCCCCATCTCCGGGGGTCACAGGACCCCCTCGGGGACAGACCCCATGTGGGGCTGCCCCATATCTGGGGGTCCCGGGACCCGCTTGGGGACAGACCCCGCCGTGGGGCTGCCCCATCCCGGGGCCGGTGGGCAGTGGGGCAGGAGGGCAGGGATCTGCCCCATCCCGGGGCAATGGGGCAGGGGGGCCGCCCCACGGCTGGGGCAGGGGGCGGGGTGCTGGGGGCCGCCCCCCCGGCCGGGGCCGCCCCCCCGCGTGGCCAGGCGGGGCGGGGGGAACCGGGGGGGCCGGGGGAGGCAGGGGCCGGCGGGGGGACCGGAGGGCCCGGGGGGGACCGGGGGGACCGGGGGGGCCGGTCCGCGGCGCGGCGGGGGGGCGGGAAAGCCCGCGGCCGAGGCCCCGCGGCGCCGGAATTCCCCGGGGGGGCCGCGCTCATAAGGCGCCGCCGCCGCCGCACGGCGACACCCGCCGCGCTGCCGCCGCCGGGACCGGACGGGACGGGACGGGACGGGAGGGACGGGGCGAGCTGAGACCAGCGGAACCGGGCCGGGCCGAGACGAGCGGAACCGGGAGGAGCCGCGCTGAAACGAGCGGAACCGGGTCGCGCCGAGCCGGGAGGAGCCGCGCTGAGTTGAGCCGAGCGGAGCCGGAGCCGGAGCCGGAGCCGGAGCCGGGCTGAATCGAACCGAACTGAACCGGGCCGAGCCGGGACGCGCGGAGCCGGGAGGAGCCGCCCTGAGCTGAGCCGAGCGGAGCCGGAGCTGAATCGAACCGAACCGGGCGGAGCCGGGACTTGCTGAGCGGAGCCGAGCGGAGCCGAACCGAACCGCACCGAACCTCGCGGAGCCGGTGCCGGTGGCCGCGCCATGCGCCCCTCCCCGCTGCTGCCGGCGCTGTGCGTCCTGTGCGCGCTCGCAGGTGAGGGGGGACCGGGGTCCGGGGGGGTCCGGGGGGGTGCGGAGGTGCGGGGGGACCCGGGAGACTGGGGGGACCCGGGGGCCGGGGGGGTCCGGAGGTGCGAGGGGACCTGGGGGCCCGGGGGGGTCTGGGGGGTCCGGTGGCCCGGGGGGGTCCGGAGGAGCGGGGGGACCCGGTGGCCCGGGGAGCGGCCGGCACCGAGCGCAGGCGCCCGCGGTGGTTCTGCCCCCCCCACCCCCCTCCTCCCCCCGGCAGCAAGGCGGGTGCGGGGCGGCCGCTGTCACCGGGCTCGAGCACGTCGCTGCATGTCACTGTCACAGGGCGCGAGTGTGTCACTGCGGGTGTATCACTGTCTGGGTGTCGCCCTGGGTGTTGCTGCGGGTGTCCGCCTGTGCCTGCGGCTGTGCACCCTCCGGCTGTGCTGCCGAGCCGTCCACGCCGGGCTGGGCCGTGCCGGGCGATGCCGTGCCGAGCCGTCCCACGCCGGGCCACGCCGTGCCACGGGCAGGACTTTGCCCCTGGGGACACAGCGACGTCCCGCTGCCGAGCGCCCGGGCCGGGCCGCAGGGCGTCGAGCGGCCGGACGCGGCTCCCGCGCCCCAATTCCCGGCCGGGGCAGCGCCGGGGGCCGGTGGGAGCTGGGGGCTGAGGCGCTGCCGGAGCGCGTGGCCGGCCTTGTGCAACCCTGTGGATTCCAGCCGCCTGGAGCAATCCTGCCATTTCCTGCAGCCAGCTATTTCGGGAAAAGGGCAGGGCTTCAGCCCAGCCCGCGCAGGGGGAACCACGCTGCCTCTCTCGGGGAACCCCCTGCCACCGCCGGCTTCCCAGCGCAGGGCCGGGGCTTCCTCTGGGGCCGGCGGCTCCGGCCCACTTCCCCGCTGGCAGCACCCGGCCGCTCTCCCGGGCAGGGCGAGCCGGGAGCGGGGCCCCGACGGCCACGGGGCCTCGCCGTCCCCTCGGCGGCCGGGGGCAGATGCCGGGGGAGGCGGCCGCCGGCTGGGGACAGCTGCCGTGGGCGGGATCCGTCACACGCTCCGGAGCGCCGACCCCTCCGGAGCAGCAGGGTTTGCTGGCGGCAGGCGCCCAGCCCGAGGCCGCTGCCCTTCCTGCGGCCCCGCAGCGGCTTCTCCCTCCCGCGGGCGCGGGCAGCGGCTGGAAGCCGCTTTTCCTCTTTTAACGTGCTGCCGGCGGCCGGGCGCCGTGCAGAGCCCGTCCCCAGCCCGTCGCCTCACTCCGCAGGGCGGCTGCAGGCCTCCTTCGAGCTGTCCATCGAGCCGGCGGTGCCGGTGGTGCAGCACGGCGGCTCCATCCGCCTGGCGTGCAGGACCACGTGCCCGGACCCCGCCGCCAAGGGCAACCTGGAGACGTCCAGCCTCAAGCGCAACTTCCAGTCGGGCCCCGGCGAGATGTCCGTGGAGCTCATCAACGTCACCGAGTGGCACTCCAGCATCCTCTGCTTCTACACCTGCGCCGGCGTGAGGAAGACCGTGTCGGCCGACCTCATCGCCTACAGTAAGGGGCCGCGGCGGCGGCGGCGGCCGGGCCGAGGGAGGGCGGCCGCGCTCCCGGGTGCCATCCCCTCCCGGCTCTCCCGCAGGCGCCCTGGAGCAGCCGGTGCTGGAGCCGGTGCCGTGGATGGAGGAGGGCGCGAGCCACAACCTGACGTGCAAGGTGCCCGCGGTGGCGCCGGCCAGGAACCTCACCGTCACCCTGGGCCGGGGCGCCGAGACGCTGCGCGCCGGGACCTTCGAGCACGACGCCGACCTCAGCCCCCACCAGGTGCAGGTGACCCAGCGGATAACGGCGCGGCGCCGGCACCACGGGCAGAACGTCACCTGCCAGGCGGAGCTGAGCCTGGAGCCCCACGGGCCCCGCCTGAGCAGCGCCGCCGCCCCCGCCGCGCTGGCCGTCTACGGTGAGCCGCTGCCCGCGGGCCTCCGCCGCCCGGCAGCTCCACGGTGCCGGTTGGGGGAGCAGCTTGGAGCCCCAGCTGCCCGCGTCCCGCATCCCACAGCGTCCTGTATTCCCCGGCGTCCTGCAGTGTCCTGCATCCCCGGCCTCCCGCATCCCACAGCATCCCGCATCCCCAGCATCCCACAGCATCCCGCATCCCCAGCATCCCCCAGCATCCCGCAGCATCCTGCATCCCCCAGCATCCCGCAGCATCCCGCATCCCCAGCATCCCGCAGCATCCCGCATCCCGCAGCATCCTGCATCCCCCAGCATCCTGCAGCAGCTCCCGCCATCCCATGACCCCCAGCGTCCCCCCGCCGTGTCCCGCATCCCGTGTTACCTGGGGTCCTGCATCCCCCAGCTCCCATGGCAGGTCCCAGCATCCCACATCCCAGTGTCCTGCATCCCGCATGCCCTGGCATCCTGCAGCAGCTCCCGGCATCCTGCATCCCCCCACTGTCCCGTGTCCCCTGGTGTCGCGTGTTCCCCAGCATCCCACGTCCTTCGACATCCCCCGGTGTCCCGCATCCCCTGGTGTGCCATGTCCCCGACATCCCACATCCCCCGGTGCCCCCAGCGTCCCCCAGTGTCCCACGTCCCCTGGCTCCCGCAGCAGCTCCTGGCATCCCTCATCTCCTGGCATCCTGCATCCCCCATCTCCCATCTCCCGCGGCAGCTCCCGGCTTTCTCACCCTGGGACCTTTCTCCCCGGCTCCAGCTTTCCCGGAGGACCCTGAGCTGAACGTCACAACCCACTTGGAAGTCAACGAGACGGCCAACGCCACCTGCACCATCCGCACCTTCTTCCCGGAGGCGCGATTCGCCCTCTCCCTGGACGGGCAGCCGCTGCCGGCCTCCGTCTCCGAGGAGGGGCACCGCGCCGTGGCCGAGCTCGCCCTGCCGCGGCCGGGAGCCTTCGAGGTGCTGTGCACCGGGAGCGTGGGGCCCCAGGAGCGCCAGGCGCGGGCCACGGTCCACGTCCACAGTGAGTGTCTGCAGCGCGTCCGGGGGGGGCCGGGGACAGCGCCGGGTCCTCCGCTCGGCTCCGCGGGCAGGGACGCGCTCCCGCCCTGCACCGCGGCTTCCCGCGCTCCCCGTTCCCGCAGGCTTCCCGGCGCCGCAGCTGCACGTGAGCACGGCCATCCCGGTGGCGGGCGAGGAGGTGGCGGTGCAGTGCACGCTGCCCAAGGGGCACTCGTCAGCGCTGCGGCTGCGGCTGCACAGCGGCGGCCGTCCCGCGACGCCCTGGGGCCCCTCACCGCTGCGCCGGGCCCTGGCCGCCCGCGAGGAGGACGACGGCGCCGAGCTCTTCTGCGAGGCCGAGCTGCCCAACAGCGGCAAGGCCCCCAAGGCCAGCGCGCCCGTCCGGCTCACCGTCGCCTGTGAGTGCCCCGAGCCCCGCGGGGGGACCCGGGTCCCGCGGCACGGTGCCGCTGGCGGGGCGCTGACGTCCCCCCCCGCTCTGCCGGCAGACGGGCCCCGCATGGACGAGGCGGGCTGCCCCCAGCAGCAGACCTGGACGGAGGGGCGGGAGGCGGCGCTGCGCTGCTCGGCCCGCGGCAACCCGCCGCCCCGCGTGGAGTGCGCCCGCGACGGGCGGCCCTTCCCCGTGGCGCAGCCGCAGCCGGCGGCGCGGGCCCACGCCGGAACCTACCGCTGCCGGGCCGCCAACCGGCTGGGCGACGCCGGGCGCACCGTGGAGGTGCTGGTGGAGTGTGAGTGCCGCCGGAGCCCGGCGCGGCGGGATGCAATGGGGCGGGATGCAGCGGGGCGGGATGCAGCGGGGCGGGATGCAGCGGGGCGGGATGCAGCAGGGCGGGATGCAGCGGGGCGGGATGCAGCGGGGCGGGATGCAACGGGGTGGGATGCAACGGGACGGGATGCACTGGAGCGAGATGCAACGGGGTGGGATGCACTGGGGAAGGATGCAATGAGGCAGGATGCAACGGGACGGGATGCAACGAGGCGGGATGCGGCGGGATGGGATGCAATGGGGCAGGATGCATTGGAGCAAGATGCAATGGGGTGGGATGCACCAAGGCACGATGCACTGGAGGGGATGCACTGGGGCGGGATGCACTGGGGCAGGATGCAATGGGGCGGGATGCACTGGGCAGCCCCACTGACCCCCCCCCCCCCGCTCTCCCACAGACTACGACCCCCCCGTGCTGCTGGCCGTGCTGCTGGCCATGGCTGCCCTGGCCGCCGCGTGCGCCGCCGGGGTCGGCTACAGCATCTACTACCGCAAGAAGAAGATCCGCCGGTACAAGCTGCAGGAGAGGCAGCGGCAGATGGAGATGCAGCCCATGGTCGGGCGCTCGCCGGAGGTGGCTGCTCCCAACGGATCGGCACCGGCGGCCGGGCCGTAGCGGGGTCCCGCAGGACAGAGCCGCCGGAGGGGCCGGTGCCCCTCCGCGGTGACAGGGTGACGGCCGGGCGAGGCGGCGGCGTGCTCCGGAGCATCCCGCGGGACGGCGTTCCCGTGGCCGCTCGGGGCGAGACTGGAAGGAAACACTACAGGCAGCGGCGCCGGCGGAGCCCCGGCCCAGGGACGCGGCTGGGGCAGGCGCTGGATGGGCGCTGGCGTCGCACCGGGCTGGGCGCACGGCGGTCCCGCGCCCGGACTTGGCGCCGGCGGCGCTTTTGGGTGCTCGGGTTGGACTTTTTTCCCCGGCGGAGGTGTCGAGGTCTCCGCGCTTCCCTGTGTTTTATCCCCGGGGCGGGGGGCGGGATTGGCTCCTACTGCCCATTAAACGCCCCTCCGCGACGTTTCCCACCCGAGAGCCTTTCGCGCCGGGGCTGCTCCTGGGATGGGGGTTTGGGGATGAATCCCGGGGGATCAGAGCTGCGTCCTGCCCGGGAGCGGGTCCGGATGCTGCTCCAGCAGGGCTGGGAGTGCCCCGGCGGTGACACGGAGCCGTGTCTGGGTCAAGGCCAGTGGGATCCCCGGTGCCGGCAGGATCCGTGGTGCTGGGGGTATCCCCGATGCCAGTGGGATCCCCAGTGCCAGCAGGATCCCCAGATCCACCAGGATCCCCAGTGCTGGTGGGATCTGTGGTGCCAGGGAGATCCCCAAATCCACTGGGAACCCCTAGAGCCGCTGGAATCTCCGGTGCCGGGGGGATCCCCAGTGCCGGGGGGATCCCCAGTGCCGGGGGGATCCCCAGAGCCGGGGGGGGGGATCCCCGGAGCCGGTGGCTCCCTGGTGCCGGTGGGCTGCACAGAGCTGGCGGGCTCCCGCGCCGAGCATGCGCGCCGGGGCCGGGGCAGCTGCCAACCCCACTTCCTTCCTGGCGGCCCCGGCGCCATTTGCCTGCCACTGCGTCCAGGGGAGCGAGGCCGGAGCCGGGAGGCGCGGGATACCCTGAGCCAGCCCCGCTCCCGTCCCGTCCCGGCGTCGCCTCCCGCCCTGCCGCAGCGATGCCCCGGCGCGGCCGCCTGGCCCTGCCCCTCGCCACGATGCTCCTGGCCTTGTTCGGTGAGTGCCGGATGCGTCGGGCCGGGATGCGTGCCAGGATCCACCGGGTCGGGATCCCGTGTCCCGGATCCGTCAGGTTGGGGACGCACGTCCCAGATCCACTGGGAGCCAAGCGATGCAGCCCAGACGCTTCCCAGGGATGGGCCACTTGTCCTCGCCTGGCTCCCTTGGCATTGCACCATGCGTCCCGGCTCGGCTCCGTCGGGTCGGGGCCGTGTGCCCCATCCCGGCTCCCCTCCCCAGGAAAAGGCCGTGCATCCCTGCTCAGCTCCGTCGGGTCAGGGCCGTGCACCCCATCCCGGCTCCCCAGGAACAGGCCATGCATCCCTGCTCGGTTCCCTAGGGTCAGGGCCATGCACTGCAGCCCGGCTCCTTGGGACATGCCATGCATCCCGACCCAGCTCCGTCGGGTCCGTGCCACGTGCCCCAGCCCTGCTCCGGCGGGTCCATGCCATGCATCCCGACCCAGCTCCATCGGGACCGTGCTGTGTCCCAGCCCGGCTCCGTCGGGATGTGCCATGGGTCCCAGCCAGCTGTCGGGTCCGTGCCGCGTGTCCCACCCGCGCCGTGCCGCGCCGTGCACCCCGGCCCCACGCCCTGACGCCTCCCCGCAGGCCGCGCAGCGCCGGGAGCCGCCGGCAGCTCCTTCGCGGTGGTGGTGGCGGGGCCGGAGACGGTGCCCTACGGCGAAGCCGCCCTGGTCAACTGCTCCACCACGTGCCCGGCGGCGGAGGCGGCCGGCGGCCTGGAGACCTCGCTGGCCAAGGGGAGCCTGGAGCAGGGCCCCGGCTGGCTGGCGGTGCGGCTGCACAACGTCACCGAGCCCCGCGCGCGGCTCCTCTGCTACTTCACCTGCTTCGGCCAGAGGAAGACGGCCGCCCTCACCCTCATGGCCTACCGTGAGTGCCCGGCACCGCTCCCGGCCTCCGGAGCCGCCGGCTGCCGGGGAAAGGCAGGGTCGGGCCCCCCGCGGGAGCTGGGGCCGGCGGGATGCGGCACTGGGGAGCCGGAGCAGGAGCCGAGGGCGCTGGGATGCGGCACTGGGGAGCCGGAGCAGGAGCCGAGGGCGGAGGGATGCGGCACTGGGGAGCCGGAGCAGGAGCCGAGGGCGGCGGGATGTGGCACTGGGGAGCCAGAGCAGGAGCCGAGGGCAGCGGGATGTGGCACTGGGGAGCCAGAGCAGGAGCCGAGGGCGGCGGGATGCAGCTCCAGGGAGCCAGAGCGGGAGCTGAGGGCAGCGGGATGCAGTGATGGGGAGCCAGAGCGGGAGCCAAGGGCAGTGGGATGCAGTGATGGGGAGCCAGAGCGGGAGCTGGGGCAGTGGGATGCAGTGATGGGGAGTGAGAGCGGGAGCCGAGGGCAGTGGGATGCAGTGATGGGGAGCCAGAGTGGGAGCTGGGGCAGTGGGATGCAGTGATGGGGAGCCAGAGCGGGAGCCGAGGGCAGTGGGATGCAGTGATGGGGAGCCAGAGCGGGAGCCGAGGGCGGTGGGATGCGGTGCTGGGGAGCCAGAGCGGGAGCCGAGGGCGGCGGGATGCAGTGATGGGGAGCCAGAGCGGGAGCCGAGGGCGGTGGGATGCAGTGATGGGGAGCCAGAGCGGGAGCTGGGGCAGTGGGATGCAGCACCAGCAAGCCGGGGCGGGAGCCAAGGGCGGTGGGATGTGATGCCAGTGAGCCGGGGTGGGAACCGGGACTGGTGGGATGCAGCGCCGGGGATCCGGAGCGGGAGCCACATCTGGCGTGCCGGTGGGACGGGACGACGGTGCTCCCGCCCGCCGCAGGCTTCCCGGACCCGTACCTGGCCATCAGCGAGCCCAACGCCTCCCTGCACGAGCCGGTGGCCGTCGAGTGCTCCACGGCACCCAGCCAGCCGCCGGGGCTGCAGCTGTGGCTCCGCAGCAGCCACGGGGCCCAGGTGTCCGGGACGGAGGGCCACGTCCTCCTGAACCTGACGGCCCACGAGGAAGACGACGGGCTGGAGTTCGTCTGCGAAGCTGAGCTGCCCGTGGGCAATCAGACGCTGCAGAAGAAATCGGCCCCGGCCAAGCTCAGCGTCTTCTGTGAGTGGGGCCGGACGCCTGGGCCCCTGGAGGGGACGGGGGGCCCGGACACCCGGGCCCAGGGTGGAGGTGGCGCTGGGTTTGCCCCGGGAGCGCTGACCCCCCCCCTCTGCCGGCAGACGGGCCCCGCATGGACGAGGCGGGCTGCCCCCAGCAGCAGACCTGGACGGAGGGGCGGGAGGCGGCGCTGCGCTGCTCGGCCCGCGGCAACCCGCCGCCCCACGTGGAGTGCGCCCGCGACGGGCGGCCCTTCCCCGTGGCGCAGCCGCAGCCGGCGGCGCGGGCCCACGCCGGCACCTACCGCTGCCGGGCCGCCAACCGGCTGGGCGACGCCAGGCGCACCGTGGAGGTGCTGGTGGAGTGTGAGTGCCGCCGGAGCCCGGCGCGGCGGGATGTGCTGGGGGGGATGCGGGGGGGATGCACCAGGGCGGGATGCACCGGGGCGGGATGCAGGTGGGATGCACTGGGGCGGGATGTGGGCGAGATGCACCGGGGCAGGATGCAGGTGGGATGCACTGGGGAAGGCTGCAATGGGCTGGGATGCAATGGGGCGGGATGCACCGGGGTAGGATGCAGGTGGGATGCGCTGGGGAAGGATGCAATGGGCTGGGATGCAGTGGGGTGGGATGCACCAGGGTGGGATGCACCGGGGCGGGATGCAGGTGGGATGTGCTGGGGCAGGATGTGAGTGAGATGCACCTAGGGCAGGATACAGGTAACACACTGGGGCTGGATGCAGTGGGGCGGGATGCAATGGGGGTGGGATGCACTGGGGATGGATGCAGGTGGGATGCGCTGGGGCAGGATGTGAGCAAGATGCACCGGGGCAGGATGCAGGTGTGACACACTGGGGCAGGATGCAATGGGGCGGGATGCACTGGGCAGCCCCACTGACCCCCCCCCCCCCCGCTCTCCTGCAGACTACGAATTCCCTGTGCTGCCGGCCGTGCTGGTGACCGTGGCTGTGCTGGCCTTCGCGTGCGCCGCCGGGGTCGGCTACGGCTTCTACCACCACAAGAAGAAGATCCGCCGGTACAAGCTGCAGGAGAGGCAGCGGCAGATGGAGATGCAGCCCATGGTCGGGCGCTCGCCGGAGGCGGCTGCTCCCAACGGATCGGCACCGGCGGCCGGGCCGTAGCGGGGGCCGCAGGGTCACCTGGGACTGACCCCCCCCAGCAGCACCCCCCCGGGATACGCTGTCCCACGGAGGCGGGGAAGGACTCAGGGTAGGGCCCAGGCGTCCGGGTGGGAAGGGCCCAGGGGGTTCCGGCTCCGGCCCAGCTCCCGGCGTGGCCGCGTGGCGCAAAGCGCTGGGGCGACGGAGACGGGATGGTGCCAAGCCGCAGCGGGGCCGCACAGGGTGAACCGGCTCCCGGAGCAGCTCCCTTGGCTGCATCCAGCCGGCAGAAAAGCCTCGGTGCCGCGGAGCCCGTCGGTCGGTGTCTGCTCCGCGCCGGGAGCCATACGGGGAGCGGGAATGGCGCTGGGGAAGGGGAGCCCAGAGCAGGGGCTCCCCATGGGCAGCAGGGAGGTGAGCGGGGGCTGCGGCTGCGGCTCCAGCACGGAGCTGCCGGCTGCCAGGGGATCCAGCCCGGAGCCCCCCGGGATCCCGCGCGTGCGGGCGGTGGCCGGCGCACCGGGTGCGGGGACGGGGATGGGATCCTCAGCGGTGCCGAGCGCTGGGGCCGGTTTGGGGGCAGCCGCACTGGGGCCCCCCCCCGTCACTGGAGCTTCATTAAAAGGATAGGAGCAGAATCCGTGTCGGAGCAGGTTTAGGGGATCCCCAGGTGTCCGGGCTCCCCTCTCCCCCTTCCCCAGCACCGAGGGGCCCAGGTGTCCGGGCTCGCCTACCCGCGAGAGCCAGGACTGGACAGGAGCCTCCCGGCCAGGCTGGCAGCTCCCGGGGGCTCCGGGGGTCCTGGTCTTGCTCCCTGCTCCAGGTGCTGGAAGACCCTCAGCCCTGCTGCAGCGCAGCCTTTTCCCATCCCCCTGCCCTCGGGAATGGCCACGGCTTTTCCCCGTGCTCCCGTTTATCCGCCCCTTCCCGGCCCGTCGTGCCGCGATCCCGGTGCTCGGGGCGCAGTCCCGCAGGGAACGGGCCCCGGGGCGCTGCACGCCGCTCCGGCCACGGGAAGAGCCGGGAGACGAGGGCGGCCAGGCGCCTGCTCCGGAGCGCTGCCGCTGCTCGGGAAGCGGCGGGGGGAAAGGAGGAGCGGCGCCGGGTCTCCGGCTCCGTTTTCCGCTGGAATCACCTCCTCCCGCTCCTCGGCTGGGCTCCCGGCGGCCGCAGCGCCTCCCCGCAGTTGGAGCAGCGTGAGCACGGCTTCCTGCTCCGCCGGGGAATATTCCAGCAGCGCCAGCAGCGCAGCCGGTACTTCTTGTACCTGGGGAGCAGGGCGGAGGGCGTCAGGGCGGCGAGGCCCCGAGGGCGCCGTTCCCACCGGGAAAGCGCCCGGGCAGCTCCCGCGCGGCGCCGGGCTCACCGGATGCCGCAGGCGTTGCAGAGCCGCGTCCCGGCCTCGGCGATCCGCCACAGCGGCGTCCGACGGGTCTTGCAGGAGGCGCAGCGCCGGCTCCCTGCGGAGGGACGGCGGTGGGAACGCCGCTGCGGAAAGCCTGCAAACCCGCCTCTCCCACCGAGCCGGGGCCGAGCCGAGCGGGATGCCGCAGCCACGCGGGGCTCCAGCTCTGGCTCCAGCTCCAGCCCCATCCCAGCCTGTCCCCATCCCCATCGCATCCCATCCCCGTCCCATCCCCGTCCCATCCCCACCCCTGATCCCATCCCATCCCATCCCCATCCCTGATCCCCATCCTTACTCCGTGCGAGGGGTGAGTCCTCGTCGGAGCTGCTGGCCGCCCCGAGCTCCCCGGTGAAGGCGCCACCGGCGCTGCCGTCCTGGCTCCGTTTCCAGCCGGCCTCGCTGCGGATCGGCGGGATTAGCTGAGCTTTGCCAGGATGCCGGATCCCGACAGCGCAGGGAGGGCTTTTCCCAGCGTGCCGGCCGGTGCCCGTCCCACCACGACGCCGTCCCCGTCCCCGTCCCCGTTGGCGGCCGAGGCCCCCGACGTCCGATCGGGGTTATCCTGCCGCCCCTCTCCCGCCCTCCGGCATCCCCTGCGGCGGGACGCGGACGCGGCGCCGGGAGGGTGCACGGTGCAGCCGGGGGGGCGTCGGGATGGACAGATGGACGCTGCAGCCCGGGGGTGCTGGGGGTGCACCCGGACAGACAGACGGTGCAGCCGGGTGCCCAGGGGTGCCCGGACAGACGCACGCTGCGGTCCAGGGGATGTCGGGCGCATCCGCGTGCCGGGGGCCCGGTACCTGCCGTCGCGGGCGGTGATGAGGAGCCGGTAGCCGTCGGGGCTGCGGGGGCAGAGGCGCAGGCGCAGGCGCAGCGTCACCCCCCGGAAAGCGGGGTCGCGGGGCTCGGCCCCCCGCCGCGGGGCCGCCTGCTTGCGGGGCCGTCGGCGCCCCGGGCCGCCGGCCAGGTGCCGGCACTGGAGGCTGATGAGGCTCAGGGCGTCGGGGCCGGAGGGTCCGGGGCTGCCGGAGGGTCCGGGGCTGCCGGAGGGAGGCGGCTCGTCAGGCCCGGGGGGCCCCTCGGGGGGCGGCGCGGGGGGGTCCAGCAGCCGCGCCGACTCCTGCAGGAAGGTGAGGCCGAGCCCGGCGGGGGCCGGGGGTCCCGGGGGCAGCTCCGCGGCCCCACTGCGCCGGGCAGGATCCGTCAGGGCGGGGAACCGGGGCCGCTCCGGGACCCCCCGGGGCCGGTAACCCCAGGTCCCCCTGCCCCGGTGCCGATGCCCCCGGCTCCCCCCGGTCCCGGCTCCCCCCCCCGGTCCCGGCTCCCCCCCCCGTGGCACCTGGCGGCGGCGGCGGCGTCGCCCCCGGGGCTGCCGGGCGGCAGCAGCGACCCGCAGGGCTCGGGCTCGAGGCAGAGCAGCCGCTGGAGCAGGGAGAAGTCGGGGAGCTGCCCCTCGAGGAAGAGCTGCTCCGCCATGGGCCCGGCACCGCCGAACCGGCACCGGCCTCGCACCCCCACCGGCACCGGCACCGGCACCGCCCCGGCGCCGCCCCGGCTAAAGCAGCAGCACCTGCGCGGGGGGGGGCGGGCCGGGCTCCCTCCCCCCCGGACACCGGGGCCCCTCGAGGGGGGGAAACCCCTCGGGCCGGGGCAGGAGCCGGCGTGGGGCAGGGAACCCCCCGGGATGGGGCAGGACCCGGCGTGGGGCAGGGAACTCCCAGAGATGGGGCAGGATCTGCTATGGGGCAGGGAACCCCCGGGGATGGGGCAGGAACACTCCTTATCCCTGAACCCCACCCCCAAATCCCACCCGTGAACCCCATCCCTGAACCCCGTCACAAATCCCCACCACGGATCCCGTCCCTGAGCCCTGTCCCCGCTCCCAGTGCTCCGTCCCCGGATGCCGTGCCCGCTCCCGGTGCCCCGCTCCCCGCCGCCGGCACAGGGGGAAACCGTCGGTCATTCGGAGTTTTATTGCCAACGAGCTGCGAGGCGGCAGACGCGACCCCGCTCCGCCGCCGGACGCGGCACCCGGCCAGTCCCAAATCCAACAGCGGAGTCGCAAAGCCCGGAGGGAGCGAGGGGGCCGCAGGGACCCTTCCTGGGCCGAGGGGCCCCGCCGGCGCCCGGTGCCACCGTCCCGCTGCCCGTCCCCTCCGGCGCGGCCGGGCCGGCGGCGTCCTCTTCGCGGCTGGGGGGATCCGGCCCCCCGGCGCGGGCCGGCCCCTGCCCCCCGTCAGTGGGGCTTGGGGACGTGGCCGTCCACGTAGAAGTTGCGGGTGACCTTGGGGAGGGTGAACTCGGCCCCCTCCAGCTCCGGCGTCAGCACGATCTGGCAGCCCAGGCGCGAGTTCTCCTGCAGCAGCGGCGCCATGTCCAGCAGATCGTCCTCCCTGGCCAGAGCCGGCGTCAGCGGGCGGCGCGGAGGGGCGCGGGGGGCCGCAGCAGCCCGGCCAGGGAGCGCGGGGCCTGTGGGGGCCCGGGGGTCCACGTGGGGCTGGCGGGCCCCAGGAGGTGGCAGGGGTCCCTGTGGGGCTGGCGGGTCCCAGGAGGTGGCAGGGGTTGCTGGGGTGACAGGGGTCCGGGTGGGGCTAGTGTGTCCCTGGGGGGTGACAGGGGTCCCTAGGGATGACAAGGGTCTGTGTGGGGCTGGCAGGTCCCTGGGGGTGACGGGGGTCCGTGGGGGGCTGAAGGATCTGTGGGGGGTGACAGGGGTCCATGGTGGGGCTGGAGAGTCCCTGGGGGTGACAGGGGTCCCAGGGGGTGACAGGGGTCTGTGTGGGGCTGGCAGGTCCCTGGGGATGATGGGGGTCCGTGTGTGGCTGGAGGGTCCCCAGGGGGTGACAGGGGTCCCTGGGGGTGATGAGGGTCTGTGTGGGGCTGGCAGGTCCCTGGGGGGTGACAGGGGTCCCAGGGGGTGATGGGGGTCCCTATGGGGCTGGCGGGTCCCCGGGGGTCCCTGGGCCCGTGGCAGGGTTGTCGGGGCCCCGGGGGAGAGCAGGGCCCGCGGGGGGGGGGACGTGCGGGTCGCGGCGTGGCCGGGGGGGCGGGGGCGGTTACCGCTCGTCGGGGGCCGGGAGCCGGTCCAGGTGGGTCTGGCTGACATAGACGTGGCAGGTGGAACAGGCCAGCGAGGCCTCGCAGGCGCCTGGGCCCCGCGTCCTGCTCAGCGCCGGAGACCCCCGTCCCCCACAGCACCCGTCCCCCGCGGCCCCCGTCCCCCGCGGCCCCCGTCCCCTGCGACCCCCGTCCCCTGCGACCCCCATTCCCCGCGACCCCCGTCCCCCCCCCAGGCCCTGCCCTGGGCTGGCCGCAGTCCCCAGTCCCGATCCTGGTCCCGACCCGGCCACGTCCCCCCGGTCCTGGTCCTGGTCCCGGTCCCGGTCCCAACCCCGACCCAGCCGCATCCCCAGTCCCAGTCCCGACCTGGCCGTGTCTCCCCCTAATCCCGGTCCCGACCCAGCCACGTCCCTCCCGGTCCCGGTTCTGGTTCCAAAACAGCCACATCGCTGCCCCAAACCCGGTCCCGCCCTGGCTGATCCCTCCTCGGTGCCGGTCCCGGTCCCGGTCCCAACCCGGCCACATCCTCCCCAGCCCCAGTCCCGACCCGGTCACACCCCCCGGTCCCGATCCCGGCCTGTCCCTGTCCCCCCCAGTCCCGCCCCCCTGTCCCGGTCCCGGTGCCGGTACCGACCCTCCAGCTCCAGCCCGTGCCGCTGCGCCAGGTGCAGCACGTTGTCCCCGACGCGGCCGCGCACCGGGACGCGGCGGCCCGCGCGGTCCACGAACACCACGTTCACCCTGGCAGGGGGGGGACACCGGGGAGGGGGAGTCAGCACCGGGGCGCCCCGGCAGCGCCCCCGCCGCCGCTCCCGCCGCCGCCGCCCCCCGGCACCCACACGGCGCCCGCCGGCTCCGCCGCGGCCCCGTCCCCGTCCGGCTCCGCCGCGGCCCCGCCGCCGCCGCCGGCCCCGCGCAGGCCCCGCGCCGCCCCCCGCAGCAGCCGCCGCGTCACGGCGCCCCCGCCGCGCGCCGCCACGGAGGCCGCCATGACGGGCGTCACGTGAGTGCCGTGCCGTCACGTGAGCGCCGCGCCGGGCGGCCGCGACACGGGGGCGTGGCCGAGACGGGGGCGTGGCCAGGACAAAGCCCTGCTGCTCCCCTGGGTCCCGCCGCCTGCCGCCTCCCAGCTCCCTCCCCCTAATTACTGCTGCAATTAAACCTCCCCCATTAACCCCCCCCCCCAGCGAGCTGGGGACACCCAAGACCCCTCGGGGGGGTGATACAGGGACTCCCTCACCCCAGGGCCCATTCCTGGGCATGGGGGGGGCACCATATAGGGACCCCCCTCAGATGGGAGGGGGAAAGAGGGAGCCCCTGGGCTGGGGACAAGAGGGACCCCCCCCTTTGCAGGGGACAAGAAGGGGGACACTGGCCCCCCAGGCCCGTGGGGCACCCCACAGCCTCAGTGCTGGCACCTGGGGGGACACCGGGCCCACAGGGCACCCCCTGGTCCCACTGCCAGCACCTGGGGGGGCATCGAGTCCGTGGGGCAGCCCCCAGTCTCAGTGCCGGCACCGGGGGGGCCTCTGGGGCCTGAGCGCGCGTCCAAAGAAGGGGCCGGGGAGATGATGCCCAGTATAAATATAGCTTTACTTGAGGAAGGCGAAGTGCCCGGCTGGAGGGGGTGTCGCGCCCACGACAGCTACAGCAAAACCACCAGTGTCGACAGCAGAAACACGGCAGCGACTCTAAAACCAGGGCGACCCGCGAGGAGGAGGAAGGGAACACGCAGGGGAACCGCAAACCCTGCCCGGGGAGGCAGGGGACGGCGGCCCGGGGCCGGGAAGCAGCTCCAGGGCTCGGCGCGGGGCGCGAGGCAGCCAGCTCCACGCAAAGGCCGCGGGGAAGTCTAAGAAAAGGCCCCCTCCTCCCTCCCGCGGGGAAACCGCTGGGGCAAGAAACGGGGGCCGAGGATGAAGAGACGAGAGAGACGCAGGGTCACTGACTGTACAAGAGACCAGAGCCCCCGTTTCCAGCTAGTTTAAAAAAAGAAATAATAAAAAAAAAGAAATAAAAACAAGCATGAAATGAAAAAGGCAACTTACAAGGTTTCATTACCAAAAAAAGTGTAAAATCTCAGCGTCTTAAGTCTTTAAGAAAAAAAAAAAGGAATCACAACACAAACACACACACACACCCACACACACCACTGAAATGTATAGAAGAGCCGGGGGCCAAGACGCCCAGCTCGGCCCGGCCTCTGCGGCCCCCCGGGCGGAGGGGCCGGGGGCGCTTACATTCCTGGCCGGAAGCAGCAGGTTAAGGCAGGGAGCGCGCGGCTTCCTCGGCCCTGCGGAGCCCCGGCGCGGGAAAGGCGGCTCCCAGGTGCTGCTCTCGGAGCACGGCGCTCCCCCGGAGAGGCACGGCGACGCGGGGGGCCTTCGGGAGGACCCAGCTCCCCGGCTGGAGCAGAGGGATCCCGAGGGCCGGGGAAGGTACGCGGAGGCACCGGCAGGGCAGAGCGCTGCCGCGCGGAGCATCCCTCGGAGGCAGGGACGTCCGCTCGGGAAGGAGCCACGGGTAGAAGATGCCCGTCCTTGCGTGGGAAGCGTTGGGTTAAACCTCTGCTCCACCACTTGCGAGGGCAGCCAAGTCTTTCATATCACACTTTAAAATCCTCAAAAAAAAAAATCAAAGGACTAACGTTTAAAAAAGTTTGTACAAGATTTACACGTTGGATGAGGGGGAGATAGTGCTTCGGCAAGGAGGGGGGTTAAAATATCCTCTTCCGCTTCAGGTAGGAGTCTGCGTAATGCCCTCCGAGGCCCTGGGAATGCTGCCCGACGTAGCAGCCCTCGGGGCTGGGCTCGGGCGAAGGCAGCAGGTGGGAGAAGGCCCGCTTCTGGCCGCCAACGGGGGTCTGGAAGAGAGAGACGCGGCGGTCAGCCCAGGGGAAGCGGCAGGGAGACGCCGGCGAGCGCGGGGGCGGCCGGTCCCGCTCTGACCTTGGAGTGGGAGCTGTGCGAGTGGCTGTTTGGTCCCAAGCCCAGGATGCTGTCTCCAGAGCCCACCGGCGGCATCCCAACAGCCTGGAAGAGCAGGGAAGGGCAGCGGTTAACAGCACGGCTCTGGCCAGGGCGATCGCCCCACCAGACCGCTCCCCACGCCAGGGCGGAGCGTTTCCAGGCCCACGGGACACCGGTGGGAAGATCTCCCCTCACCTTGCTGAGGTGACTCTGCTTGAGCCCAGCTTGAAGGCCACTAGTGAAGTACGAACTGGGAGACCCTGAGTAGAAGGGCGGCAGGGGCGGCCCCAAGGCGCCTCGCTCGAACCCCGGAGATGCTGCTGATGAGATCTGGAAGAGAAGCGGCTCCACGTTGCAAGCGAGGACAACAGGGGCCCTAGAGACAGGGCCGGCACCAGCACCAGCGTCTCGCTAGCTTCCCCTCCCTCCTTTGGGCTCCTCTTTGCTGGTTAGGTCCCCTTAACGCTCGGGGAGGTTTACCTTGTGCCTGCTGTGCCCAAAGCCACCCAGGATGGGCCCGGCGTGGTCTCTCGTCTGGGGATAAATTCGGGATCCCAAGTCCTTCCGGGAGAGGAGACAGACAGGTTAGAGGGGTCGGGCACTGCAGGCGGGGGGCCACCCCGGCGTCCCGCCCCAGCTCCAAGAGCCAGAGGACTCCCCCCACCAGACCTCCAGGGCCGGGGGGACGGACGGACGGACACCCACCGGCTGGTAGTCAAAGGCATAGCTGTCTCCTGCCAGCCCAGGGGAGGGTAGCAACGGGTCGGACTGTGAAATCCGGGGGTTGGAGACGTTTCCGAGCACTCCGGCCTTCAGATTAAACGCTTTGCTGGCACCACCTACAAGCAGAGCATTGCCCGTCGGCGGGGAGGCAGGGTGCCAGGCCGGGGTGGAGCTGGCTCCGTCCAGTTCAGAGCCAGCTCTGCAGGAGGCAATCCAATCCGCCCGGAACGGAACGGCCCGCTGCTCCCTGCCCTTCACCCCCAGGGAGAGGCGGCTCCGCAACCGCAACGGAAATTCACAGCCCCAAGGATTTCCTTCTCCGCTCGGAGGAGCCATTCCCGGAGGGACGGCTGGCAACAAGGGGGCAGGACAGCCAACAGCACTAACGTGTCCCTTTCCCCGCCCCTCCGGTCGCGCGGCTGCGTCCCATCACCCACCTCCAAGGCTGTTGGCCGGAAGGAGACTGTGCAGGTTCAGGTAAGGGTTGAGCGGGATCTTGAAGTCTTTGGGCGGCTCCCCCAGCAGCGAGACCTGCGAGGAAAACGGCCAAGGGAATCAGCCTGCACCTCGAGAGGCAGCAAGGGAAACCAACGTCAAGTTACAGCGCAGGACCGCGGCGGTTCACCGCAGCGCAGAGCCCCACGGCACGGCAGGGGCAGCGCGGGCCGGCTGCCGACGGAGCCGCGCTCTCACCCCGGAGGCGGGAGGCCCGTTCTCGCTCTGCTTGGGCTTCTGGAGGCCGCCGATGACGGATCCCAGGAGGGAGGTGGTGAGGCCCTGCAGGGCAGGCGGCGTCACCGTCGGCGGGGGCAGCTGGGGCACCTGCGCGCCCATCACGGAGCTCTCGCGATCGACCCCCACGGGTCCCAGGAAAGGTGCCAGGGGCACGTTCCCAGAAGGCAAAATAGGTGATTTCACATGCCCCTGCGCCATGTCACCGGCCAAGGGGCCACCTGGGGAGAAGAACAGCGGTGGCACCGCTTCACGGGCGCCAGCACCCGGCTCCATCCGGGCTTTCAGCCCTTCTCCCCCTCTCCTCCACGCCACACGAGCCGCCTTCCCCGGAGAGCAGCTACGGCCTCATCCAGAGCTGCGTCCATCCCTTGTGCTCCATCGAGGCGCAGACGAGCCCAGCCCCAGCTACCTCCTCCACCCACCCCAGGGGGTCCCCTGGGGCTTTCCCACCCCCCGGCACAGGGACCGCTGCGCCTGGGGAGACATCCTCCGCGTCTCAAAGCCGCGCCAAGCCCAGCGGTCCCTTCCCCACACCGGAGGAGGAGCAGAGCAGGGGCCGCAGGCAGGGCGCCTCGGAGCAGACCCCGCGTCGCGGCCGGGCGTCGCGCCGTTACCTGAGGGGAGCTCGGCCAGGAGCTGGGCGGCAGGCTGGGCCGGGGCGCTCGGCAAGCCCAGGGCGCCGTGCGTCAGGGAGCTCAGCGGAGAGTCGCCCAGGATCCCGGGCTTCTGCGAACAACAGCGGGAGATTAACCCCGGCACGGCGCCGGGGCTGCGCACGGGGACGGAGCCGAGCCGCGGGAACGCTGCGAGAAGCCAGCCCGCCTGCGGCACGAGACACACTCGGAGCAGAGCGGAGCAGAGCGCGGGGCCCTGGGCTACAGCGGCATCAGAGCAGCTCCAGGCCGAAGGCAGCAGTTAGGAAGCGCCTCACGGTCCGAGGGGTCAGACAGCTTCCCCCCCTTCCAGACCCCGCTGCCGTGCCGAGGGCTGGAGCGGGCAGCGAGGGCCCTCCCGAGACCCGGGCGCGGATCAGCCACGAGGAAGGCGGCTTCACACGTGCCTGGGCAGTGAAAACACATCGCCCAGTCGCTCTGGAGGAAGGAGGCAGCGGAAATCATAGCGCTTTGGGAACCAGCCGGTTGCTCAGGGGAGCGGATGAAACCTGGCAGCGAGCGTTCAGCTCAGCAGACAGCACACGGACACAAAGGACTCGAGACCCACGACCGCTAGCTAAAGCTCAGCACGCACACGCTGCACGGCTCGACTGTTACGGCAAAGCACAGAGAGGAAGGAGGAACACGCCGCAGCCACCACTTGTCTCTCTGCTGACGCATTTGCATTTCAAAGCTCTCCCTGGAGGGCCCAACAGGGAGACGGGCTACAATTTCATGGTTCCTTAAGCAGCAAATACAGAGAAGAGCACCAGGGAGCTACTCCCCAGTTGGACCGGTTTGAAGAGAAGCGGGTGCCCATTCAGGGCTGGAACAAAGGTCCGCACCCACCCAGCCCCGGGCGGGAATCGCCTGCTGACCCGGTAAGTGCAGAGCAATCCAAGAGAGACACGTGCTCACCCCTCCTCAGGCACCCAGCGAGCCCCCAAGCCAAGCGAAGGCAGCAGCTAGTCCGAGGCCCCTCGGCGGAGGCCGGGGCCCAGCTGGCCCCCTGCGCCCCTCGGAGAGGAGCCGGCCAAGCCGGGACCGACCACGGGCCCTCGCGGAGCTCCCCGGCAGGCTCTGCCCCCAGGCTCAGAGCTGCCTGCCCCACGGCGAAGGGGGGCACGCCGGAGCAGCGGCTCGCTTCTCCCCCACGAGCCAGGGCAGAGACCGCTCCTCCCGCAGGGCTTCCCCCGCCTGGGCCCGGTCCGAAAGGAGGATCTAGCGGGCGCCGGGGGGTCCTGGCGCTGCCCCCGCGCCACGCACACGGCACGGCACGCGCAGGCTGGCTCCTACCGCTCACATGGAATACGGCTTGGTTCTCCTTGTTCTGCAGCAGCTGTGTCCAGACCTGGTTCTGCAGTAACAGGGAGTTCCCAAGCAATGCCTTCTGGGGCAGAAAGCACAGCGAGAAAGACCAGAAAGACAGAGGTCACTCAAAGGAGGGGGTGAAAAACCAGGTGCACCGTGGTTTGAAACGAAGCAAGAGACGCAGGGACAGCAGGAAGCAAACCAGGCAGCTTCCTAAAGCGGTGAGGAGCTCTGACTCCTCTCTGAGTGCCTGGGGACGAGGGAGCAGCAACCAAGACCGTCAGAAGCAGCCACTGAGGTGCGTGAGCCTGACTGGAGATACCGGGCAAGGCAGGCATCGGGGGTGCTCACGCTGACCACGCAAAATGGCCAGACTAAGGTGGAAATCAGCAACCAGCAAGAGCCTGGCGGTGGCACGAGTGTGTCCTGCAGAAAGGCACAGCTAAGGCACCTCAGGAGGCGTACGGACGCAAAACAAGACAACAGCCTCATCGCCAAAGCGGCGAGGCTCGAGCTCCCTCTGCACATCTGCTGCCCAGAGGCACGGGCGGGTTCGCTCCACCTCCCGGGGCGGCGCGGCCGGGAGCGCCGCGGGTTCGGGAGCGCCCTGTCGCCGCGGCACGGACCTCTCGCGGCCCCAGAGCCGGGGGAAGCTCGCGGCGGCGCGACCCCCGCGTACCTGCTGAGCCTGGGTTTGGTTCTGCAGCGCCAGCTGAAGGAGAGCCGTGGAGAGGGCTGGATTGGTCACGAGCGGCATGGATGGAGCAGCACCGAGGATCCCTGCAGAGAAGAGAAAGAAGCGCGATGAGCCGTCTGCCGCAGCGAGGCACCCGCCGCCTTTGCTCTTCGCGCAGGAGCCAGGCACGCCGCCTTACCCTGTTTTCCTCCAACAGCTCCATGAAGCAGGGGGTTGAGCAGCAGCTGGAGCGAAGCAGGGTTTCCCAGACTGTTGAGAATCTGAAGGATATTCGGCTCGGGCAGGAGCCCTTTCCCACGATTCAGCGCCTTAAAAAAAAGGCAGCAAGTCAAAAGCAGACACCTGGTTTTGAGGCTTCCATGAGAGGCCACAGAGAACCTGCCGACTTCACCCCGCGCTCCCAAGACCGATGCCCTCAGCGAGATCGCGCCCAGGTGTTTTTTTGGAGCGTAGGGAAGGAGGGAAACACTGACCCAAAGCAAAGCCGAGGCCCTCACACCCCTGAAGGCACTGAGAGCCCGTGCCCTGCGGCAGCCACGCGGTCAGCTGTCGCCATCGGCCGTCTACACCTCGGGGTGCGCGGGACGCGTGAGGCGCAGAGCGCACACAGGGCAAACAGACCCTTCCAGAGAGGCCTGATGGGGCACGGTACATCCGCAAACTGACGTTTGAGGGGCAAAGCAACAGGCACAGCACACGACAGGCAAAGCTCCCGGCGCAGAACAGCCGCTCGGCTTCTGCGGCAACGAGCGTTTCGCTGTGAATCCTGCTCCTGTACGCAGGAGCCGCCACCTTAGCAACAGGATAATTTGTGCCTGACTTCTTTCAACCAGATCCCGAATCTGGCAGCACTAGCGAGCCGGGGTCTCCGCGCTGGCCAGCCCCTCCGGCACGCAGTAGCTGCCCAGAAGCAGGAGCTACAGGCAACAGAAGGAAGCTTTGTAGGTGATCCAAAGAGAAGTCTGCTCGGAGCGGGCGTGCTGCCAGCGAGCCGAGCGACAACAGCCTGTTCCAGGCTGGATACCCAACCCCGGGGAGGCTCAAGGAGCAGCCGCTGCGCCCCGTCACGGACGACGGCAGGCCGAGCCGCGGAGAGGGCGCGAGGAGGAGCTAAGACGCGGTCCGCTCCGAGAGC
This sequence comes from Dromaius novaehollandiae, assembly GCF_036370855.1. Lineage (NCBI taxonomy): Eukaryota > Metazoa > Chordata > Aves > Casuariiformes > Dromaiidae > Dromaius > Dromaius novaehollandiae. Next base: position 1,459,480 of record NC_088127.1, on the reverse strand, counting down.
CGTACGCGCAAGCCTCACCGTTGCCTGCGCGGCGATCAGCGCGGCCAACATGCTGCGCCCAGGAGGGCCGGGGGCGCAGAAGGAGACTCGGACGTGGTTCCCAGCGAGCGGCAAACCATCTGTGGCCTGCTGGACCATCTCCGCCATCTCTGCTGACTCATACTCCAGGACCGCAAAGCCTTTCAGCTGCCCGTCCTGACCGTACGCCAGCTACGCGAAAACAAGGCCGTGAAAAGGAGGCTTAGCACAATGGGAGGAGAGCGCGCTGGCTGCCGACACACAAAGGCCGCAAAGCCTGAGAGGTCCTCGTGGGCTGATCTGAGCCAGCAGGACCCCGGGCTCGGCTCTTTGGGCTGTCAATCTTCCCAGCACGCGGCCGAGCCGGGCGTCAGCGCGAAACGCAACGCGCCTGGATCTCAGCAGAGGATGGGAAGCGCTAACGGAGACCGCGCCAGGGAAAGCGCTGCCTCCCCCGTCCGTCACCCACCTGGCAAAACGTCGGCGCACAGGCCGCGGAGAAGACCTGCCTCAGCTCCTCGAGGTCCGCGTAGTTGTGGGGCAGCTTGTCCACGCACAAGCACTTGGAGTGGATGAGGTCCAACGTCAGCTGGTTGACGTCCGTCCAGTGAACGTACAGCGTCCGTGTGCCGAGCTGCTTGCCCAGCAGGTCAGATTTTGCTCTGGCTGCGGAATCTTTCTTCATGTATTCCACAAAGCCGTAGCCTTTGGAGTGTCCCGTCTTCTCGCTGTAAACGAGGAAGCAGCGCTCCAGGTTCCCAAAGGGCCGGACCAGCTCCTCAAACTGCTGCTGCGTGTAGAGCTGCGGGAGGTTGGCGATGCAGAGCAGCGCGTCCGTGGGCTGCAGCTGCACCGAGATCTCCTTGTCCCGCAGTTTGCTCAGGTGGAATTTCTTGATGGCGGCCTCCGCCTGCTCCCCGTTGAGCAGGGTGACAAACGCTGCAAGAACAGACGAGCCCAGAACAAAGCGTTAAACCGGGAAACGTGGCAAGATGCCGCCACGCATCCCCGCAAGGCCGTTCACGCTCGGATCCGCACTCTCAGTCTCATTCTGCCCCAGATGCAAAGCCCCCGGCCCAGCCGCGGGGCCCGGTGAGCAGGGCCAACGCGCAGAGCGCTGAGCTCCGGGTGACGGGGGTGACCAGCCCCTCCAGCCTCCCCGCGACACTGGCACGCTGTTAATGCCCAACGTTTCATGCACTCATGCGTCTCTCGGACAAGGCAGGAGCCTGAGCCTAAGCGCGGTTTAAGCCACCGAGGTCTCTGCTAGTGCTGGCTGGTTAAATCAGACATGACAACTCTCAGATTCGGAGAACTCTTCAAGTGAGGACGCATGCAACGTGTCGGACGGCCCTTCCCCGGCATCGCATGCTCCTGAGCCTCCGGGGAGACAACAGGGCCTGGGGCGGTGCCTCCAGCAACGCCCACCGCAGAGCTGCCGCCGGCAGCCTTGGTCCTCAGTCCCAGCCGCCCTCCCCTCACAGCATTCAGCCGGATGGACGAGTGCCCAGCGCGGCAGCAACCTCATGCAACTCCAGAAGCTTTTTCTGTCCACGAGAACTTCCGAGCGCGAGAGGCTGGCGGAGCGCTCGGAGGAGCGCCGCGGGGAGCGCGCCAGGACTCGGCCGAGAACCCCGGTTCAGCAGTGAACAGGAAAAGCACCCCTGCGGTTTGGTAAAGCAAGGCAATCCCATGCTGCACGTACAAAGTCTCCTGGGGCTCTAAGCCCCACAGCTTCTAATTTTCCGACTGACGACACTAGCCACCTCACAAATAGGATCCAATGTGCACAACTGAAGAAAAGACCATACACAAGGCACAGTAAGACCGGGACACGCGCAGCATTTATACAGAACAAGATCAGAGCGCTGGGTGCTCAGGCGCGCGCTCGAGGTAAGACTGCGGCTGCTGGAAGCGCCTTTCCCCGAGAAGACGTCAGGCAGCGGAAGAGCTGCGGGAGACGCGGCGGGGCGCGGGGGCCGGCTCACCCGCCCGGTGGGGGCTGAGTCCGGGGGCTCCCGGCTACGGCCTCCGCAGAGCTCCCCGCCACAGGAGACGCCCGCTCCGCGAGAGCAGCTTACTCACCAGTCCCTTTGTATTTGTCCACAAAGCAGTATTTAAGTTCGTAGTCGCTCAGCAGATCGTGAACTTCCTGTATAAACAGAGTTTAAAAAAAAAAAAAGAAAGAAAAAAGTCAGCTACCAGGGAGAACAAAGCGGCAGCAGGACCCTCCGCACCCAGCCCGCTCCCAGGGAAAGCGCAGACCCAGCCCGGGCCCCGCGTTTCAGCGGGCAGCGCTGCGGAGACTCGCTCCCCGCCAGCGACACCTTGACGCTCCGCTCCGGGTGGGAAATCCCGCTCCGGGTGGGAAATCCCGCTCTGGTGCCGCACAGCGCCGGGCTCGGAGGAGGGCAGGGGCTCGGGCAGGCTTCACGGCTGCCCCGGCTGGAAGCGCGCAGAGAAAACCGCCAGCGCACAGAGTTTGTCACTCAGGAAAGTCACCCAGGACACAGGGACTCTGGCAAGACGCCCCAAAGGCGTGTTTCCACCTGCTCTGCCCCCAAACGTGCTGCAAGCAAGAAAGCCAAGCACACTCGCTCCAAATCAGCACGCTCCCCCAGCCACCTCCTGGTCTTAGAGATCAATGCTATGCCATACGCTAAAAATCAGCGTTTTGAGTCAACGCTTCCCTGCGTCTTCAGAGCGCCCGCAGGCAACTTCCCGAAACGAGCGGTGTCACCTCAGCCGTCCCCAGCTTAACGCCCCAAGGGCCGTCAGCACTGCCTAGGCCCGTCAGCTGGAAGGCCCCGACGCTACAAACAGCTTTTATCCCAAGAAGGACACAGCGACTGCCAGGCAGCGCAGCGCTCCGCAGTCGCGGGCGGCTCCTTCCAGAGCAGCGTCTTTGAACCGGTCCTTCGGTGCGCTGGCGGAGCTGCGGCCCGAGGCAGCACCTTCCTGCTGCGCCTTGCTCAAGACTCCATCCTCGTCTGAGCACTGCAAAATGATTTACAGGCCTCGAGCCTCTCAGCCACCGCCAGCAGACAATTAGCTCCATTTTATTGGGGAAAAAAAAACCCCACAGGCGCAGACAGGGAAATTACTTCAGCAGCGAGTTCACGGGAAACAGAACGGCTAAAAGCAGAACCAAAAAGCCCAGACGCCAGGTCCCCCCTCCAGCCGCGGTGCCGCATCCCTCGGAGGAGGGCCACGGGGGGAGGGAAGCAGAGCCGCACCGGGACTGCGGCACAAAGACTTCGGTATCTGTGAAGCGCCGCAGATACCCCAGAAACGGGGCTCGCGAGGGCTTCTGCGAAGCCCCGCTGCCCTCCCGAACCTCGTCCAAGCTCCCGCACGCGGAGCCCACCAGGAGCACGAGCCACCTTGGAAGAAGAGAGCAAACTCTGCTGCAGGGGATGGGTGCTCCAACCCCTGAGGGATAAACGCAAACATTCACCATGTTTTTAACAGCTCAGCTCGAGCTCAGCAGGATTTCTGACTGCAAAACGGGTTCTTTTGGTTAATCCACGAGCCTCTGCTAGCGAAAGGAGCAGCTTGCCATGACTTCGAGGTTCGTTTGAGGGAGACGCTCAGGACACGTTGAACAGGGCTGGCCGCTTCCCAGAGCTCGGGGCCGGGTAATCCCGCTCGGGGCCGGGTAATCCCGCTCAAGCACCAACGGGAACCCGTCCCTCCCTCAAGACTTTGGGAGCCAGGGGAGGACCAAGCCGCGGCGCGTCAGAGACGGACTCCCCGCGTGGAAACGCACCCAGCGCTGCCCAGGCGTAACCCCAAATCCAGACTCAAAGATCCCAACCAGTGAGTTGGATGCAAAGGATGCCAAAGCAGCCAGCGCGGTACAAGAGAGACCGAGACTTCCCGCTCCGCTGTTTGCAGCGGGACAACCGGGAAGGGCTCCGGGAAAGCACAGGCGACTGGAGGGGGAGGATCGCGACCGGGAGAGAAGCCGCACAGCAGAAGAATCAGGCGCATCAGGAGGCAGCTCACGCGCCCGCGCTGCTGGGTGTCCCCGGCCACCCGCTTTTCCATCCAACTTTGGTGACGGCCGTGACCTCCCCAACACTGGGGATATTAAACATTTCGGAGCCGTATCAACACCCGGCTCGTTCCAGCGGCGCTGGCGGAGCCGCCGCGAGGAGGAAGAGCGAGGCTGCGGGGGAGCGGCAGGGCGCGTGGGGAAAGGTCGGCTGGCGTTCGCGAAGGCTGCAAGTCTCGGCTTTCGCGGGCGTGGGAAGGGCTCGAACCTCAGCCGAGAAACAACAGTCGGGGAGGCAAAGCGAGCGGCGTGCTATCGCCAGGCGTAAACAGAGCGCGCAGCTGCGAGGTTACGTCACGCGGCACCGGCACGGGGGGAAGGAAACGGCCTCAGCGCCGGCGGGTTAAACTAACGAGGCAGGAAGCGCGCGGGCTGGGACGCGGCAGCTCGGAGCTGGCGGCCGGCACGGGTGTCTCGCCGGAGAGCCGCGACCGCCCTGTCCTGCTCCCCCCGGCACCCCCCGTCCCCCCCAACCCCGTTCCCGTGGCCCCCACAGGCCCTCCCCAGTCCTAGAGGTCCCTCGTGAGGCCTCGACCCCCCCATCCCCACCCGTGGCCCCCGAAAGGCCTCAACCCTCCCTTCAGGCCCCGGCTGAGCTCCCAGCCCCACTGACTCCCCCCTCAGGCCCAGGCCCGGCCCCATTGAACCCCCCCCGCCTAGGCCCAGGCCCCAACGCCTCTCTCAGCTCCAGCCCCATAGACAACCCTCCCACTTCAGTCCCAGCCCCACTAACCCCCCCCAGCCCCAGTCTCCAGCCCCACAGACTCCCCCTCCCACCTCAGCCCCAGCCCCAGCCCCACAGACCCCTAATCCTAACCCTAACCCAAGCCCTAAAGACCCCCCTCGGGCTCAGCCCCAGGCCCCACAGACCCTTCTCCCCCTCAGCCCCAGGCCCCACAGACCCTTCTCCCCCCACAGGCTCAGCCCTTGCCTCAGCCCCCTTGATTCCTCCCCCAGCTCCAGCCCTAGCCCCATAGACCCCCCCCCCGGGCTCAGCCCCAGCCCCACAAACCCTTCTCCCCCTCAGCCCCAGCCCCACAGACCCTTCTCCCCCCACAGGCTCAGCCCTTGCCTCAGCCCCCTTGATTCCTCCCCCAGCTCCAGCCCTAGCCCCATAGACCCCCCCAGGCTCAGCCCCAGGCCCCACAAACTCTTCTCCCCCCTCAGCCCCAGCCCCACGGACCCTTCTCCCCCCACAGGCTGAGCCCTCGCCTCAGCCCCCCTGATTCCTCCCCCAGCCCCACGGACCCCTCTCCCGCCTCAGCCCCGGCCCCGGCCCGCACCTGGTTGCTCACGTCGGCCGGCAGCCCGCGGATCAGGACCTTGCGGCGGTTGCGGAACTGCCGGGCGCTGCGCTCCAGGCGGCTCCGCACCTCGGCCGGGTCGAGCGCCGGCAGCTCCTCCTCGGGGGCGCGGCCCGGCCCCGGCCCCGGGCCCGGCAGCTCCGGGCTCGGCACCACCACGGCGCCCGCCGCCGACACCGCCACCGCCGCCATCTTGGGCACCCGCCGCCTCCTGCGACCATAGAGAGGCAGGCCGCGGAGAGAGCGGCGCCAACACGCCGCCGCCCGATTGGCGCGCCCAGGCCGCGCCCACGCGGCAGCATCCGGGCCGCTCATTGGGCAGAGCGAAAAAAACAATCCGCCAGCACCAGCGCCGGCCATTGGGCAGAGCGAGCCCGCCGGCCCCTCATTAGCATTTCGCCTCCTGATTGGCAGGAGCAGGACGAGCCTCGCTTTCACCGCCCCTCGACCCTTATTGGCTTATCGGGACCGCGCCCCTCTTCGAGGACACGCCCCCTGCCCTATAGCGACCCCAATGCCCCCCGCCCCATAGTGCCCCAATGACCCCCTGCCCTATAGCAACCCCAATGACCCCTGCCCCATAGTGACCCCAATGCCCCCCTGCCCCATAGTGACCCCAATGACCCCTGCCCTATAGCAGCCCAAACCCCCTCCTTGCCCTATAGCGACCCCAATGCCCCCCTGCCCTATAGCGACCCCAATGACCCCTGCCCCATAGCAGCCCAAACCCCCTCCTTGCCCTATAGCGACCCCAATGACCCCTGCCCCATAGCAGCCCAAACCCCCTCCTTGCCCTATGGCGACCCCGAGCCCCCCCTTGCCCTATAGAGCCCCCAGCCGCAGCGCCTCCTTCCCCAGGGCGCCCCGAGCTGCTGCCCCCCACGCGCAGGGAACGTGGGGCGCCCCACGGCGGACGCCGAGAGGAGCCGGGGGCCGTTACATCCTTTATTGGGAGCGGGGCCCGGAGGCTGCCGGCTCCCCACGGGCGCCGGCCCCACAGCCCCGAGCGGCAGGGCCGCGGCCCCACGGGCCCCACAGGCGACGCGTGACAGAGCAGGCAATAAATAACGGGGGGAGAGGGGAAACACGGGGGGGGCACGGATCCTCCCCCACTGCCCCCGTGCCGGTCCCCAAAGCGCTCCGGGGCGTCGGCGAGCGGGGAAGGGGATGGGAGGAGGTGGGGGGGTGGGGGGAAGGCACCGTTCCAGCCCCCCGGGAGGTTTCCCCGAGCCCTCGGGGAGAGGAAACGCAGGGGAGACGCCAAACTGCGATAAAGTGCCGAAGTATTTTGGTAAAAGCCGCCGTGCCCGGGGGGTCAGGCGGGGGGGAGGCCGCCCCGGTTCCTGCGGGAACGGGGCCCAGGCAGCGCGGTGAGGAAGGCGAGGGGCAGGGGGTGGCGGAGCCGGGATGCTCCCGGGGGGCACCGCCACCCCCGGAGACGGGAAAGCAGCGCGGAGGCGATGGGACACGAGGCAGTTCCCGTCCCACCGCCTGGGTTTGGGGGAAGGCGGCGGCTCCCCGGCGCTGCCCCAGTCTCATTCACAGTGTTGGGCTCGGCCCCGAGCAGGGAAGGGGCACCGGGCGCCCCGGGAGGCGCACGGAGACGTCCTCTGCCGGTCCTTTCCCCGTGGTCCGATGAAGGCACCATCCTCCTCCTCCCGGCAGCCCTCCACGGCACAGCAAAGCCCGCCGGGCACCGAGCGGCTCTTTCTGCAGGAGCCGGGTCCCCACGACCCCCCTTTTAGCGTTCACTCCGCAGCCGGAGTCCAGCGTTTCGGAGTCCCGGCAGAGAGGGGTTTCTGCCCCAGCTGCTGCCTCTCCCCGCGGCCTTCACCATCCACGGCAGCAACCAGAATATTCTTTTCCTGCGCCAAAATCCATCCAGTGACCAGAGAGCTAGCAAACCCAGGCCAAGGCAACAGGTCCAGAGCTCAGGAGCAGCAGCTGGAGTCTTGTCCTCTGCAGCTGCTTCCGTGAAGTTTACGGACGGGGAGAGTCTGAAGGCGGACGCAGCGCTCCAGGCCCCGGCAGGCCCGGGGGAGCAGGCAGCGGGTCCTGGCGCTCCCCAGTTCATCCGAGCGGGCCGTCCCCATCGTGGGGCTCCCGCACGCAGAGTCCCTCTGCTCCGGCCCGGCTGCGCTCCTTCCTCCAGCGAGTTCCGCAGCATCCCGCTCAGCAGACGCTGAAGACGGAGGGGGCCTGAGCCCGGTACTTCTCGTGGAAGGCCTTGAGGATGGGGACGAGGTTTTGGAAGGCCGGGCGGAAGGAGGCTTCAGCTTCCCAGCAGTTTTTCATCAGGCGGTAGATCTAGAGGAGGAGAAAGAGATCAGAAGCAGCCCCGGCTCTGAACAGAATAACAGAAGATATCGCAACCCTCCTGGCTTAAAGGCCTCCTCTGCCAGCTGCAAAGATCACAGGCTCATTGCAAGACAGGGCTATTACCCAAATAAACAAGACAATTACAGCAATTTAGTTTGAACCGCAGCTCCACTTAAATCCACCTTTCACCGGGTCAGGACGCAGCCACGCGACCTTCAGACACGAGAGGCAGCTCCATCCCTCACCTCAGGGAGGACAAGGGGGCTTTTGGCTGAACGTCCCAGGTAAACCCCCCCAGGCAGAAGAGTCGCGCGGATGGGCTGATGCTTGGAGACAGGCACGGATCACTGAAAGTCTCTCCAGACACAATGGGGAAAGGGGGATCCTCACCTCTAGCCACGAGGAAGCACAGCAGAGGCTCTGCCCCCGGTGTTCGGCCCCCCAGCCTCGCCTTGCCCCTCTCTTCCCTGCCGCTACGTGGGGCCTTTCATTTTTCTGCCTCCCAGAACACATTTGTCACTTCGGTGCCTCCCTGGAACGGCCTCGTTCCCGAGCTGCTGGCGCTCCAGCTGGCCGGGGCACGGGGACGCTTTGGGGCCCGTTGGGCCGGAGGACGGCTACGCGGCAGATGGCCGACGGCAGCAGGCGGAGCCGGGGCAGGGAATTACCGCTCACCTCGCACGGACAGTCCTTCGGACTGGGCAGCCTCTTCCCCCTGTCCAGCAGCTCGATCAGCCTCAGAACCGTCATCTGCCCCTGAGTCGTCCCGATCATCTCAATGAATTTCTGCGAGAGAGGGGAGGCTCAGGCTCCGCTACCGGCCCCGCGAGCGCCGACGCTCGCCGCGGTGGGAAGCCGCCGGCCCCCGCCGGGACTCACCATGGGAGGGCTCTGGCTGGAGTCGCAGCGCGTGAGGAGCTCGTAGAGCGTCACCCCGAAGGACCAGACGTCGGACGCGTAGTAGAACTTGCACTCCTTGAGGCACTCCATGGCATACCTGCGCAGCGAAGGCCGGCGCAGTCAAAGCAGGGCAGCCACGGGAGAGCACCAGCAAGCCAGAGCCTGGCACCTTTATTTGGTCCCCGGCATCACGCCGGGATCCGTCCTCCCCTCCGCTCACCCCAGGCCTCCGCCACTCCACCCCACGCGGCTGCTGCCGGGCGCGGGCAGCAGGGACGCGCTGGGGGCACGCGGGCGGACGCGGCCTGGCCGCGCTCACCAGAAGACAGGGCTGTCTCCGTCCTCGCAGACGCGGTAGTACTCATGGCCCTCGGGAATGGCCTTGGCCAGGCCGAAGTCCCCGATCTTCACCACGTTCTCGTTCTCCAGCAGCACGTTCCGGGCGGCGAGGTCCCTGTGGATGTAGTGGAGGGAGTGCAGGTAGGCCATGCCCTGCGGGAAGGAAGACAGGGGTGAGACCTGTTCTGGGGAGAGCAAAGCAGAGAGAGTCGCACGGAGAACCCGGCAGTCCCAGCCCTCGCTGCTCCTTCCCCTCGCTGCTGCCCTGTCGTCCTTCCCTTTTCACAGAGCTTTCCCGACCCCGTCTCGACTCTCTGCCCTGCTCCACCGCTCTGCCAGGACTGCAGGTGCCTCAGAAGAGGTTACGCTTTTACCTCACAGATCTGCTGGGCGAAGAGCAGGATATGGGCCAGGCTGACGTTGTGTTTGGGCAAGTAGTCTCGCAGGCTGCCCAGCGGCACGTACTCCATGATCAGCTGCACAATCTTCTCCCCTGGCAGGAGAGCAGGAGACGAACAACACGTGAGCGAGCGGTGGGGCTCTCGCAGAGAGAGGCCGGGGCAACCCAGACCCCAGCTTTCTCCTGCCAGAAGCAAACTCTGGGTTTTGAGCACCCCTCCAGCAGTAGCCAGCGTCAGGGCGATGGGGATCGCCCCCAGCAGCAGACGAAGCAAGTTTAGGCTCTGCTGTTTGTGTTCAGCCCTACGGCACAGAGCATCGCCAGCCCCGCGAGAGCCCTTCCTGCAGAGGGAGGGGTGCCAAGGGCGCGCTCCGAAACGTGCCCCTCTGGGACAGCGCTTGGCACATTCACAGGCCCTGGAGCCGGGCGCGGACGGCCGAGAGGAGCCGTGCGGGATGGCGTACGCTCCGCGACACAGCCACCGCGCTGCGAATCCAGCAGAGCGGCCGCCTCCCCCCGGCAGCAGCGGGACGGCCTTACCCTGCTCGCTGCAGCAGCCCTTGTACTTGACGATGTTCTCGTGGTAGAGCGTCTTGAGGATCTCGATCTCCCTCTTCCAGCTGGCCAGAAGCTGCTGGCTGCAGCCGGACTTGAGAGACTTCACGGCCACCATTTCCCCCGTGCCGTCGTTGGTGGGGTCGTAACAATACAGGCTCACCTTGCCAAAATGCCCCTGGAGGAAACGGACACAGCCTTTGGGATCCTGCCAAGGCAGAGCTCCTCTCCGGCCCGCTCTCCCCATGCCAGGAGCAGCTTCTCTCAACATGCTTGCTGGGCAAACAGACTTCTCAGACGGGGGGAATCAGTGTCCTCTGTGAACGCAGCTTGAAAATAAGGACTTTGTTGTCCCCTGGTCTAGATGCAGATTTTTGGGGAATCAGTGTAGGAAGAGCCCAGTTCACCCAGGAGTGGCGGGAGCAGATCAATCGTGCAGCAGCGCAAGGCGCTGCAGGCTGAATGAAAAACCTGCGCTAACCTGCTAGGAGGAGAACACCTCCCAACAAGCCCTGAGCCCCCCCGCCCCTCCCATCCTATCCATAAGGACTAAATCGCCCTCGGTGTCTTTATCAGCTCTCTGCTCCTTTGGGGATTTATCACGCCTCGAGCCACGCTGGCTCCCGCGGGGCCCTTACAGCGGGGCAAGAGACGCCATTTACCTCCCCCAGCTCTCGGATCTTTTTCAGGTAGCGCTTCTGAAAGACCGTGGGGTCGGACACCGGGAATTCGGGGTTCACGGAGGTGACGTCCACGAGGTCTGGAAATCGAGGAGATCGAGAGAACGGCTGAGGCGGCCCCGCAGCACAGACCCTCTGCACGTGTGCTCCCAGCCCGGCAGCTGAGGAGCGGCAACGATGGGGTCTCCTCAGCCCAGCTCTGCTCTGACCAAAAGAGCATCAGTTCTCGGGTGCGAGGCACCCTCAAGAACAAAAAGCCCCAGAGAGAGGACAAAACAAACAGGCATGTGGGCAGGGAGCGAGCTCCATGCGAACCACCAGACTCCAGGAAGGAGAAGTCAAGTAACAGCACAGACAGGAGGGCTGCCATCTGCGTTACCGCTTCTCGTCTTCTCGGGGTGGTCTGTCTTCTCAGACAGGGAGAAAGACTACAGAGAGACTCCTCAGGGAAGGAGAAGGCTCCCTACATCCAAACCAACTGCCTGGGGCGAAGCTGGGCTGGCTGCGAGGGGCCGGACGGGGCCTTACTGTGCGGCTGGAGCTGGGTGAGGTCCCGGAGGATGGTCCGGAAGGAGGGCCGCTCGCCGGGAGTGTAGTTCAGGCACTGACAGATGAGGGTGGCCAGCTCCTTGCAGGACGGCTCAGGCAGGCGATGCCTCTTCTCGTAGAAGCGCTCTTTCTGAGAGGGGAAAGAAAGGCAGGTCTCAAGCACCCTCCAGCTGCTGAACGAGGCCATGGGATCGAATGAAAGCAACTCATCCACGGGCTACAGCCCTGCGCCTACTCCAAATCTGCTCCTGTCATTAAACGGACAGGGGCTGGCTTGTCCCAGAACTGAGGGTCCGGGCAGCAGCCCACAGAGGAAGGGGAGGAGACACGAGTTACCTCCGAGGGAGTGCGCTCCTTGAGCGGGACGTCCGCGTCAAAGCAGATCTCCAGCAGCGTGGTGCCGAAGCTCCACTTGTCGGCCGCGGTGCTGAGGTTTCCCACGTCCTGGACGCACTCGGGAGCGATCCACGGGATCCGGTCCACGCGCTCTTTGGGAGAGAAGGCGCAGTGAGGTGCTGCTGACGGGATGACACTAGAACAGGGCATGACCCCGTGAACACGGGGAAAGGCTCCCCGTGGGATCGCAGCCCCTGGGAAGAGGCAGAGGGAAGCCGCAGCGCAGCTGCCTCTGACTGCAGTTTCCAGCAGAAGAGCAACAGGCCAAGACCAGCTGCTGTTACAGAGCTTGCATGTCTGCTTTCAGAGACGCATCCAAAACCTCCTCCACACCAAAGAATGCCGCATGTTGCGAAACTAAAGCTTGAAAGGAAGGCAGAGGATCCATGCCAAGAGAGCTCAGGCATAACCCACGCTATTCATTAACTACCCGGGCTGCAGGAGGTGAAAAAGCACCTGGACTTCAGGAACTACAGGAGCCGGGAGCAAGCGCAGGCCCAGCCCGGCTCAAGGCGAGGAAATGCCCTGCGAGCACTGTGAGACGAGAGAATACCTTCTCGAGAGAGCACGGTAAAACTGACTCCGGGATCGCTGAGCTTCACAAAGGGCAGCGACCCATCTTCTAAGCCCTTCCTGGCCAACAGGATGTTCTTTGCACACACGTTGCCGTGCACCAGGTTTTTGTCCTCCTGTGGAAACAAGGAGACGTGAAGAGCACTGTTCCCCAGAGGGACCCCACGGACACCTCAAAACACGCCAGGTCTACGAGCTGCACAAGAAAATAAAAATGCGGGACTCCCAACTCCAGTTCCCAAGTTTTGGATCCGTGCGTCACCTCCACATCTCACTGTCCCCTTGCACAAAGGGAACCCAGGAGGAAGAAAGGAGCACGAGGATTACCCAGCGTTGGGACGCATGTCTTCACAAGCAGCTACCAAGCATTCCCGAGCTGCTGGCCAGAAGCCCGGCATGCAGGGAGGGCAGTGCTCTGACTTGTGGCTCTCCCCAGCCTGCACGGCCCCATCTGAAGCTGCAGAGCAGTGTAAGCATTCAGGGTTTGAAGTTCACACATGCTACCTGGAAAGGGTCAGCCCAGCTCCAGAAAAGAGCGAGCAAGGGAGGATTGGGTCTGTGAGTGCAGGTAGCTATGCTAAAAACGTGGATATCTGCTTGAAGAGCAGAGAAAGGCCGTGCCAGATCCTCCCTGCCGTGCTGCTACCGGAGCTAGGGCCGCAGCTGGGGACAGTGCTGTGGGGCACTACAGGGGACGGGAGCAGCAGAGAAGGTGCTTGGAGGCGGCCTCCGGGTGCACAGGCACCAGCTGGCTCCCAGAAAACGCCCCGCTCCCAGACCAGCCCATTACCAGGTAGCTCAGGGCACTGGCCAGTTGTTTGGCCACGGTGATTTTCCAGCCCACGGTGACCCGGCCTTTCTCCTTCCGCAGCAACACATCCAGAGGACCATGTTCCACAAACTCCTCCACCATGATATCTGGGGACACAGAGGAGGGGAGGTTCTCGAGCAGCAGCCCGAGAGCCCGGCCCTCGGCACCGCGCGGGAGGACGCCAAGGGTGACATCGGCTGGGACGGTGCCCCAAGCAGAAACGCGCCTGCTGAGCGACAGAGCTGGCAGCGGCCGGCGCGGCCGCGAGCTCAGCAGCAAGGGAAAGGCACCGCGAAGGCGGCGGCACGAGGCGAGGGCAGCTGTGGCTGTCACCAGCGAAGGGGGCGAGCGCCCAGCACTCACTCTCGGAGCCTCGCACGCAGACTCCGTGCACGAAGGCCAGGTGGACGTGCGACACTTGGCTCATCAGGCTGGCAGTCTCAAAAAACGCCTGTGGAGAGAGGAGCGGGGATGTCACGACGGCAGCTTGTCTCCGCGTGGCCGGGGACCTCCCGCGAGCTGCCCAAAGCACAGAGAGCAGCTCGGGGCCATTTCGGCCTCCGCTCCGCCTCCCTTCCCCCAGCCTGGCGCAGGGCCTGCGCTCACCAGGGCAATGTCTCTGTGGCTGGGGTCCAGGACTTTGAGGACCACGTGCATCTCCCGGCTGTTGTTGTTCTGCTCAGTGGAGAAGTACTCGGCCTCGTCATCGGCCCCAGCGGTCCCACACACATTGAGCACCCCGTCGTAGATGTTGGTGCGGGTACCCTGCCCCAGGTGGGCTCGCTGCGGGCACGAGAGGAAGGCGCACGGAGGTCAGACCTGGCACCGTCTCAGGAAGGGTATTTTCAGCCTTGCACTCCCAAGCCAACTCTCCCCCCTTCCCTCCGTCAACTCTGCGGCACCTTTTCACACTGCTGTGGAGGGCAGGCAAGAAACTGTCTCCTGCCCTGACAGTGCTGCCTCTGTAGGACCCGGCCTCCTCCCCTTGGGGAAGGAAGGAAGGAATCAATCCTCCTGCTAAATAAAAGTGCCAAACCAAAGCCAGCAACTGCTCTGCACATCCCCCCTCCCTGCACCAGTGGTGGCAGGGGCTTGGTAGCATCCCCTGATCAGGGTAGCAACTGCCTCCAGCCAACACGCTTACACACACCACCCTTAAACCCTGCTGCCAGGGAAGGAGAGCGCACAACCTGCGTGATCTCGTTCTTGCGGATCTGGTGGAAGCTGAGCTGGGTCAGGCTGAGGATCTGCTTTGTGCTGTCCTTCACCTTCCGTGCGATTAGCAGGTCTGAAATCTCTGCAAGAGAGAACAGATCTACGCTAGGACCCAGAAACTGCCAGATGCCCTCGCTCCCCCAGTTCGACAGAGGGAAAAAGAACCCTTCTTCTACCTCCTGGTTTGGGTGGACAACACCTCTTCACGGTGAAGCTCTCGTCCCCAGACTTGAGCGTGCAGCCCTTGAGTACATCCATGAGCTCCCGCAAGGTGGAGAACTCCCGATCCCACCCCTCCAGCACAAAGGAGCTGCCTTTCTTCTGGATCCGGAACTGCCGGTACTTGAGGGCACCCTGCACCCCAGAGCCCTAGGAAAGACGAGGCAACGTCAGAACAGGCGCAGCACCAACCCGGTTAACACCGGAGGCGGCACTCCGGCCCAGAGCCTAACTGCAGCAGAAGGGCAGTCCTCCGCAGCTGCCTTCTGATCACCCAGAGGGCCGGCAGCTCAGCCCAGCTGCAGCCCAGCTCGCTCCTAACGAGACAAACGGCTGCTGGCACTTGCTGCCCCGTGGCGCGCAGCCACGCCTGGCAGCTGGAGCCTTTCCCCCTTCCCCGGAGGTGATCTGCTGTGGGCTGCGTAAGGCCAACAAGACCGAGGAGATGTAACAGCAAACAGAGCGCGACACCCCACGCCAGGGCTGCGGCCCTGCCGCCCCGCTCCTCCCGCGCGGGAGGAGACTCTGCCGGCGTATGGGGGCTACCGAGGGCAGATACAACCGAACCGGTAAACAGCGGTTTTCAGCTGACAGCCTCCCCCTTGGGAGGGCTAATTCGGGGGGGCCCGGGCGAGGTGGCAGGGGCAGAGCCCCAGGGACTGCGCCGACGGGCCTGTGCCCAGCGTGTCGCAGCGCGCCCGGACTCCCACCTCACCTGCTGGTGCCCCCTTTTCACCACGGACAGGATCATCCTGTTGAAGTCAAGGACGCTCCAGCGGACGACGTACAGCCCCTCCTCGTGCTCCTCCCGCCGCAGCTTGGCGAAGACAAACTCCTCCCTGGAAGTGGGAGGAGGGAACAGCTCCAGACAAGCCCCAAGGACGCGGCACGTCCCCCGCGCCGCCGGTGCACCCTCCGTCTCCCGCCCAGGAGCCGCTTACTGCATGGGCCCGTGGATGCCGTTCAAGATGCTCATCACGAGCCGCGGCGGTGCCACGTCGTGGCACAGGTAGTGACTGGAGTCCGCTGTGAGCCGGAAGTAGCCGTCCACAAGCGACACCAAGGACAGCGCGCTTTCGTATGACGGGAGAACCAGCTCCTGGGGCGAGGGAGGGAACCAGCCCGCGCGTGAGAAACCACCAAGCTAGGCTGCAAGCGCCCCAAAATCCACCTATCGCTCTGCCCTCTGCCAGCCCGCGGAGGAGAGTGCTCGAGCCCACCGAGGGCCTGCAGCAAGTGGTCGGAGGACGCGCCTTGCAGGGCTCAGCTCTCGTGCTGCAGCAGCAGAGCCAGCAAGGAAAGCAAGCACATCACAGCAAAACTCAACTTGTTGGCATTAACCTTGGCAAAGACCACTTTTCCTCCCGTTGTTCCTTCAGTACCGTCTCCTTCCCGTCTTGGCAGTGCAATCACCGGCTCCCACGTGCACCAAGCTGGTCAGTGGGGCAGCTCAGTCAGAAAAGGGCTCACTCACCAGGCATTTGTTGTCCTGCCGGTTGATGCTGACTTCGCAGTTCTTGATCACGATGTGAGTGATCTCATGAAAGTCGCAGAACTGTACCCACTTCGGCTCGCTCCGTTCCGCCGGCTGATTCAGCCTCTTGGGCTCCACCTCTTTGTTTCTGGCCTTTGTCCCAAAATAGGTACGATGGCAGCGTACCTCGATGACCTGCAGAGCCAGAGACAGGCAGCATCAGTCCCAGCCCTTCCTACAGCTGGGAAAGAGCACAGACAGACGCCAGCCCACGGCAGGTGCTGGCTAACCTGGGACGAGCTGGAAAAGAAGACCTCAGGATACCCTGAGCCTCGTCCAGGAATCCATCTGCTAAACCGAACTGACACGGCATCGACCCGTACACCCACTCAAGGCGGTAAAGCTCAGGAGCACGAGTTAATGAAAAGCAGCCAGTGTGGGACTTCCCACAGACTTGGATGGGAATTGCTCTTCCCGCTCCGACCCACCTCAACAGGCACGGGCCGCCACTGGATACCCTTGGTGCCGGTGACAAGGACCTCATAGACGGCGGGCCACATCTTGCTTGGGCGCCGCGTGGGGGGCAGCAAGTGCTCGTGCTCCAGCTCCGGATGCCCTTCGTCGATGAAGAGCTGCCCCTCCTCCCCCTCAGAGGAGGTCTCCAGGTAGCGCACGGGGAAGACCTCGCTCCCGAAGCGGGGTGCCAGGTGCTCCAAGGTGGCCAGGTACTTGTACATGACGTCCTGCTCCGTCAGCTTTCCAGTGCTGACTGTGTGCCGCTGGAAGCGCTGCACAAACTTCTTGAAGACGTTCTTCATGCGGAACTTGGTCAGGTAGTTGTTCTGCTGGATCTGGTGGTAGAAGGAGCGTGGAATGCAGTCCTTGAAGCTGTGGAAGGGAGGAACAACTGGTTAGGAAAATCTCAGACACCCACGGAGTTGCACAGCCAGGGTCTTCAGCAGAACGGCCACAGCCAATCTCTGCATCACCTAAAATGGCCCAAAACACCTCCTCATTGCTCATGCTCCAGCTTCACAGAGGACAGAGAGAACAAGAGTGAGAGACCTGGGCAGACAGCGAGTCGGACCACAGATGTGCGGACAGGTTTACAAGGCAAGTCAAGCTGCACCACGTTAGAAGTGCCCCAGCCACCACCTCACACACGCAGCTCCGGTGCCGAACTCCCTCCCTGAGACGCAAGCAGAACGGGCTGTACGCTCCCGGATGCACGTTCCATCCACGGCTTTGCACACTCGCCACGTTAGCAATCCCAAACGCTGACTTCTAACATCTACTTGTCCTCTGTGGTCAGGCCATTCCCTCCACCACACAGCTGGCTGAAAAGAGGAAGCATTAGGACACAAACCCATTCAGGCTGCCATCTCCTCACTCCTTGGAGTAGCCGCACTGCCTCTTGCTGCCCTCTCGCAGCAGCCTGCTAGCAGAGCAGAAGAAACCCTTCAGACAACCACAGAGCAGAAAGCCCCCAGCCCGAGACTTCGACGCCAGGCAGTCACCTGTATTTCCTGGCCACTTCCTCGAGGGAGATGCCTTTTTTGATGGCAATGTGAGAGAGGTGAAGCACAGCCATGCCTAAGCTTTCGTTCTTGAACCTTTGGATCTCCTGTTCAGTCTGGAGGTCTTTCAAAGACGCAACATCATTGATGAATTCAAATTTCCCCTACCAAAGAGAGAGAGTTAAACAAAGGGGAAAAAAACCTCTACGGACTTCAGGTGCTTTCCCCCGCTCCCCCAAGGTGCAATGGAAACCCCCCGCTTCAGCTCCCAGCCTCCTAGGGAGGCCTGAAGCAGGACAAAAGCTTTCCGAGGCTCCTGGCAAACCTGCAGCTGTATTTGTCCTTTAAACAAAGCACTGACAGCAGGGCAAACAGACCCTGAAGGAAGGGCTGATCGCAATCTGGCCCTTGAGCTGGATTACCCTGAGGCGCTCTCCCGAGCGGAGAGCGTTGCCGTCTGAGAGCCCAGGTTTTCCCATCTCCGGGGGTGACCAGCCCCTGGCCAACCCAGCAGCCCACGCCTGGTTGCTAACCTGCTCAAACAAATACTCGAAGGACGACTTGTCCAGCAAGGCCCCCCCTTGCAGCTTCTCGTCAGGGGACTCGCTCTGCCGGGGCACGTTGCGATAAACCGCCGGCTCCTTGTCGTTCATCCCATGCCAGTTCCGGAAGTAGTACCTGCAGAGGAGGGAAGCGGAGAAGGCCACGCGCTCTGGGGCTGCCGGCTACAGCAGGGCTGTCGCCTGCCCCTGCCCCTGCCCTCGCTCGGACGCACCACCCGTTGAATCCCGGCCCAGCAGCACCGCTAGCTGGGTCACGTCCCCAGTTCAAGGCGGCTGGTCGGTTTGTTAAGGCCAAGCCATGTGTTCCTTAAACCCCAGCTGCTGACATGGGAATCACACAGGTCCTCAACACGGATCTGAGCGCAAGGCAAAGATTCAGATAACAGAAGGCAAAGGGGAAGAAGCAACCTTCCTTTCCTGCTATCAAAATCTCTCTTTTAAGCCATTCTCCAGCTTTTCCCTGACCTGACTCAGAGTCCACGAATGGCTGGGGTTAGCTGCGTTGCCAAGCACACCCAAGGGCCCACTGGGCGCTGATCAGCAGAACCAGAACGCCAGTTTACTCTGGCTGCGATTGATCCAGACCTACGAGCATCCCTGCGGCAGCAGCGCTCCCTCTGAAACTTCTCAGAAACCTCTGCGAGCAGTTCAGCCGCGCAAACCCAGTTTGTTCCATGCTGAGCTTGCTTTCTGCTGAATCCCAGCAGCTCGTACCGCTGCAGGGCGCCCCTTGGAGAAACATTTGTAAGAAAACCTTCGCTGAGGACCGTCCCTCAAAATGCCATACACCCACACCTAAGAAGCGTCAGCATGAAAAGAGTTCTCTGGCCACGGCATGTTTCCGCTCCCGCTGTTTGCACGCTCCCCTCAACCCCGAAAGCCACATCGCCGTCTGCGGTGGCGCACGCGAGGTTATTTTGGTGCTCGAATGCAGAACACTTCCTGCGGCTGCCTGCAGGCAGCTGCTCCGGCTGAGTTGGGCACACGAATGATGCAGCCCCACCGAGCTGTGCATGGGAAGGAGGTGAATGCAGCTAGTTTATAGAGACAAACACAAGCTATTCTTTTTCCCTCCCGACTGACAGCATGTTACAGAACCAGAGCAGAACAGGAGGGAAAAATCCTTCCCTAACTCTTAAAGAGAAAAACACCTGACTTCACGAGGAATGAGCAGGCTGCATCAAAACAGCGAGTCCTCAAAACCAGAGCTGAAAGGACTTTCTGGCCCAGAAAGTCAGAGCCCAGCGTACTGTGCCCTATGTGCAGCCAGAGCGCTACAGACCGCGGGTCTCTACTCCTCAGGGCCGATAGAGACTGGGGTGCTAGCCACCAGGATTCCCAGGCACGGCTTTCCCACGGTCTCCCTGAAAACGGGCAGGTTCGTGGTACACGAGGCTGTCACAGCATTCCTCGGAGCGCGCTCGGCTCGGACGCCAGTCGCGCGCGTGACGCCAGCTCCCGACCGAAGAGGTACTTCGGGCAGCGCAGCCTCGCAGCAGGCCAGCGCAGCGCCCGAGGCCGTTTGCTGATGCATCGGCTCCGTTCCTAGAGAGCACGATGGATGTCCCTCGTGCAACGGGCAGCTGTGGAGAGGCCTCTGCTCAGCATTCTGCTTTCTAGCAGGAGCCCTTCAGTCCCCCGGGAGGAAGGAGATATTGCAAGCTGTATAAAACAAGGCAGGCACAGGCTAATGTATCCCCAGGCCGCGTTTTCTGCTTTTCCCTAGCTGCATTTTACTTTCACCTGTGCTATGACTCAGACACCACAAAAAAAGCGAGCCAAAAAAGTTCTAATACAATGGGCAGTGGCAACATTTTAGGAGAAAACGCTGCTCCATACAGCGGTCAAAAGGTGGAGGAGCATCAGGAACAGGGAAAGGAAGTTTTCCATAGCTCACCTCTCATTCAACACGACAGGCACGAACTCCAAACATTTCCAGTTCCTCGTTTAATCCTTCAGATACTCTGATTTAGACGAGCCCTGCTGAGTTCCTCACCTCCCAGAGGAGTTGGTCAGTTCCCTGATCCCATGCCAACCTCAGTACACATTTCTAGGCAATTCTTTCAGCTGCCTATGCTACAGGTAACCCAGAAATAGAAAAGCAAGCCGTGGACTTCCAGTGCAGCCCTATTAAACTACTGGGTGCATTGTTCCACAGCAAAAATAGTCTGGCTGCTCCATAAGACTTATCTTCACTGAGGGGGTCAGCAAGCAGCAGCAGAGCAACGAGCAGAAGCAACTGCCCTCACCTCATGCGGAAGAACAGGTTCAGGTTGGTGACTTTGTTGATTTCGAACACGTGGTTGGGTGGGAACCAGATTCTGCTCTGGGTGTCATAGAGCGCAAAGAGGCTGTAGCACAGCGGTGTGATGCCTGCAGAGAAAAGAGGATTCCCGTGAGGTGCCAAGGAAGCGCATTTTCACACGCAGTCGAGCTCGCAAAGATTCACAGCTGATGGAAAAAATCTCTTCTCACTGCTTTCCTCCCAGTCACCATATTTTGCTGGCAGCAGAAGCCTGTCCACGCTCCCAACAGCGGGGACGGTTACCCACGCCCCACGTTCAGGGACCGAGACTTCCTTCTCATCATTAGCTTCCGAACGCTGCTTTGCTGCTCACAAATGTCAGAGGCAGGATAGTCTCTAAAAGTGCCGTTTAAAGAGAGACATGTATCTGCTATCCTTCCGGCAGGCTCGGGCAAAGCCAGCTGGCCAGAGAAGCATCAGCAGTTTTTATTCCAAATAAACCAACGCGCCGAGCTGCTTGTACCGCAGCAGGGGGAGGGGAAGGAGAGTTAAGTAAAACCCATGGGAAATACAAACTGAGATTGATTTGCCAATTAAACTTTAGAAGAGAGCTAAAGCCTTTTCCAGAGAATCTGAGATTAAAAAGGACATCAGCCGCCCCTAATTCAAGGCAGCATGACTGTGAAGTACCCCTCTCAGACCTGGAGCTAGGGCAGAACGGAGGCACAGGTGCCCTACCCCCCGCCTCCCCCAGGACTTCTGCAGCTCGCCAGAAGTCCACAGAGAGGGAGGCAGGGCACTCATTAAACGAGGATGCTGATGAGTCAGAGGTGAAGTAATTGCTCTTCAACTAGTCATGCTCCAATAACTCACAGACCCATTGGCCTGAGCCCCGGGGGAAGAGGCATCCTACCCCGCTTCTCAGGAACTCCGGAGCAAACAGGGAGGCTGATGCCTGGATTTTGACAGAAGGACTGTTAACGGCCAGTTGCCAAGAAGTTGCTTTCTAAAAGCAAAATAAAGTCTCCGATTTACTGGAAAAAAAGTGGTCTAGGTGGTTTCAGAGACTGAGAGGACAGGGGAAATTTCTCAGTTCTGGGACAAAGCCTGAGGTTTTCTCCCAAGTAGGGGCGAGCTCTAAAGGTGAGGCTGTTTGCGTACAGACGTTCATCTCTTCAGTCTCAGAGCAGAGGACCTGACTGATCCGAGAGCCCCCTTCCATCCCGGCGGAGCAGCCTGCTTTCTGGTCCCAGGCGGGCAGCGCTAACGAAACCTGCGCAGCGCTGCCCGCTCCGCCCTCGCGGACGGCCCGGCAGACGCCCGGCACTCACCGATCCTCCGCGCGATGTCAATGCAGATCTCCTCCGCGCTCAGCGTGCCCTGCGTGTAGGTCTGGCACCGCTGCTGCTCCTCCTCGCCGCTCCAGTGCAGACACACCTTCAGGCCCGTGCTCGCCAGGAAGCAGCAGCCCTCCACGTCCAGCTCGCTGTGCTTCGCGGCGCAGCGGCACAGAGACATGTCGACGGCCCTCCAAGATCCCCCAGCTGGAAAGCAAGAGAAGCGGGGAGAAAAATAACCAGTGCGACGAGGGCAAGCAGCACCCGCCGCCGCCCCCTCCCCGGCCGCAGGACCGGGCGCCCTCCGCCTCGCCGCGAGGCAGGTTCCCCGCCGCGGCTGCGGGCTCTGCTCGGCAGCGGCACGCGGGGCTACGCACCTCGCTGTCACATGGAGCATAACTCGGTCCCGATCCCCAGACGCCGCGTGCCCGGGCCACGGCAGAGGTGGGAGACGTCACATCACCTGCACGGGGAAGCGGTTTGCCTGAGACGCGGCGCGATCAGCAGCGGCAGCGGGGGAAGACGAGACCCCCTCGCGCGGAGCTCTGGCTGCCGGATTCCTCGGCGGCGGACGGGTCCGGGAGCCTGGCTCCGGCTCCTCCTCGCTCCCCCGCGCCACAACACCACTCCCACTCCATTAGCTCAGCCCGCGGCCCCTCGCTCTGCCCTCGGTGCTTCTCCCTCGGGGAGCCAGCTGCAGCGCAGGCTGCAGAACTGAGGGCAAAATTTGGAGCTTATTCCTCATCAAACACGCGGCCAAGCGTCTCTTTCTTTGCTGACTAAAGACACAGAGACCTCAACACGGCCCTCCACTTCCTCTGATAGCGATAAACGCCCCAGTCAGCAGGGAACTCCCACGGAGGGTAGCCAGACTCCGTCGTACCCTTCCTCTCGGCTCGGCGCTCGCAGCAAGCTCACGAGCTCCTACCCGCTGCACGGCCAGGCAGAGGGCTTGTGCTTTGAACGGACACGGGGCAGAGGGGAGCTCTGCAGAGACAGAAATCCCGCAGGCTCCGCGTCCCCCGAGAGCGCGGCCAGCTCCCGCCGCAGCTCCGCAGCGTCCTATCGACGCCGAACACCGCGGCGCGGCGGTTCGCGGCCTTATCTGCGGGCGGGCAGGCGGAGGAGCGGGGCTCGGCCCGCGGAGCTCCGCACCTCTCCCGCGACACAGCGGATACGGAGCGCGGCCGTGGAACGGGCTGCGGTTTTGAGGGCTTTTAGCGCTTGCACCGCTGCCCGCGGCCGCGCCGAAAGAGCCCGAGTTGCTCTTTCAGCCCACCCGCCCGGCGGAGCCGCAGCTGAGCCTGGCGCGCGCACACGCGTCTCTGCAGGCACACTCTAACCAGCGCCGCGGGGGGCAGAAGCAGACAACCCCGCCGAGCAACCCCAGCACGCGCGAGGGAAGAAAGCTGCACGCCTTCCAAAGCGCTAGGCCTATCCGCCCCCCTCGCAGCCTTTCCCCCGTCTCTCTGTCGTCGGCTGCACAGGGCAGGCCACATCAGCAGGCCGAGCTCGACGAGCCCCTCGTTCGGGTGCCCGCGCTCCCGGCAGGAAGCTCTCCAGCTTCCCGGTTGCCTCAGCCCGGGCAGGTGGTGAAAGCAAATACCTGACCCTGCTCCGCGCAGCCCGGGCGGTGTTTACTCTGGCTCGGGCAAGGAAGAAGAGAGGACAAGGTGCCGAGAGGAGCGATTTTCTAGGAATTCCTCACCGCGTGCAGCCGTAGCCAGGGGAACCTGCCGCAGGGAGGGAGGGAGGGAGGGGGCTGCCCGCGCCCTGCCCGGCGGCTCGGGGCGAGCGCCTCTCCGGAGCCTCTCAAAGCCAAGCATGTGACAGAATTACTTCAGCTTCCGGCCGCAGGCACGGAAAGATCCCGAAGCCGATCCTTGGCGAATTTCCCCCATCCCTCCTCGGAGGCGACCAGAACCCGAAACGGGCGGCGGTTCCTCCTCCCAGCGCCCCGCTTCCTCATTTCTAGAAACCGGGCGGCCGAGGGGCCGGATTCCCCGCCTCGGCCCGGCCCCGGCGTCGCAGTTGGGGGAGCGGGTGGCCCTCGGTCGCGGCACGCTCCCGCGCCGCGAGCACCCTGCGCTCCGAAGCGGAGCCGCCAGAGCCGCGGGACAAGAGGTACGGGAGGCCTGAAAAGGCGTTTTTGGCATCCGAGCTTGCGGTCAGCGGCAGCAAAGGGAGCAGCCGCCGAAATCGGTCCTGGGGAGCAGGCGCTCGGGGGTTTTCTCCGGCCTCGGGGTTGCCGCATCGGCGGCTGACGCAGACACGGGGGGCCCAGAAGGTTTCGGGGCCCAGGGCGCGAGTGCGGCGCGCTACGGACGAAGGCGGACGACGCTCACGAAGCAGTTTGAACCCCCCAAGCTACGGCTGCCAAACCAGAGGCCGATCCCCCCATCCCCTGCTGCGGAGCAGCCTCGAGGATCCCTTCCCCGCGCGAGATCAGCTGCCTTTGGTGTCACACCCTCGCGGGGCGGGCGCCGCGGCTGCGGGGCACGAACCCCCCTGCCCTCACCCCGGGCTCGGCTGCGCGGAGGCTCCGTCCTCCGCAGCTGCGGTTTCTCTCACCCCTGCAAACCCTGGGAATTTCAGCTCCAGGCGCAGCCCGGGGCGAGGCGAGCTGCCGCCAGCCGTAATCTGCAACCTCAGCACAGCTGCGCTATTGAGAGACGCGGTTTGCAGAGACGGAGCCCGTCTGCGCCGGGGATCTGCAGCCGCGCAGCCACGCCAAGGCCTAAGGCCTCGTCCCGGGGTCGACGGCCCGAGGCGAGCGCGAACTCAAAGTTCACGTCGCAGAGGAGGGAGGGAAGGGCGAGGGCTGGACGCGAGCTACGCGGCCGCTCGCTCGGCTCCGACCGGGGGTTTCCTGCCGCTTCCGAGCATCCTCCCAAAACCTGCATCTCGCCGGCATCTGGAAATCGCACAGAATCAGTTTTCAAACAGGCCGTATTAAACCAGCGCAAACCAGAGCGACTTATTCCAGTTTACGAGGAGCCTGTTTGAACGTAAGGAACACCCCAAAAGCAAGCGGGGTTTGATTGCAAGCAGGAGCGCTGTCTCGCTTGCTGTTTGCATCATCTGAAATGGATTTTGAGCGGCTTCGGGTCCAACCAGAGGCGTTTCTTTCCCCACAGACGCGCTCCAGCCCCTCCGGCCGCGTCCCCGTTCTGGGAACATTTGCCACGGGACCGTCTGCTGCAGCCCCACGGAGGAAAAAACGGCCCTAGCAGAGGCCAGAGGGTTTTGCTCCGCTCCCGAAACGCTCCCCCCATCCGCCCCGCAGCAAACGCACTCGTTTTGAACCTTCACCCCGAGCAGGAGCCAAACCGTCTCCCCGGGGGCTGCTGCCCTCCCGTTCCCACCCGGCGCAGGTCTCGCTCCGCAGGCAGCCGTTGACTCACAGCTCCGCGGATCGCGAGGCCGGCGGGGACCATCCAGTTTGTGGTCACCCAGCGTGACCTCAGCCTCCCGTCGAAGCCGTCAGCCCCAGGAACAACAGTCCCCGAGCCACAGCCCGCGGCAACACCTCACCCGAAGGACCTTCCACCCCGAGCTGCGGCCACGGGGGTTAAGAGAGTTAAAGCCGAGGTCGGCAGCGAGGACAGGACGGAGCCGGCCGCGGCTCGCTCCCCAGCCCACGTTTCTGACCAAGGATTGGGAACCGCGACATGCATTTTCTGTGCGTCCCTGGTGTCACGACGCGGGGAGCGGCCCGGACCCCGGCACGTCCCCTCCAGGGCAGCGGCGGGAGCCCCCGGGCACCGCGGTGGCCTTTGGCCGCTCGGCAGCGCAGCATGAACCAAAGTCCGGCGCGTCCGCGCGGCGCCGGGCAAACGCACTCGCCGGGGAGCACCCGGACCCACGGGGCCCCCCCGCCGCCCCACGGCCCCCCCGGCCGGCTCCCGCCCCCCAAGCCGCTCCCCCTTCTCACCCGGACCAGCCCTGCTCTGCCCCACACGCCGTGCCCCCACATCACCCCCCCTCGCCGGGGGCTCCCGTGCTTCACCCCACACACCTGAAGCTCTGCAGAGACCCACCTGCGCCCCACAGAGCCGCCCCACAGCCCCCCTCGCCCCAGGTGTCCATGCACCCCACGCCCTGACCCCCTGCACCCCCAGACAGCCTCTCGCCCCACAGCCACCACCTCCAGGCCCCTGACCCCCTCCACCCCGTACCCCACACACCCTTACCCCCCCAGCCCCCCACCCTAGTGTCCTACCCCCACGTATCCTGACCCACAGACAAACCCCACAGCCCCCTAACTGCGTACATCCTGACCCCCCTACACCTTGTAGCCCCTACAGCCCCCTTACCCCTCATATCCTGACCCCACACACCCCACAGCCCCCTAGCCCCACATATCATGACCCCCTCAAGCTTTATAGCCCCCTACAGCCCCCCAGCCCCACATATCCTGACCCCCCATTCCTCACAGCTCTGCCCACAGCCTCCTAGCCCCACATATCTTGATGCCCCCATACTTTACAGCTCCCCACAGCCTCCTAGCCCCATACCCTGCCCCACATACACACCCCCAAGCCCCCTAGCCCCATGTACCCTCACTCCCACAAACACCCCATAGTCTCCCAGCCCCCTAACCCCACCTACCCTGCCCCACACACACCCCACAGCCCCCTAACCCCACCTACCCTGCCCCACACACACCCCACAGCCCCCTAACCCCACCTACCCTGCCCCGCACACACCCCACAGCCCCCTAACCCCACCTACCCTGCCCCACACACACCCCACAGCCCCCTAACCCCACCTACCCTGCCCCCCACACACCCCACAGCCCCCTAACCCCACCTACCCTGCCCCCCACACACCCCACAGCCCCCTAACCCCACCTACCCTGCCCCCCACACACCCCACAGCCCCCTAACCCCACCTACCCTGCCCCCCACACACCCCACAGCCCCCTAACCCCACCTACCCTGCCCCACACACACCCCACAGCCCCCTAACCCCACCTACCCTGCCCCCCCACACCCCACAGCCCCCTAACCCCACCTACCCTGCCCCACAGCCCCCGACCCACACACACCCCATAGCCTCAAAACACCAAGTACCCCGCCCCCCCACACCCCACAGCGCCCTAGCCCCACGTACCCCGCCCCACACCCCCCCCAGACCCGCGTATCCTGTCTCCCCGCCCCCCCCAGCCCCCCAGGCCCGCACACGCCGCCCCCCAGCCCCCCCACCGGGGCGGCCCGGCCCCACCGACACGTACCGGGCCCCGCTGCCCCGCCGGCCCGGCCGCCGCTCGGGCTCCCTCCGCCCCGCAGAGACGCCGCCTCCCATTGGGCCCGAGAGACGCGCGCGGCCATTGGCCCGCCGCCGCCCCGCGGCCACGCCCCCACCCCTTCGCCCCATGGGCGGGGCAGGGGGTGGAGCCCCGCCCAGGGAGGGGGCGGCGCCCATTGGCGGCGAGGAGGGGCGGGGCCGCGGCTGGAGGGGGGGGGCAGCCCGAGGGCGGCGGGCACAGCTGGGGCACAGCTGGGCGAGGACACCGAACCAGAGCGGGGCACAGCTGGGCGAAGCCACTGACGGAAACCAGGGGCACAGCTGGACAGGGCAGCAGGCAACATCTGGCTGCAGCCCTGGAGCACAGCTGGCAGAGGGCACTGACGGCAGCAGGGGCTGGTTGGGGGCACCCAGGCACAGCTGCCGGGTGGCACAGCTGCCGGGTGGCACAGCTGCCGGGGCGTTAAGCCACAGCTCAAGAGAAACACAGCTGCCGGGGGCTCCCGTCGGAGGAAGGGCTCCCTTCCGTGGAGGCCCCTCACGCGGCTCCGTCCCTCTCCCCCCAGGACCCGGAGCCCAGGCGGGAGCTCGCGGCCAGCCCAGGCGCAGCTTGAAGGGGGAAGGACCCGAGGGAGGGCTGCTGCAGAGCAAGTTCCACCTCTGCCGCCGAGTGAGTGACACTTAATTAAAGCCATCTGCAGGGAGGTGACCTCTCCTCCCCCTTCAGCTACTCGTGTTCCCTTCCGCATCCTCGCTTTGGTCCCGACTTACCCTCTTCCCTCAAGGGCCGTGGCCTTTGCTCCCCAGGGAACGACCTCTTTCCCCACGACCGCAGCAGCTCCCGCCCAGATGAAACGGAGCGGGAGGAGCGGTCGTGACATCCAAGCTTTTAATCTAAAAAAAGCCAATGTCTGGGGGGCCCAAGGGGGGGCCTGGAACTGCCCTGGCGAGGGAGGCAGGGCCTGACCTGCGACCCCGCAGCCCCGTCCCAGCGGTCGGATGCTCCCTCCAGGGTGGCCCCGCGCAGGCAGCTGGCCTGGCGCTGACTTGTCACTGCCACCGACAAGAGCATCCTCCGGGCCGAGGGACCCGCACGGTCCCCCCCGGCCACCCCTGGGACGGGGGAAACAGGCCTGGCACAGGGTACAGAAATGGAGAATCAGAAACTGGAGCAGTTGGGAGGAGAAACTGAAAGCACGGGTAAGGTCCCAGCACCTCCCTCCTCCTTTTTGCCGCCGTTCAGAAGTCACGGCATCCCTCCCCGTGCCTCGGCCAACTCCACGGCACACGCGGCTACTTCAACCTCTTTATTCAGGTAATAGCCTTACTGGTAACCAAGAGATACAACGGCAGGTGTAACTATTACACTGACCAGCGCAAGACCTACAAGCCTAGACTGCCGTGCCACATCCCTGTGAGCTCCCACCCCAGGGGAGACGGAAGGCGGCACTCCCCCGGCCGAGCGCAGGGGCTTCCGTCTGCTCCCGCACGGCAGCGGGGGGTCGGGGCGGACACCGAACGCTGGCTGGTCAGCCCGCAAGCGGCTCACACATTCACCAAGTGTCTAACGTGTGTAAAGCGTGTGTCTTCACAGAGGGATGAGGTGGTAACAGAGGAGGAGGAACGGGACCGTGGGAGGAGGAGGGAGAGTCCGCTTTACGCCTTTTCCAGACGGGAGTTCACGGGTTCCCTTTCTCCTCATCACCGCTCTCCTTCTTGATCTCTTCATAGACAGCCTCGGCCCCGTCTGCTCCCTTCTCAGCCCCCTCCGCCGTCTTGGCGTTGGGCACCCAGAGCCCGGAGTCGATGCATCGCTGCATGTGGTACTTGGCTTCCTGCAAGAGAGGCAGAGGCGTCAGCAAGGCCCCGGCGCTTCCCCGGGCCCGCGCTGCGCTCCGCCTGCTCCGCCGGCCCCGTGCTCCCCCCGGAGACGAGCCGGAGACGAGCCGGGAGCCGTGCGCGCCTGCCTTCCCCCGCCGCGGCAGGGTCCTCGCAGCCCCCACGCTGCCGGGAGCGCAGCTTGCTAGGTCTGGGGAATACTCACGGTTGGGTCCATCTTGCTGATAGTGTCCTGCAACATCTGAACGTCTTTGACATCGAAGCATTTCTGCAGCTCCTGCAAGGCCAGGACGGAGGAAGGTGAGCCAACGTCGGCCTCCGCTACTTTCGTACCCGAGCAGACGGGCTACCAACGCTACTACGACGTCAGAACACGGCAGCTCGACCTCGCACAGCTACGACACGCAGCCGGGGGAGCGGCAGAGGCAGCGCTGGTGCTCAGGCTGCCCCACAGAGCCCGTGCTGTCGCCCAGCTCCCACTTTTGCAGCAGTTGAGACTAAAGAAGGACACAGGGTCTGCCACAGACCACCCGTTTGGCCAAGCAAGGGTCTTTTCTGCATCAGTCTGTCTCCACGGCACAGCGCGATACTCACGGGAGGCAGGGACTCGTACACCTCCACAGGGTCGAGCCCGCCAGGGCCCAGCCGCTTCTGCCGCTCCTCCTCCTCGTACTCTTTCATGGCCTTCTCTATGCGCACCTTGGCTCGTCCCCGCACCCTCTCCTTGAAGGCCTCCAGCTCATCGTTGAAGCCCTCCATGTACTGCTGGTCAGCTGTCTGGAGCGAGCGGGCAGCAGCGGTGAGGGACGGCGCGCAGGCCTGGCCCCGAGGGGCCTGCGGCAGCAGCCGCGTCGGGCCCGCGTCCCCTGCCTGCCCCGGGGCAGGGCCCCCACCCAGCCGCCTCCCTGCGGCTTCACCGCCCCAGGGCCACGAGCCCGACCGTGTCCCCAAGCCTGGCCCAAAAAAGGGACTGGCGGGAGGGAGGGAGCCGCATCCCCCCCCACCAGCTCAGGCGTCGCTGCGGCGGGGAGCAAACGCCGAGAGACGCCGCGCCAAGACCCGCTGCAGCGCGCGGGACGGAGCGGAGCCGCCAGCTGCGCCCCGAGGAACCGGAAAGCGGCTCGCGCCGACGGGGAGAGGGCCGAGCTCACCTTGATCTTTGTGAAGAACTGCCGGAAGCAAGCCCTGGGATCCACCTTCAAGCTCTTGGCCAGCTCCAGGATGAACTGCATGACGATAGTCTGATGGGCCACCTGCTCCATCAGGGCATGTTTCTGCAGCGGAAAGGGCAGGTGAGGACCGCAGCTCCCCGCCCCGAAGGCCCCCACCCACGCGGCCCCTCGGCGGGGGACACGCGCCGGGCTGCGGCAGGATCCCGAGTCATGAAGGTCGGACTCGTCCCGGCCCCTTTCGCTCGGGGAAATTGGAAAGCGGATCCCAGCTGGCCCGGAGCCACAGCGGGCGAGCCCGCTGCAGGGAAGCTCTTGGCATTTCTGACAGGGCAAAGAGCCTGTCACGACAGGGCCAGCTGGACACGGCTCTCGGAGCCCTGCTGCCTGCAGCAGAGGGACAATGCGGTCCCTCCCGCGCGGCGCAGAGCTGGCAGCCAGGCCGGTTTCATCCCTCCCTAGCTAGCGAGATCCCAGCTACAGTCCCAACTGCATCGCCAGCCCAGCCGTCTCACCTCTTCCACCTCCAGATCGATGCACCAGATGACTAAGTAATTGGCTGTCTCCTCGCACACGAGATGAGGGTTATCAGACAGATATTTCTGGCTGTCGTCCCAGCGCCGCAGCATGCCTTCAAAGCAGGACAGCCCCAGTTAGCAGAGTAATATTTCCACTCTTAAAAAAAGAGCACCCTCTCAGCCCCACGCTATTGTCTCCGGCAGAAGGGGAGAGGACAGATGACTCATCCCAAGTTGAGATCCACCTGCCCTCCCCAACAATCCCATTTAAGCTGTCACAGACAAAGGCAGAGCATGAACTTTTGCTCCGGCTGGGTGAACAGGAAAAAGAACTCGTGAAAAGCATGTCAAGACATCGACGACTCCGGTGGCCTCCCCTGCCACAGGCTGGTTATGCAAACAGAAGCTTCACTTCGCGGCTGAGCATCTCGCAGCAACGCGAGCACCTGGACGTGACAGGCGAGGCAGGGAGGAGGCGACGCTGAGCAATCCGCTGTCACGCCGGGGTGAGGGAGCTGACAGAGAGCGGAGACCCTGCGAGGGCCCGGGGCTCTGGAGCCCTTCCCTCCGCTGCGCTAACTCACCAAAGTGTTTGATCTGCTTCTCGTTTCTCTCCACGAACGTTTTGTGTTTCTTCTCCTTCTGTTCCTCCGTTTCTTCCTTCTCCTCCGGTTTAACGTTGAACACGCTCTGCGGAGAGCGGAAGGACGTTAGCAGATCTTGCGTCACTCAGCTGCAGACCCAGTGACGCAGGCTGGGGGCGGGGGGGCTCCCCCGACTCCAGACCCACCTTGCTGAAGCCGTCCTTGCTCAGGGTATCCACGTTCCAGGGCATGTTCTTCTCCTTCTTTCTCAGCTCCTCTAGTTTGTTCTCCCAGCTCTTCTCTTCGTTTTTTAGCTGCTGAGCTTCAGCTTGGAGCCTCTCCAGCTCCCCTTTCCCACTCTCCTGGTCTGCCACCTCCAGCTCCTTCATCTTCTTCTGGCACTCCGCTAGTTTCCGCTTGCATTCCCTGCACCCCTTATCCAGCTCCTCTTTTTCCTTCTGGAACTGCTCCATCCTCTCCACTCGAGCCTGCAGGCAACAGTTTACACTTTTAGGACCCTCGGGAGAGAAGCGAATAGAGAGCCTGGAAGACCGCAGTCACGAAGCGGCAAGAGCAGCCGCTCCAACGCATCCAGAGCCCCCAGGACTTCGGATCGCCCCGACGAGGCCGACACGAGCTCACGAGCAGCGCTCGGAGCGGGCGGCCAGCTCCAGCTGCGCAGGCCTGCACTGCGAGGTGCTGCCCGGGGAGGGGATGGAGCTGGCAAGGACTGAAACTGCTTCAGGACAGCAGCGAGATATTTCTGTGTATCGTTAGCCACCTTCCGCACCCCACCAGCGGCCCGACTCGGGCAGTTTGGCCGCCTCCCTCCCGTGACACCGGCACACGGAGCCTCTCCACGCTGTTAGATAACGGCTCGCTGCAGCGTAGGAGACGCTCGCTCCAAGGAGCCTGACACACTTTCCCAGATCGCTGTTATTCTTCGTGGAATACGGCGAAGAACAAGAAGTCACCTACCCTCCCCCCTACGCAGCTGCGTTAGGAGCACAAGGTGAGAACAGACGCGTCTTTCCTCAAAAATCCCTCTTTCTAGAGAAGTCAGGAGGCAGAAGAGCCGCCTTCTCTCCATGTGCAGCTCCGCAGACCCCGTGCCACAACACATGCTAAACGCAACGTCGAGCCTACGCTCGCCCGCCTCGAGCAAATCCTTCGAGCTAAGTGCTGGTATTTTGCGTGAATTGGAAGCAGGGGCAATTTAGTTTGCACGCCAGCTTCGTTCTTCACTGTCCCACATCTAACCGCCCTCCCCTTCCTCCCACAGCCTGTGCTGCTAACCCCCAAACGCCGTATTACCTGGGAAAAGGGTTTTTGAGTCCCTAAGGATTTTGAGAGCAGCCAGCGCAGGGCTGTGCGCCTCTTCCGCACGAGGCAGGGACCCTTCCTGCCTCCCTCTCCAGGCCCTTCGCAGGAAGCGGGAAGAGCTGCCTTTCACTGCTGCTCCTCCGCTCGTTCGAGGTAAGAGGAAGCCAGCTGGGAGCGCCTGGGCTCGCTGCGTTCATTTAGAGGTAAAGAAACTCGGCGTTTCCTCTCCTCGCATTTGGGGGAGGGGGGGGACCCGCAGAAGCGGCACACGTGCCCCCAGCAGTGCGCCGGCATCCCCGAATCTGCCTCCCGGGCACTGCCTCCTCCCGCAGCTCCGCCACGGGCAGGGGAATCGCAGCGGAAGGAGACGCAGCTTGCCGGAAGCGCAGGGAGCCGTGGGAGCTCGGCACGGCCCCTCCAGCCACGGCCGTGAAACCCGCACCACGGCGATGGGATACGGAGCCCCGAGAGCAGCCACCGTCCCCAGGCCCAGCCCCGGGTGGGGATGGCACCGCCGGCTCCTCCCGAGGGAAGCCGGATTCTCCCCAGCGAGCGTCACCTAAACCACGAGTCAGGGTAGCACGCGGCAGAGATAAGGGGTAAATCGCTCATCTGAGGACGACAGGCAGACGGCCGACACGCGGAGCTCGCAGGGCTCTCCATGGCGCTGCTCTGAACCGGCGGCACCTCGCTTCCCCTAACGCCCAGCCCCGCTCTGGACGGTGCCAGCGGTGCGGTGCCAGGAAAGCCTCACGGACGGCTCCCGGGTCCGAGGCTGCCACCCCACCATCGGGTAGAAGAGTTTGTCACCGACTGGTTCGGCTCCCGCCGCGGTGACTCAGCCAGAGGGCAACATCTCCCCAGGCCCGGGGGTGGGACGGGGCAGGCGCCAGCCTGGGGCCTCCCAGCAGCTGCCCTGGACCCCAGGAAGGGCCTGCTCATGCCTGGGGCTTCCCCAAGGAAGCCTGGAAGGCCCCTGGGAGAGAGGGGGAGCCCCCAGACCAGCCACCATGGAACAGGGGTCCTGGGGGACTGGTCCCCACAAGGATGGGGGTCACAGGGAGCCAGTCCCCATGGCCATGGGGCAGCCCCTGGCCCAGCTGCCACAGGGACAGGGGCCAGCAGGAGACCCCAGCCAGGCCAATGCAGGAAAGGGGTTGGGGGAACCAGTCACCACAGCAACAGGGATCATGGGGAGCCCCCAGCACTGTCACCATGGGGATGGGGGGCCACAGGGGGGCCCCAGCCCAGGCCCCATAGAGAAGGGGGCCCAGGAAGCTGGTCACCACGGGGACTGGGGGGGGGGGGGGGGGAGTCACAGGGGGTCCCAGCCCAGGCCCCACAGAGAAAGGGGCTCTGAGGAGCTGGTCACCATGGGGGGGGGGGGCACAGCAGGGCCCCCAGCCCAGACCCCACAGGGAAGGGAGCCCCATAGAGCTGGTCACCATGGGGACAGGGGGGTGGGTGGTCACAGGGGTCCCCAGCCCAGGCCCCACAGGGAAGGGGGACCATGGGGACAGGGCAGGGGGTCACAGGGGGCCCCAGCCCAGACCCCACAGGGAAGGGAGCCCCATGGAGCTGGTCACCATGGGGACAGGGGGGTGGGTGGTCACAGGGGTCCCCAGGCCAGGCCCCACAGGGAAGGGGACCGATGGAGCCGGTCCCTTTGGGGGTGGTCATGGGGGGGGGGGGGGGGGGGCTGGCCGCCATGGAGACGGGGGTCACAGGCAGCCCCGCCCCGGCCGCCGCCGCCGCCGCCGCTGACGAGGGGGGGGGGGCCGCCCGCCGGCCGCGCCGGGGCCCGACCTGGTGCCGCCACCGGAAGAGGCTGGCGGTGTCGATGTTGGGGTGCGTCTCGTCCTCATCGTCCGACACCTCGATGTGGTCCCAGACGCTGTAGTCCACCATGGCGCGGCCGCCCTCCGGGCCCGGCTCCTCCGGCCTCTTCTGGAAACCTCCAGCGCCCGCGCCCGCCCACTTCCGCCCGCACACACACGCACTTCCGCCCGCGGCGCGCGCCGCGCCTGCGCGCCGCCCCGCCGCGGTGTGGCGGGGGAGAACCCGGAAGCGCCGCGCTGCGGCGGCGCCAGCGCGCATGCGCGACCCTCTCGCCCTGCACAAAAATGGCGCGGCTTTTAAAGAGACACGCACACGCGAAAGTGGGGGGGGGGCCGGTCGACCCCAAAGGCCCGAGCGGGGTCGGGGGGTCGTTCCCCCCCGCAAAAAAGGGGCCTGATAGGGTCCAGAGACCGGGGCAGGCAGCAGTGTGCACGGTGCTGCGTGTGCGGGGCGGACGGACAGACGGACAGACACCCTGACCCACCACCCCGCCCAGACCCCCCGGGCCACCCTGGCCATCCCGACCCTCCGTCCAGGACGGTCACCCCGGGACACCCCGACCCACCGCCCCAGCCAGCCCCCGCGGCCACCCCGACCCGCTGTCCCACCCGGCCACCCCAAACCACCACCCCAACCCTCCTCCCAACCCTCCATCCCATCCCAGCCTGCCATCTCGACCACCCCGATCCTCCATCCCATCCCTCCATCCCATCCTTCCACCCCATCCCTCCATTTCGATCCTCCATCCCATCCCATCCCTCCATCCCATCCTTCCATCCCATCCCTCCATCCCATCCCTCCACCCCATCCCTCCATTTAGATCCTCCATCCCATCCCACCGTCCCATCCCTCCACCCCTCCATCCCATCCCTCCATTCTGATCCTCCACCCTGACCCACCACCCCATCCACCCACCCTCACCCTCCATCCCAACCCTCCATCCCGACCCACCATCCCATCCAGCCACCCCGACCAGCCATCTCGACCACCCTGACCCTCCATCCCGACCCACCGTCTCATCCCGCCATCCCTCCATCCTGACCCACCATCCTGACCTGCCATCTTGACCACCTTGAATCTCCATCCCATCCCATCCCTCCCTCCCATCCCTCCATCCTGACCCACCGTCCCATCCCTCCATCCCATCCCTCCCTCCCATCCCTCCATCCTGACCCACCGTCCCATCCCTCCATCCCATCCCTCCCTCCCATCCCTCCATCCTGACCCATCGTCCCATCCCTCCATCCCATCCCTCCCTCCCATCCCTCCATCCTGACCCACCGTCCCATCCCTCCATCCCATCCCTCCCTCCCATCCCTCCATCCTGACCCATCGTCCCATCCCTCCATCCCATCCCTCCCTCCCATCCCTCCATCCTGACCCACCGTCCCATCCCTCCATCCCATCCCTCCATCCCATCCCTCCATCCTGACCCACCGTCCCATCCCTCCATCCCATCCCTCCATCCCATCCCTCCATCCTGACCCACCGTCCCATCCCTCCATCCCATCCCTCCCTCCCATCCCTCCATCCTGACCCATCGTCCCATCCCTCCATCCCATCCCTCCCTCCCATCCCTCCATCCTGACCCACCGTCCCATCCCTCCATCCCATCCCTCCCTCCCATCCCTCCATCCTGACCCATCGTCCCATCCCTCCATCCTGACCCATCGTCCCATCCCTCCATCCTGACCCACCGTCCCATCCCTCCATCCCATCCCTCCATCCCAACCCTCCATCCTGACCCACCACCCTGTCCAGCTGCCCCATCCCACCGCCCTGACCCACACCCCAGCCCAGCACCCTGTCCCACCACCCCGGTGCACTGGGAGCAC
The DNA here is from genome assembly GCF_036370855.1 of Dromaius novaehollandiae. Classification (NCBI taxonomy): domain Eukaryota; kingdom Metazoa; phylum Chordata; class Aves; order Casuariiformes; family Dromaiidae; genus Dromaius; species Dromaius novaehollandiae. The sequence goes on along the minus strand of NC_088127.1, from coordinate 1,423,652 downwards.
TGGGGGGTGCGCTGGGGGCAGCAGGGGGGCACTGGGGATGCCGTGGGGTGCACTGGGGTGCACTGGGGCGCACTGGGGCGCACTGGAGACACTGGAGACACTGGTGCTGGGGATGGCTGGTGCTGGGGGCACCGCGTGCCGGGGCTGCACTGCTGGTACCGGGGGGGGCCAGTACCGAGGCTGCACTGGGGGTGCCCGGTACCGGGGGTGCACTGGGGGGCCAGTACCGGGGCTGCACTGGGGGTGCCCGGTACCGGGGCTGCACTGGGGATGCCGTGGGGCGCACGCACTGGGGCGCACTGGAGACACTGGTGCTGGGGGCACCGCGTGCCGGGGCTGCAGGGGGGGCATCCAGCGCCGGGGGCACACGGGCGGTACCGGGGGGGGCCAGTACCGGGGGTGCATCGGGGGTGCCCGGTACCGGGGCTGCATTGGGGGTGCCGGTACCGGGGCTGCACCGGGAGTATCCGGTGCCGGGGACGCCGCTGCCGGGGGGGGGGGGGAAGGGGGCCGGTGCCCACGTGGTGCCGGCGCTCCCGGTGCCCCCCCGCGCCGGTTCGCTCCGCCCGAGCGGCTGCGGGAGGCGCCGCCGCCGCTGGCACCGGGCTGCGCTCGCCGGTACCGGGCGGCGCCGTAAACAAAGGCGGGTGGATGCGGCGGAGCCGCCGGCGGCGAGGTACGGACCGGGGCCGGGACCAGGACCGGGACCAGGACCGGGATCGGGATCGGGATTGGGGCCGTGATCGGGACCGGGACCGGGACCGGGTGGCGGCGGGGGGGGGTCCCTGCCCTGCCCTGCCCTTCCCTGCTCTCCCCTGCGCGGCCGCGGCGCTCCGGGCCGCCGGGACCCGGCCCCGAGCAGCCCCGGGGGAACCGGGGGATGCAGCGCCCGGGGGGGGCGGGAGGGGATGCAGCCCCGGGGGAACCGGGCATCCCGGAGGGACCCGGAGGGAATGCAGCGCCCTGGCTGGACCGGGCGTCCCGGCGGGACCGGGGCGAGGGGGGTGCGCGGTGCCCCGGCAGGGCCAGGCATCCCGGCGGGACCCGGCATCCCGGTGGGACCGGGAGGGGGGGCAGTGCCCGGCGGGACCGCGCATCCCGGAGGGATCCCTGAGCATCCCGGGGGGATCGGGCATCCCAGATGGAGCAGGCGTCCTGCCGCGACCGGGAGGTGCAGGGCGCCGGTGGGACCGGGCATCCCGGCGGGATCGGGCATCCCAGGGCACCGGCACCCCGGCTGGGAGACCCCTGGGACGCGGCGCTCCGGGATTCCCGGTGCAGGACCCACGAGCCCCCCGGGAGCTCCGTAGGGATGATCCGGCCGCGGCGGGTCCCCCCGGCACGGGACCCCACTCCGGGCCCCGCCGTCTTGCTGCGCCGAATCCCCCCGCCGGCTTCTCCCCCGGGAACGGCATCGGCTCCGCCAGGACGGGACGGCCCCGGGCGCTCGGCACCGCCGCGGAGCCGGACCTGGAGCCGGCAGGGCCTCGCTGGAGCCTCCCGGGGCCCCGCGGAGCTGCCGCCGCCGCCGCGCAGGCCTGCTTCCCTGGCGGAACCAGACCCAGATCCGGGGATCCCACGGGAACTGGGAGCGTTCCCGGGTGCCGACGGGGCAGTCGCCGCTGCCTGGGAAGAAGCGCGAAGCTCCTCCGGGTGGAAAAAGATGGAGCCGGGAGCGCCGCTCCCCCGCCGCGGGGGATTTCAGGATGCTCCGGCCCGCGGTGTCCCAGCCCTCCAGCCGCGCTGCTGGGACCATCCCGGTGGTGTCCCCGGTGGAGGGCCGGGACGAGGGCCGGGGCCCAGGCGTCCGGGCGGGATGAGGGACCCGGCCGGGAGCACCGCGGAGCAGCCCCTTTCCGCCTGGACAACCCCAAATCCCCGCGGCCGGGAGCCCCTCGCCGGCGGCCCAGCCGTGCCGTGCCGCGGGAAGGATGCCGGTGCCGCGGGAAGGATGCCGGTGCCGCGGGAAGGATGCCGGTGCTGCGGGAAGGATGCCGGTGCTGCGGGAAGGATGCCGGGGTTTCCTTGGCAACTCGGCCAGCGGGAGCCGGGGTCTCCGGCAGCAGCCGGCCGCTGGGAACGGGGCCGGAGCCGGGAAGGGGGCCGGAGCAGCGCCGCCGGGGTCCCAGCGCACTGCTGCAGTGAGCGCGTGGGGGCTCAGCCGCGCTCCCGCCGCCCCCGGCTCGGCGCCCGGCTCCGGGGCTCCCGGGGTGCCGGCGGCAGGACGCGGCTCTCAGGCCGCCGCTCTCTCTCGCAGGCGCCCCGGGACGAGCGGGGCGAGCGCCGGCCCCCCGCGCCCCCCCCATGGCCCCCGCGGCCTGAGCCCCGGCGCCGGCGGCCGCATGAGGAGGAGCCGCAGCGCCCTGGCCGTGCCCGAGGACCAGGTGAGCGCCGCGCCGGGGGCGGGGGCCGCGGCCCCCCCGGGACTGCCCGGCTCACGGGTGCCCCGGGCGGGAATCGGGCCGGGCGTCCCGCCTGCCGGGGGGAAAGCGGGGAAACGCGGGTGGCTGTGCCCGGGGGTGCGTGCACACGCGTGTGCGTGTGTGTGTGTGCGTGTGCACAGGCATGCATGGCCGAGTGTGCGTGTGCGTGTGTGCGTGTGCATGCATGGCCGAGTGTGCATGGACGTGTGTGCACACGCACGTGTGGCTGAGTGCGCACAGGCATGGGCGAGTGTGCGTGTGTGTGTGCACATATGTGTGCACATGCGTGCATGGCTGAGCGTGCATGTGTGTGCATGCATGTACGTGAGCTTGTGCAAGTGCACGTGTGCGTGCCTGTGCAGTGAGAGCACGCACACACCTGAGCGTACACGTGTGCACATGTCTGTGTGCACACGCATGGGCGCATGCACATCTGAGTGTGCACGCGTGTGCTTGGCGTGTGGCTGTGCCCGGCCAGCGCACTGGGGGCCAGCGGGGCTGCGTCCCCTCCCCGCCCCGGCCCCGCGGTGCCTCGTCGTGCCCTGAGCTCCTGCCTGGACCGGCGGAGCCTGTGGGCACAGGGATGCTCCGGCTCTGCACCGGGATGCTCCGGCTCCGCACTGGGATGCTCCAGCTCCACGCCGGGATGCTCCAGCCCTGCACCGGGATGCTCTGGCTCCGTCCTGGGATGCTCTGCACCGGGGCCGGGGGGCTCCGGGCAATGGGCTCCCGTCTGCGCCGCCCTGCTGACCTGCCGCCCTCCGCAGCCGCCGCCGGAGCCGCCGGAGCCTCCAGAGCCGCCGGAGCCGCCGGAGCCCGGGCACCACAGCCGCCGCTGCGCCCTGCCGCCGGCCATGCTGGGGGCCGAGCTGCGTCGGGGCCGCCGCCGCCTCTCCGCCACGCTCCAGGTGCCCCCGCGGAAGCCGCCGGAGCGGCCGCGCTCGCCGGAGCCCGACAGCGTCCCGCGGCCCACCACGCTGCCGCTGCGCCTGCCGCCGCGCATCGCCGTCACCCGCGCCGAGCCCCGCAGGTAGGGGGGCGCGGGGGGGCGGCACCGGCTGCCGCGTGGTTTTGGCGGCCCGGCTTTTCGGGGGAGCCCCAGAAACAGCTCCGCGGGCTCCCGGGGGATTTGGCGGCACGGCGGGCTGCGGTTAATCCCGAAGCCCCCGCTAATCCCGGGGAATCCGCGTTTTTGCACCGGAAAGCACGTTGCAGCCACGGGACTCCCGGGAGGCTCCTTGCGTCTGGTTGTGCCCCGGGGCGTCCATCCGATGCCCGGCATCCCGGGAGCTGCGCGGCCCCTCCGGGCTCCGGGCTCGATCCGGGCGGCCGGAGCTGGTCCGGTGCCGCTGGCTCCCGCTCTGGAGGGAGGCTGCTCCGGCGGTTTCCCATGTGGGCTGCACCCAGACCAGGCGGGGGGACGGGATTGCTGCGGCCCAGCTCTGCCCGCTCGCTCAGCTGCCGGCTCCAGCCCCACGGACTCACCTGCCCCACGGACTCACCAGACCCACGGGCTCACCTGCCCCCCGGCTCGGTGGCCGGGTCGGCACATTCTGGCCCCCAAGCTCGCTGCAGCGCTCGGCACGGCGCACCGTGGGGTGCCTCGAACGTGGGGTGTGTGCAGCGCCCTGCACGGGGGGGGGGGGGGGATCCTATCCTGGTGCTGGGGTCTGTGCAGCGTTGTGCACGGGGGGGGGGTCTCCATGCTGGTGCCGGGGGTCTGTGCAGCGCCGTGCACGGGGGGGGTCTCCATCCTGGTGCTGGGGTCTGTGCAGCGCCGTGCACGGGGGGGGTCTCCATGCTGGTGCCGGGGGTCTGTGCAGCGCCGTGCACGGGGGGGGTCTCCATGCTGGTGCTGGGGTCTGTGCAGCACCGTGCACGGGGGGGGGGTCTCCATGCTGGTGCCGGGGGTCTGTGCAGCGCCGTGCACGGGGGGGGTCTCCATCCTGGTGCTGGGGTCTGTGCAGCGCCGTGCACGGGGGGGGATCTCCATGCTGGTGCTGGGGTCTGTGCAGCGCCGTGCACGGGGGGGGGGTCTCCATGCTGGTGCTGGGGTCTGTGCAGCGCCGTGCACGGGGGGGGGGTCTCCATGCTGGTGCTGGGGTCTGTGCAGCGCCGTGCACGGGGGGGGTCTCCATCCTGGTGCTGGGGTCTGTGCAGCGCCGTGCACGGGGGGGGTCTCCATCCTGGTGCTGGGGTCTGTGCAGCGCCGTGCACGGGGGGGGATCTCCATGCTGGTGCTGGGGTCTGTGCAGCGCCGTGCACGGGGGGGGGGTCTCCATGCTGGTGCTGGGGTCTGTGCAGCGCCGTGCACGGGGGGGGTCTCCATGCTGGTGCTGGGGGTCTGTGCAGCGCCGTGCACGGGGGGGGGGTCTCCATCCTGGTGCTGGGGGTCTGTGCAGCGCTGTGCACGGGGGGGGTCTCCATGCTGGTGCTGGGGGTCTGTGCAGCGCCGTGCACGGGGGGGGGTCTCCATGCTGGTGCTGGGGTCTGTGCAGCGCCGTGCACGGGGGGGGGTCTCCATCCTGGTGCTGGGGTCTGTGCAGCGCTGTGCACGGGGGGGATCTCCATGCTGGTGCTGGGGTCTGTGCAGCGCCGTGCACGGGGGGGGTCTCCATGCTGGTGCCGGGGGTCTGTGCAGCGCCGTGCACGGGGGGGGTCTCCATCCTGGTGCTGGGGGTCTGTGCAGCGCCGTGCACGGGGGGGGGGTGTCTCCATCCTGGTGCTGGGGTCTGTGCAGCGCCGTGCACGGGGGGGGGGTGTCTCCATCCTGGTGCCGGGGGTCTGTGCAGCGCCGTGCACGGGGGGGGGATCTCCATCCTGGTGCTGGGGTCTGTGCAGCGCTGTGCACGGGGGGGGGTCTCCATCCTGGTGCTGGGGTCTGTGCAGCGCTGTGCACGGGGGGGGGTCTCCATCCTGGTGCTGAGGTCTGTGCAGCGCCGTGCACGGGGGGGGGGGGTCTCCATGCTGGTGCTGGGGTCTGTGCAGCGCCGTGCACGGGGGGGGTCTCCATGCTGGTGCTGGGGTCTGTGCAGCGCTGTGCACGGGGGGGGTCTCCATGCTGGTGCTGGGGGTCTGTGCAGCGCCGTGCACAGGGGGGGGTCTCCATGCTGGTGCTGGGGGTCTGTGCAGCGCCGTGCACAGGGGGGGGTCTCCATGCTGGTGCTGGGGGTCTGTGCAGCGCCGTGCACGGGGGGGGGGGGGTCTCCATGCTGGTGCCGGGGTCTGTGCAGCGCCGTGCACGGGGGGGGGGGTCTCCATGCTGGTGCTGGGGGTCTGTGCAGCGCCGTGCACGGGGGGGGGGGGGTCTCCATGCTGGTGCCGGGGTCTGTGCAGCGCCGTGCACGGGGGGGGGGGTCTCCATGCTGGTGCTGGGGGTCTGTGCAGCGTTGTGCACGGGGGGGGTCTCCATGCTGGTGCTGGGGTCTGTGCAGCGCCGTGCACAGGGGGGGGTCTCCATGCTGGTGCTGGGGTCTGTGCAGCGCCGTGCACGGGGGGGGGGGGTCTCCATGCTGGTGCTGGGGTCTGTGCAGCGCTGTGCACGGGGGGGGGTCTCCATCCTGGTGCTGGGGTCTGTGCAGCACCGTGCACGGGGGGGGGTCTCCATCCTGGTGCTGGGGTCTGTGCAGCGCTGTGCACGGGGGGGGGTCTCCATCCTGGTGCTGGGGTCTGTGCAGCGCCGTGCACGGGGGGGGGTCTCCATGCTGGTGCCGGGGTCTGTGCAGCGCCGTGCACGGGGGGGGTCTCCATCCTGGTGCTGGGGTCTGTGCAGCGCCGTGCACGGGGGGGGGGGTCTCCATGCTGGTGCTGGGGTCTGTGCAGCGCCGTGCACGGGGGGGGGGGGGGGGGATCCATGCTGGTGCCGGGGGTCTGTGCAGCGCCGTGCACGGGGGGGGGGCCATGTTGGTGGGATTCGGGGGGGGTCTCCCGGGGGGGTTTCCAGGGAGGTCCCTGCCGGGGGGGCACCTGCCCGTGAGGATTCCCTGCCGGGGCATTCCTGCGTGGGGATGTCCCTGCCCCGGGGGGGCACAGCCGAGGGGGACCCCCGTCGGTGGGGGCTACTGGGGGGGGTCCTCACTCACGGGGAGCCTGGCTTGGGGGTCCTCACCTGGGGGGCTTTTGGGTGGGGGATCCCTGCTGGGGGGGGCCCGGATGGGGTCCCCGCTGGGGGCTATGGAGGGAGGGATCCCTGCGGAGGGAATCCTGGGGGATCCCTGTGGGGGGGGATCCCTATGGGGGGGGACCGAGGTGGGGGTCCCTGCCTGGGGGGGTTCCCTGGAGGGATCCCTGCCGGGGGGGTCCCCGGGGGGGGTCTCTGCCAGAGAGGGGACCCAGGTGGGGGTCTCTGCCGGGGGCGGTACCCGGGGGGGTCCCTGCCGGGGGCAACCGGGGGGATCGTTGCCGTAGAGGGAAGCCCCGGGGGTGGTCCCCGGAGGAGGGGTGCGCGGGGGGGGGTCCCTGCCGTAGGGGGTTCCCCGGCGGGGGGGTGCCCGGGCGGAGCCGCGCCGCGGGGGAGGCCGGTCCCGGGGGGGCCGGAGGCTGCGCCGGGGCGGGGGGAGGCGCCGGGGCGGGCGCGCAGAGGCGGCGGCACCGGCAGCGGCACCGGCAGCACCAGCGGCAGCGGCGGCGGCGGCGGCAGGCGCCTCCCCGGGGTGGCGGCGCCGGTGCCGGTGCCGGTGCGGGGCCATGCGGAGCTCGGCGCCGGGCAGAGCCGCCGCGGCCGCGGCCGCCGCGCAGCGCTAGGGAGCGGGGCCGGGAGCGGGGCCGGGAGCGGGGCCGGGAGCGGGGCCGGGAGCCGCCGCCGCCGCGATGGAGCCGCCGGGCGGCCGCGGGCAGAGCCCGGTGCCGCCGCCGCCGCCGCCGCCGCCGCCGCCGCCGCCACGGGAGGCCCCGGGCACGCTGAGGCCGCCGCAGCACCTGTGGCGGCAGCCGCGCACCCCCGTCCGCATCCGGCACCGCGGCTTCTCCGACACGGCGCCGCCGCCGCCGCGGCCCATGGAGCGCGCCGACGCCCTGGACACCGGCGACCGGCCCGGCCTCGGCCGCTCCCGCATGTCCTGGCCCTCCTCCCTGCACGCCGCCCCCGCCGCCGGCCAGCGGTAGGTGCCCCGACGGCGCGGCCGCGGGGCCCCACGGGGGGGTCCGGGGCCGACGGGGGGGTCCGGGGCCGCCGGGTCCTGGCTCGGGGGGGGTCCCGGGGCTGCCGGGTCCTGGCTCGGGGGGGGGTCCCGGGGCCGCCGGGTCCTGGCTGGGGGGGGGTCCGGGGCCGCCGGGTCCTGGCTGGGGGGGGTCCCGGGGCCGACGGGTCCTGGCTGGGGGGGGGTCCCGGGGCTGCCGGGTCCTGGCTGGGGGGGGTCCCGGGGCCGCCGGGGCCTGGCTGGGGGGGGTCCCGGGGCCGCCGGGGCCTGGCTGGGGGGGGGTCCCGGGGCTGCCGGGTCCTGGCTGGGGGGGGTCCCGGGGCCGCCGGGTCCTGGCTGGGGGGGGTCTCGGGGCTGCCGGGTCCTGGCTGGGGGGGGTCCGGGGCTGCCGGGTCCTGGCTGGGGGGGGTCCCGGGGCCGACGGGTCCTGGCTGGGGGGGTCCCGGGGCCGCCGGGTCCTGGCTGGGGGGGGTCCCGGGGCCGACGGGTCCTGGCTGGGGGGGGGGTCCCGGGGCCGACGGGTCCTGGCTGGGGGGGGTCCCGGGGCCGACGGGTCCTGGCTGGGGGGGGGGTCCCGGGGCCGCCGGGTCCTGGCTGGGGGGGTCCCGGGGCCGCCGGTCCCCGACGGGGGGGTCTCGGGGCTGCCAGGCTCCGACAGGGGGGGGATGTTCCTGGAGCCGCCGAGTCCCGACGGGGGGGGGGGGGTTCTCGGGGCCGCCGGTCCCCGATGGGGGGGTCCCGGGGCTGCTGGGTCCCGGCCCGGGGGGGTCCCTGGAGCCGCGGGGGCCCCCGTCTCCGGTAGCAGGCTCCGCGCTCCTCCGGCCTCCGCGAGGCTCCGAGGGTCTTTTCCCCCCTCGCCGGAGACGGCGGCAGCTGGGGCATCCCGGGACCCCCCAGGGCACCGGCTGCGGCTCCCGGCTCCCCGTGCGGCCGGGCACGAGCTCCGGTGGCTCCGGAGCAGCCGGGTCACACGGAGCAGAGCCGCCGGTTCCCGCGGCCGGAGGCTCCGTCGGATCCCGGCAGGTTCCCAACGCGGGGCCTCGGCCTCGACGTGCGGGTGAGAGCCCGGCCGTGCTCCGACGGGCCGGTGCCCAAATCCCGTCGGGGAAGTTCAGCGGAGCTTCCCGGGGCGGAAACCGGCTGCCGACTCGCTGCCTGGCGGCTCGTAGTAACGCAGCGGGAGCGGGAGCCGGAGCGAGGCGCCGCGTCCCTCCGGAGCGGCAGCGGCGGGGGACGGTGCCGCCAGCCCGGCGAGGGGGGGATTTATGCACGCGAAGCGCGGCAGATGGTCCGGGCTCGTCTTTCCTCCTCGTCTCCCGCCCTCCCTTCCTGGGAGGGAGCGAATCCCGCCGCCGCGCTGCCGGGCCGGGGACGCGGAGCAGCCATCACCGCGATGGGTTCCCGTGCTGGGCTTCCGCACCGCATTCCCGCACCGGGTTCCCGCGCCGCATTCCCGCGCCGCATTCCCGCGCCGCATTCCCGCGCCGCTCCACCCCGGCGGCTCCTCGGCCGAGGCCCCTTCTCCGCCCGGCGTCCCGGGGCCGCGCTGTGTTTGCGGGTCCGTCCCTGCTTTCGGCAATTAGCCCGGCCGGGCGGGACGAGGGGACGCGGCTGTTGTTTGACGGGGCGGGCGCTGTTTACCCCCAACACGGCCGTCCCCGAGCACCCGGCCGGGCGGCGTCCACCGGCGCCAGCGGCCGTGGAGACGGGACGTCCCGGGCGCCGGCGCCGGGAGTTTTTCGGCTTTGCCCTTCCCGGAGCGGCGGCCGCGCCGGCGAGCTCGCTGCATCGATTGCACCGCGCCGGGAACGCCGGATCCCGGATCCGTCGGCGAGGGCGGCCCGGCACATCCCGGCTCCGCGTCTGCCGCCGGCAGGATCCGGCCGGGCTCCCGGAGGCTTTTCCGACCGATCCCACCCCCGCGCGGGCCCGGCCCCGGCGAGCCGCTGCGCCAAGAGGCTGCCGCGGCCTCCCAGCCCTCGCCGCGATTAATTCCTCCTGCTTAATTCGTTTCCTTTCAGGAAACAACAACGAGGAAAATAAAGAACGAACTAGCCGCCGGGCCCTGGCACCGCCGCGGGGCCGCTCGCAGCTCCCCGGCCCGTAAAAGCCCCTCTGGCATTTATTACGTGCCATAATCTTCTTCGAGCCCGATGAGTCACCTGCGTCCATTAAAAGTGATTCACATTTGTCTTAAGCTCCCGGATAATATCCAGTTTACTAGAAAATCCCGCGCCGGCAGGCGGGCCGCGCACATGCCGTCTGCTAGAAATAGCAGCGGGCCGGGAGCGAGCGGCCGTGCTTCCGTGCCGCCCCCGGCTCCGCTCCGCTCCGCTCGGCATGGCACGGCACGGCTCGGCTCGGCTCGGCTCCGCTTGGCACAGCTCGGTTCGGCGACGCTCCAAGATGCTGCTGGTGCTGCCGGAGCGTCGCCGTCCCGCAGGGATCCCACCAGCATCCCCGGACACGGCCCCTGGCCCCCGGCTGGTGACTGTGCCCGTCCCTATCCCCATCTCTTCTCCGTCCACGTTCCCAGCCTGGCCCTGTCCCCGTCTCGGTCCCCGTCCCCATCTCTTCCCTGTCCCAATTCCCATCCTGTCCCCATTCCCATCTCCATCTCTTCCCAGTCACATCTCCATCTCCATCATCTCCATCCTGTCCCCATTCCCATCCCCATCTCTTCCTTGTCCCATCCCCATCCTGTCCCCGTCCCCATCTCTGTCCCCATCCCATCTCCAACCCCACCTTCATCCCATCCTCACCTCTTCCCTGTCCCCATCCCCATCCCATCCCCACCTCCATGCTGTCTCCATCCCCATCCCCATCCCCATCCCTGCTCCAAGCTGGAGCCGAGCCGGAGCCGAGCGGGTCCTTCCCGCGGTCCCGCAGCCGGGGGGGCCGCTCGTGGGGGGAACCGATGGGCGCACGCCAAGGTTGATCCGCCGCCGTGCCGGGCGCTCCGGCTCCCGCTGCTCCTGCGGGATGGCGGCTCCGCGCCCCGGGCGTCCCGTCTGCAAAGCCGCGGTCTGCGGGGCTGCCGGGGGCAGCGGGATCGAGTCTGGCACGATCGTGTCCTGCGGGATCGTGTCCTGCGTGCTTGTGTCTCACGGGATTGCATCCCATGGGATCATGTCCTGCAGGATCGCGTCCCGCGGGATCGCGTCTGGCATGATCGTGTCCAGCGGGATCGTGTCCTGCGTGTTTGTGTCTCACGGGATTGCATCCCATGGGATCATGTCCTGCAGGATCGCGTCCCGCGGGATCGCGTCTGGCACGATCATGTCCTGCGGGATCGTGTCCTGCGTGCTTGTGTCTCACGGGATTGCATCCCGTGGGATCATGTCCTGCAGGATTGCGTCCCACGGGATCGCATCCCGCCTGCTCCTGTCCCACAGGATTGCATCCTGCGTGCTTTCTCCCATGGGATTGCATCCTGTGGGATCATGTCCTGCGGGATCGCGTCCCACGGGATCGCGTCCCGTGGACTTGCAGCGCGGATGGTGGGACGGAGCCGGGACCGGCCGTTCCCGGCGGTTGGGAAGCGCCGCTGGGCAGGGAGCTGGGAAGGGGCCGAGCCCCCGCGGCCCCCCCGCGCCCGCCCGCCCGCGCCGCTTTCTTGGTGTTTCCCTGGGTTTTGTTCCCAATCTGCTGCTCCGGAGGCTCGGGATAAACAGACACCGAAGTAAACAAACCAACAGGGAGGCGGCTGCCTGCAGCCCGCCGCGAGGGGCCCAGGCGTCCGGGGGCCCAGGCGTCCGGGCTCGCGGCCTCCCCGGGGCATGAGGGGCCGGAGCCCGCGGCTGCCCCGTCTGGGCCGGTGGCTGCAGCTCCCGAGGCAGGAAACCGCCGGCAGAAACCTCCCTCCCGCCCTCCCAGGCTGCGGGCTGCTAAATGTGCAGCCTGGTGAGTCACCCCCCCCCCCCCGGCTGCCGCGCGGCCCCCCCGGAGCCTTCGCCTGCGGATCCTCGCCCCAGCCCCGCGCCCCGGCGTGTGCCCCCACCCCCCCCCAACCGCTGCGGGGCCGGGATGCCCTCGGTGGGGCCGGGATGCTCCGTCGAGGCCGGGATGCTCCGGCGAGGCCGGGATGGTCTCAGCGAGGTCGGGATGCTCCGGCGAGGCCGGGGTGCTCCAGCAGGGCCGGGATGCTCTGGCGAGGCCAGGATGGTCCAGCAGGGCCGGGATGGTCTCAGTGAGGCCGGGATGCTCCGTCGAGGTCGGGGTGCTCCAGTGAGGCCGGGATGCCCTCGGTGGGGCCGGGATGCTCTGGCGAGGCCGGGATGCTCCGTCGAGGTCGGGATGCTCCGGCGAGGCCGGGATGCCCTCGGTGGGGCTGCGATGGTCCGGCGGGGCCGGGATGGTCTCAGCGAGGCCGGGATGCCCCGGCGAGGCCGGGATGCCCTCGGTGGGGCTGCGATGGTCCGGTGGGGCCGGGATGCTCCGTCGAGGTCGGGATGGTCCAGCAGGGCCGGGATGGTCTCAGTGAGGCCGGGATGCTCCGGCGAGGCCGGGATGCCCTCGGTGGGGCTGCGATGGTCCGGCGGGGCCGGGATGCTCCGTCGAGGTTGGGGTGCTCCAGTGGGGCCGGGATGCTCCGGCTCCCCGGGATGCTCAGACCCGGAGCCGGGCTCGGGGTGGGCGGCAGGGCCGAGCCGTGGGGAGAGGAGAGGCCTCGGGGGGAAGGGGAGCGCCGGCAGCGGGGCCGGGGGCTGCCAGTGGGGCAGGCCGTGGGGCTGCAAGGTGGCCGTGGGGCACGGGGAGGCTGTGGGGCATGGGGAGGCCGTGGGGCACAGGGAGGCTGCGGGGCACCGGCAGCGCCGTGGGGCACAGGGAGGCCGTGGGGCACGTGGAGGCTGCAGGGCACCGGCAGCGCCGTGGGGCACAGGGAGGCCGTGGGGCACTGGCAGCACTGTGGGGCACGGGGAGGCTGTGGGGCTCTGGCTCGCCATGGGGCCTCATCTGCCGTGGGGCTCCGGCCGCCGTGGGGCAGGGAGGGGAGCACGGAGCCCGGGACACGGGGCAGGGGGGTCCCAGCCCCCCCCGCAGCCCCCTGCAGGGTCCCAGCCCCCCGGGCAGGTCTCCGGGACCCCCGGGGCAGGTGCAGGGACCCACAGCCGGTGTCCGGGACCCCCGGGCAGGGCGCAGGGACCCCCCGGGCTGGTCCGTGTGCCCCACAGCGGGTCTCCGGGACCCCCGAGGCGGGTGCAGGGACCCACAGCGGGTCTCCGGGACCCCCGGGCAGGGTGCAGGGCCCCCCCCGGGCTGGTCCGTGGGCCCCACAGCCGGTGTCCGGGACCCCCGGGCAGGGTGCAGGGCCCCCCCGGGCTGGTCCGTGTGCCCCACAGCGGGTCTCCGGGACCCCCGAGGCGGGTGCAGGGACCCACAGCCGGTCTCCGGGACCCCCGGGCAGGGCGCAGGGCCCCCCCGGGCTGGTCCGTGTGCCCCACAGCGGGTCTCCGGGACCCCCGAGGCGGGTGCAGGGACCCACAGCGGGTCTCCGGGACCCCCGGGGCGGGTGCGGGCCCCCCCCCGGGCTGCTCCCCGGCCCCCCCGGCAGGTCCCGCCCCCCCGGGCCGGGCGCGGGGCCCCGCCGCTCCGGGGCTCCCTCCGGCGGCGGCACCGGGGCCTCGGCCGCCCCCCCGCGCTCGGACCGGCCCCCGCGCCCGGCGCTCCCCGGGCAGGGCCCAGGCGTCCGGGCCGCCACCCCACCCCACCCCACCCCACCCCACCCCGCCTCCCGCCGCGGGCCCAGGCGTCCGGCGCTGCCATGGCCCGGGAGCGCCGCGGGCTGAGCCTGCCCCGCATCCCCGAGCTGCGCCTCGCCGCCGGCCCCGACGACGAGGCCTTTCTGCCCGGCGCCGCCGCCGCCGCCTCGGCGCGGGGTCCCGGCTCGCCCGGCTTCTCCCCCGGCGGCTCCCCGACCTTCCTGCAGCGCCTCCGCCTCAACCGCAGCATCCAGGAGCGACGCCGCCGCCGCCGCGGCAGGTGAGGGCCCCCCCCGCGCCCCCCCCCCCCCCCCCCGCGGGGCCCCGGCGTCCGGCGGCGCTGCCGAACCCGCCCCGCACCCGGGGAGCACCGCCGCCCCTGCCCCGCGGGGCCCAGGCGTCCCGCCCCCCCCCCCGTGCCAACCCAGCAGGGCCCAGGCGTCCCGGCCCCCCCCCCAGTGCCAACCCGGCAGGGCCCAGGCGTCCCGGCCCCCCCCCCCCATGCCAACCCAGCAGGGCCCAGGCGTCCCGGCCCCCCCCCGTGCCAGCCCCGCGGGGCCCAGGCGTCCTGGCTCCCCCCCATGCCAACCCAGCAGGGCCCAGGCGTCCCGGCCCCCCCCCCCCCGTGCCAACCCAGCAGGGCCCAGGCGTCCCGGCCCCCCCCCCCAGTGCCAACCCAGCAGGGCCCAGGCGTCCCGGCCCCCCCCCCCAGTGCCAGCCCGGCAGGGCCCAGGCGTCCCGGCCCCCCCCCCCCCCGTGCCAGCCCGGCAGGGCCCAGGCGTCCCGGCCCCCCCCCCTACCCCGTGCCAACCCGGCAGGGCCCAGGCGTCCCGGCCCCCCCCCGTGCCACCCCGGCAGGGCCCAGGCGTCCCGCCCCCCCCTCCCCCCCCCGTGCCACCCCGCGGGGCCCAGGCGTCCCGGCCCGTTTCCCCCCCCCGCCGCAGGTGAGCGCGGGAAGGGGCCGGGCCGGCTCCCGGGGGCCCAGGCGTCCGGCGCCTTTCCGGGCCGCGGGGAGCCGGGGCCGGGGCGCGATAAGCGGGGCGGGGCCGAGCCCGGGGGGGCCGCGGCGGAGCGAGGCCGCCCCGTCGGGGGGGGGGGGGGTCTGTCTGCGGCCGGGCCCGGTCTGGGGGTCCGGGCCGTCTGTCCCCCCCCGCCGCAGGGCCGAGCGGGGCCCCCCCGGGCCGAGCGCTTCCGGGGCCGCGGGCGAGGCCGGTGCCCGGCGCGGGGGGGGGGGGGGGGAAGGGGCGGGGGGGGGGGGAAGGGGCGGGGGGGGCCCCCCCCAGGTACCCGCCGGGACGGGACGGGGACGGGGACGGGTGCTTCCCCTTCCGCCTGCCTGGGGGCGGCGGGGGCCGGGGGGGGCCCCGAAAGGCCCCGGGGGGGCGGTTCGTGCACCCTGCCCCCCCCCCGGGGAGAGAGCGGGGTGCCCCCCCCCGGCCCAGGTCTGGGGGGTCGCTGGTTTGGTGGGCGGGGGGGCGCGGGGGGGGGCCGGACGCCTGGGTCCCTCCCCGGCTGCAGGAGGAAGTGGAGACGGCGGTCGGAGCTGGGGGAAGCGGTGCCGGGACCCCCCCACCCCGCACCCCGGGGGGCCCCGGTGCCCCCCCCCACGCCCCGGGGGTCCTCGGTGCCGTCCTCGCCCGGCCCGGGGGTCCCCGGCATCACCGGCCCCGGGGGTCCTGGTACGGGGGGTCCCCCGTCCCGGACGCCTGGGCCCCGCCGCGCCCACACGCGCTCGGTGCAAAGGGGCCCGTCGGGCGGCACCGGCACCGGCACCGGCACCGGGGCGGGGTGGGGGGAGCCGGGCTGCCCCGGGGTGGGGGGGTCCCGGCCGGGCTCCCCCCGCTGCCGGTCCCGGCTCTGGGGCTGGGGGACGCGGAGCCGTCCCGGCGCGGGGACCCGGCTGCTGCGGGGGGGACGTGGTCCCGACCCGCTCCCGGTGCCAGGACCCGGCTGCTGGGGGGGGACATGGGCAGGACCCGCTCCCGGTCCCCCCCCATCCCGGTGCCAGGACCCGGCTGCTGGGGGGGGACGCGTCCGGGCAGGGCGGTCGGAGCCGTTGGGACGTGGAGCCGCGGCCGCGCCGCCGTCCGGACCCGGCTGCTCCGCTGGGCCCCGCGTGCCGGGAGGGGGCCGCGCCGGGGCCGGGGGTGCCGCGGTTGGGGACGGGACGGGAGGGGACGGGGTGCAGGGCACCGCGGTTTGGGACGGGACGGGACGGGGTGCGGGGCGTCTCCGGAGCCGGCCGCTCGCCCCGGTGCCGCCTTTCCCCGTCGGCCTCCCGCCGAGGCCTCTGCAGATATCGATACCCGGGGAGCTGCCGGGTTTGCACACGCGCGTGCAAGGCCGTGCGCCAGCCCCGTGCGTGCACCTGTACACGCGCGTGTGCCTGGGACAGGGAGGAGATGGGCCTAGGAATTCTGCGTTTGCACACGCACGTGCAAGGCCGTGCGCCAGCCCCGTGCACGCACATGTGCACACGAGTGCCTGGGACAGGCAGGAGATGGGCCCGGGGCTGCCGGGTTTGCACACGCGCGTGCAAGGCCCTGCACCAGCTCTGTGCGTGCACGTGTCCACGTGCACACGCATGTCAAGGGTGTTGGGGGGGGGAGATGGGGCTGCTGGGTTTGCACACGCGCGTGCAAGGCCGTGCACCAGCCCTGTGCACACACGTGTCCACGTGCACACACGAGTGCCTGGGCCAGGGGGGGAGCTGGGGCTGCCGGGTTTGCACACGCGCGTGCAAGGCCCTGCACCAGCCCTGTGCACACACATGTCCATGTGCACACGCGTGTGCCTGGGCCAGGGGGGGAGCTGGGGCTGCCGGGTTTGCACACGCGCGTGCAAGGCCCTGCACCAGCCCCGTGCACACGCGCGTGTCGAGGGGGCGGGCGCCCCCCCGCTGCTGCTCCATGGGGGGGTCCCGGGGGCTGGGGGGGGGCTGTGACAGTGCTGGGGGCCCCGGCGGGCGGGCGCGGGGTGGGGGCAGCCCCCATGGGGGGGGCGGGGGACCCCTGGTCGCCCCGCTCACCCCCCCCCCCGTGTCCCCCCCCGCAGCTTCGAGGCGGAGAATGGCCCCTCGCCGGGTCGGAGCCCGCTGGAGCCGCAGGGCAGCCCGGGGCTGGTGCTGCACCCCCCGGCCCCCCCCGGGCAGCGGCGCGAGTCCTTCCTCTACCGCTCCGACAGCGACTACGACGCCTCCCCCAAGAGCGTCTCCCGCAACTCCTCCGTCGCCAGCGAGGCGTGAGCACCCCCCCGCCGCCCCCCCGGGGCCCCCCAGACCTCCTGGGCACCCCGGGGACCCCCCGGGACCCCCCAGACCCCCAGGACCCCCCAGGGACCACCCAGACCCTGGGCACCCCAGGGACCCCCCCGGGACCCCCCAGACCCCCAGACCCCCCAGGGACCACCCAGACCCCTGGGCACCCCCGGGACCCCCCGGGACCCCCCAGACCCCTGGGCACCCCCAGGACCCCCTGGGACCGGGGACCCCCAACCCAGCCTGCCTGCATGCCTCAGGGACCCCAGGGACCCCTGCACACCCCAGGGACCCTCCAGGACCCCCCCGGGGCCCCCCAGACCCCTGGGTGCCCCAGGGACCCCCCCAGGACCCCCCAGACCCGTGCGCACCCCAGTGACACCCCTGGGACCCCCAGACCCCCCAGGGACCCCCCAGACCCCTGGGCACCCCCGGGACCCCCTGGGACCCCCCAGACCCCTGGGTGCCCCAGGGACCCCCCAGACCCCTGCACACCCCAGGGACCCCCCAAGGACCCCCCAGCACCTGGGACCCCCCACCCCAGCCTGCCTGGGCACCCCAGGGACCCCCCCAGGACCCCCGGGCACCCCACAGACCCCCGCTATGCCCCATATATACCCCAGGGACCCCCCCAGGCACCCCCCAGACCCCTGCTAAGCCCCATGCACACCCCAGAGACCCCCCGGGCACCCCAGAGACCCCACGTGCTGCAGATGGGCCCCCCCCGGCCCCCTGTGCCACGGTGGGACGCAGCCCCCCCTCCATCCCCACCGGGGGGGGGGGCGGGGAGGGGCCCAGGCGTCCGGCTGCGTCGGCGCTGACCCCGTCTCTCCCCCAGCCACGCCGAAGACCTGATAGTCACGCCGTTCGCCCAGGTAGGGCGGGGGGCCGGGGGGGCCGCGGGGCCGGGCCGGGCGCTGCCGCGGCCCCCCCGCGCCCACCCCCCCCGCCGCCGCCCGCCCCCAGGTGCTGGCGAGTCTCCGCAGCGTCCGCAGCAACTTCTCCATCCTGGCGAACGTCCCGGCCCCCCCGGGCAGCAGGTCAGCGCCCCGCGTGCCGGGGGGGGGCTCGGATCCGGCGTGGGGGGCTCGGCCCCGCCGCGGGGTCTTGGTTCCAGCATGGGGGTCCTGGCCCCACTGCGGGGGTCTCAGCCTCGGCGTGGGGGTCTCAGCCCCACTGCGGGGTCTCGGCTCCAGCGTGGGGGTCTCGGCCCCACTGCGGGGTCCTGGCTGTGGCATGGGGGTCCCGGCCCCATTGCGGGGGTCTTGGCTCCACTGCGGGGTCTCAGCCCCGGCGTAGGGGTCTCAGCCCTATTGCAAGGTCTCGGCCCCGGAATGGGGGGGTCTCAGCCCCACTGCGGGGTCTCAGCCCCGGCGTAGGGGTCTCAGCCCTATTGCAAGGTCTCGGCCCCGGAATGGGGGGGGTCTCAGCCCCACTGCGGGGTCTCAGCCCTGGCGTAGGGGTCTCAGCCCTATTGCAAGGTCTCGGCCCTGGAATGGGGGGGTCTCGGCCCCACTGCGGGGTCTCGGCTCCAGCATGGGGGTCCCGGCCCCATTGCGGGGGTCTCAGCCCCACTGCGGGGTCTCGGATCCGGCATGGGGGTCCTGGCCCCACTGCAGGGTCCTGGCTGTGGCATGGGGGTCCCAGCCCCATCACAGGGGTCTCGGCCCCGGCGGGGGGGGTCCTGGCCCCCCTGCAGGGTCCTGCCCCCCGTGGGGGTCCCCGCGGCAGCGAGCCCCCCCTGAGCCCCCTCTCCCCGCAGGCGGTCGCCCCTGGGGTCGCAGCCCCCCGTCTGCAAGGCCACGCTCTCAGGTACCGGGGGGGGGGGTTGGGAAGGGGGGGCAAACCGGGTTGTGGCCTGTGCGTCCCCACCCTGCTCCGGTGGGGAAACCGAGGCACGGGGACCCCGTCCTGCCGCCCTCCAGCCCCGTCCCAGTGCGGTTCCTGCAGCCCCCCATCCCCGTGGGGTCCCCGTGGCCCCCCATCCCCACAGCATCCCTGCAGCCCCCCAGCCCTGTTCCTGTGCGGTTCCTGCAGCCCCCCATCCCCGTGGGGTCTCCGGGGCCCCCCCCAGCCCTATGGGGTCCCTGCAGCCCCCCGTCCCCGCGGGGTCCCCGTGGCCCCCCATCCCCACAGCATCCCTGCAGCCCCCCGTCCCCGCGGGGTCCCCGTGGCCCCCCAGCTCCATCCCCATGTGGTCCCCGTGGCCCCCCGTCCCCCTCCCCGCGGGGTCCCTGCAGCCCCCCCTCCCCGCGGGGTCCCCGTGGCCCCCCATCCCCACAGCATCCCTGCAGCCCCCCCTCCCCGTGGGGTCCCCGTGGCCCCCCATCCCCACGGCATCCCCGCAGCCCCCCGTCCCCGCGGGGTCCCCGTGGCCCCCCGTCCCCCTCCCCTTGGGTCCCCCGTGCCCTTGGGTCCCGGGCCGGTGGCCGCAGGCTCCCGCTGCCCCCCCCGTCCCCCCCCCCGCAGAGGAGACCTACCAGCAGCTGGCGCGGGAGACGCTGGAGGAGCTCGACTGGTGCCTGGAGCAGCTGGAGACCATCCAGACCCACCGCTCCGTCAGCGAGATGGCCTCCAACAAGGTGGGGGGGCACCGCGGGCACGGGCCTCCCGCGCGGGCACCGGGGCGGGGGCGGGGACGGGGACGGGGACGGGGACGGGGACGGGCATGGCATCTTGGCTTGGGGACGGGGACAGCACTGCAGCTCCAGCACGGTGCCAGGGCCAGCAGTGGTGCTGCTGGTGCTGCTGGTGCTGCTGGTGGTGCTGGTGGTGCTGCTGGTGGTGGTGGTGCTGGTGGTGGTGGTGGTGCTGGTCATGGTGGCAGTGGTGGTGGTGGTGGTGGTGGTGGTGCTGGTGGTGGTGGTGGTGGTGGTGCTGGTCATGGTGGCAGTGGTGGTGCTGGTGGTGCTGGTGCTGGTGGTGGTGGTGCTGGTGGTGGTGGTGGTGGGGCGGGCGCTGGCAATGGTGCCGGTGCCCGGCTGGTGCCGGTGGTGCCAGTGGTGGTGCAGCAACAGGTGCCGGTGGTGCCAGTGGTGCCTGTACTTACGGCAGCGGTTGTGTCAGCGGCACCAGTTAGGTCGTGGCGGCGGTTGTGTCATTGGTACCGGTGGTGCCGGCACTGCTGGTGGTGGCAGCGGGTGCCGGTTGTATCGGTGGTGCCGGTTGTGTCAGTGGTGCCGGTGGTGTCGGTGGTGGTGGCAGGAGGTGCCGGTTGTGTCGGTGGTACCGGTTGTGTCAGTGGTGCCGGTGGTGCCGGTGGTGGTGGCAGGAGGTGCCGGTTGTGTCGGTGGTACCGGTTGTGCTGGTGGTGCCTGTGCTTATGGCAGCGGCTGTGTCGGTGTCACCGGTTAGGTTGTGGCGGCGGTTGTGTCATTGGTGCCGGCGGTGCCGGTTGTGCTGGTGGTGTCGGTGGTACTTGCGGTGCTGGTGCCGTGGGGCCGGGTGTGGGGCGGGAGCTGGGGCGCAGAGGGCTCAGACCGGGCACCTCGCCCTCCACCCCGGCCACCCGCCGCCTGCGCCGCTGGGGGGGCCCTGCCCCACTGTGGGGTAAGGGGGGGTCCTGCCCCACTGCAGGGTGACCCACGGGTGGTCCCTGCCCCACTGCAGAGTGATGGGGGGGTCCCTGCCCCGCTGTGGGGTGATGGGGGGGTCCTGCCCCACTGCAGGGTGACCCACGGGGGTCCCTGCCCCACTGCAGAGTGATGGGGGGGTCCCTGCCCCACTGTGGGGTGACCCATGGGGTCCCTGCCCCACTGTGGGATGATGGGGGGGGTCCCTGCCCCACTGTGGGGCAATGGTGGGGTCCCTGCCCCACTGCAGGGTGACCCACGGGGGTCCCTGCCCCGCTGTGGGGTGATGGGGGGGTCCCTGCCCCACTGCAGGGTGACCCATGGGGGTCCCTGCCCCACTGCAGGGTTATGGGGGGGTCCCTGCCCCACTGCAGAGTGATGGGGGGGTCCGTGCCCCACTGTGGGGCAATGGGGGGGTCCCTGCCCCACTGCGGGGTGACTGATGGGGGTCACTGCCCCACTGTCCCACTGCGGGGTGACCCATGGGGGTCCCTGCTCCACTGTGGGGCAATGGGGGGGTCCCTGCCCCACTGCGGGGTGACGGGGGGGTCCCTGCCCCACTGCGGGGTGACCCATGGGGGTCCCTGCCCCACTGCGGGGTGATGGGGGGGTCCCTGCCCCACTGCGGGGTTGTGGGGGGGTCCCTGCCCTGTGGGGGTCCCATGGCTGCGGCAGGGCTCGGGGACGGGGGCCGCCCCAGGGCTCCTCCCGGGCCTGTCTCCGAGCGGGGGGGCCCAGGCGTCCGGCCCCCCCCCCGGCGTGACCCGTCCGGATCCCTCTGCCCCATCCCCCCGCCGCCGGGACGCCTGGGCCCCCCGGACGCCTGGGCCCCTGGGGGGGGGGCCGGGCCTTGGCGCCCCCCCGGCGCTGCAGCGGGGCCGGGGGGGCCGCGGCCGTGGGCAGGGGAGGGCCGGGGGGAGGAGCGAGGCCGGGCGCCCGCAGCCCCGCGCAGGCGTGTGGCCCCCCCGGCCCCGCTCGGCGCTCCGCCGCCGCCGCCACCGCATCCCCGCCGGGCGCTGCGCGGCCCCCCCCGGACCCGCCGGCCCCCCCGGACCCCCGCGGCCCCCCCGCGGCCTCCCGCATCCCCCCGCGTCCCTTTGCATCCGCCCGCATCCCCCCGCGTCCTCCCCCTGCGTCCCTCCGCATCCTCCTGCGTCCATTTGCAGCCCTTCGCACCCCCCCGCACCCCCTCGCATCCCCTTTGCACCCCCCCGCGCCCCCCCGCACCCCCTCGCATCCCCTTTGCACCCCCCCGCGCCCCCCGCACCCCCTCGCATCCCCTTTGCACCCCCCCCGCACCCCCTCGCATCCCCTTTGCACCCCCCCCGCATCCCGTTGCATCCCCTTTGCATCCCCCCCCGCAGCCCTTTGCATCCCATTGCATCCCATTGCATCCCCTTTGCACCCCCCCGCATCCGCTTTGCACCCCCCCGCATCCCATCGCATCCCTTTGCATCCCCCTTGCCCCCCCCGCGGCCCTTTGCCCCCCCTCGCAGCCCCCCCTCTCGCCGATGGGCGCCGGGGGCTCCCGCTGACCCCCGGGGCCGGGCCGCCGGGGGGGGGCCGCGTCCCCCAGGCCCGGCGCCGGGGGACGATGTGAGGGGCCCCCCCCTGCCGGGCGCAGCGCTGGGGGGGGGGCAGGCCGGCGGCTTCCCGCCGGCGCGGGGGGGGCCCTGCGCCCCCCCCCGGCTCCCGCCATGCCCAGGGCCCCCCCGGGGGCCGCCCCCGGGCGCTAGCGGGCCGCGGGCGGGGGTCCCGCCGCCGCCTCCCCCCCCCGGCACCCAGGGCCCCCCAGGCGGGCGCCGCCGAGCGCGGAAGATGCCCTTGGTGGACTTCTTCTGCGAGACCTGCGCCAGGCCCCGGCTCGCGGGCTGGTGGGGGCAGGTAAGGCGCCGGGGGGGGGCACGCCGGGCGACCCCCCCCCAAGGTCGCGCCGGGGGGCCGGGCCGGCTCGGGGCCGCATGCGCCTGCCCCACGCGCGTGTCGGGGGGGGGGGAGCCCCAGCCCTGCGGCCCTCGGCCGGCTCCCGCCTCGCCCGGGGGGGCTCAGGCGTCCGGGCCCCCCCCTTGTCCCCACCTTAGCCCCAGGGGTTCGGGGTGCCCGTGGTGGGGGGGGCACGTGCCCCCACCCCGGCTGGGCCCCAGGCTGTGCTCTCTGGCGTGGGGGGGGGGCCACGGGCCGGACCCCCCCCCCAGCCCTGCGCGGCCCCATCGTCACTGTGCCGTGGGGGGGGGGGGGGGGCTGTGCCGTCTGGGGGGGGGCGTTCGCTGCCGGGCCCCACTTTGGGGGCAGAGACCTGACGAACTCATCTCATGGGGGGGGCACTGAGCACTCAATGGGGGGGTGAATGGGGGAGGGGTTGGGTGGGGGGGGCCGTGTGGGCCAGGTGGGGTTAAACCCCCCCCCCGGGCAGGGACCGCGATGGGGCAGTTGCTACGGAGACTGCGGTCGCCATGGCGATGGGGCAGCAGGCCCTGATTGGCTGTCGGGAGGGATGCGGGGATGCTCCCCCCCGCCCGCCCTGCCCGGGGCTGTGGGGCAGGGGGTGGATGGGGGGGGCAGGGGGAAATGGGGGGCGGCCAGGCTGGGGGGGGGGGCAGCCCTGCCCCTCGCCCCCCAGGAGCCCCCAGCCCAGTGGGGGGGGGGCCCAGACTGGCCCCCCTCGTGTGGGTCTGGGGGCTCCAGGCAGTGGGGGCAGCCCGGACGCCTGGGCCCCCCTCTGCCCCCCCCGTGCTGCAGAGGGGTCCGGCGGGTTGGAGCAGGGAGGGGCGGCCGGACGCCTGGGCCCTCGGGGGGGGCGGGGGGGGCACCCGGGGGGAGGCCGGGCCCCCAGTGCCCCCCGGCCGCGGCCGCTCGGGGCCGGCGCTGCCGAGGGATGAGTCACCGCCGGCGCCCGGGGGGGGGGGCAGCATCCGGGACCCGCTCAAGGACGGCGAGGACTCGGGAGCGGGGGGCACCGTGGGGCAGGCGCTGCTCCCCCCCCCGCCCCGGGCGGCCCCCCCGGGGCTCCTGGGTCCCTCGGCGTCTGGGGGGGCGGGAGGGGGGCGCCCGGCCCCCCGCCTTGTCCCCAGCCCGGGGTCCGTCCTTGGGGCCGGGCCGAGACACCGGGCCGTCTGCAGCTCCGCCTCCGCCCCCCCCAGTCCCCCCAGTCCCCCCAGTGCCGCTTTCCCAGTGCTCCCAGTGGGGATGTACTGGGGGGCCCAGTGCTCACAGAGCGGCTCCCTGGGGTGACGCCAGACTGTCCCCGTCCCCGGGGCCGGCACAGGCCGGGGGGGAGGCCGGGACCCCCCCTTTCCCACCCCATAGGACCCCCCTGCCCAGACCCCCCCCCAGCACCAGGCACCCCTGAGCTGTGGGGCAGATGGGACCCGGTGCCGTGGGGCAGGCAGGGCCCGGTGCCGTGGGGCGGGGGGGGTGATGCCGGGGGCGCGGGTGCCCCGACACGCGTCCGGGGGCACCTGCGCGGAGCGGCCCCCGCCCCACGGCGCTCGCCCCCCCTCACCCCCCGGCCGCCCCGCAGTTCAAGAGGATGCTGAACCGGGAGCTGACCCACCTCTCCGAGATGAGCCGCTCCGGCAACCAGGTCTCCGAGTACATCTCCAGCACCTTCCTCGGTGGGTGAGCGCCCGCCCGGACGCCTGGGCCCCCTCCCGGACGCCGGGGCCCCGCCCTGCTCCGGCGGGGTGGTGGGGCTCGCCCGGCCCTCACCGCCCCGTCCCCGTCCCCGTCCCCGTCCCCGTCCCCGTGCCCGTCGCCGTGCCGTCGCCGTCGCCGTCGCAGACAAGCAGAACGAGGTGGAGATCCCGCCGCCCGCCCAGAGGGACCGCGAGCCGCAGCCGCAGCCGCAGCCGCCCATGTGCCAGATCAGCGGGGTGAAGAAGCTCACGCGCAGCTCCAGCCTCGGCAGCGCCGGCGTCCCTCGCTTCGGCGTCAAAACCGACCAGGAGGAGCTGCTCGGCAAGGTGGGCCGGGGGGGCCGGGGGCCGCGGCCGCGGGGGGGGGGCCGTGCCGGTGCCGGTGCCGGTGCCGGTGCCCACGCCGCGCTCTGCCCCGCAGGAGCTCGACAGCCTCAACAAGTGGGGCCTCAACATCTTCCGCGTCTCCGAATACTCCAACAACCGCTCGCTCAGCTGCATCATGTACACGATATTCCAGGTGCCGCCCGGACGCCTGGGCCCCCCGGGGGGGCCGCGGGGGCGGGCGGGCGGGCGGGAGCGGGGGGTGCCGAGCCCGGGGCGCTGAGCCGGCTCCGTCCCCCTCGGCAGGAGCGGGAGCTGGTGAAAACCTTCAAGATCCCGGTGGACACGCTGCTGACCTACACCCTCACGCTGGAGGACCACTACCACGCCGACGTGGCCTACCACAACAGCCTGCACGCCGCCGACGTCATGCAGTCCACCCACGTCCTGCTGTCCACGCCGGCCCTCGACGTGAGCCGCCGGCCCCACCGGGCTCCCCCCACCCCCCCCGGCCCCGGCCCCGCGTGTGGGCCCCCCCCGGGCGCTCGTCCAGGGGTCCCCCGGGGGCTTCTGTGCCCAGGCGTTCGGGTCCCGGGGTGCCGGGGTCCCCAGATGTCGGGGTCCCTGGCGGTGGGGGTCCTTGGATACCGGGGTCCCCAGATGTTGGGGTCCCTGGCGGTGGGGGTCCTTGGATACCGGGGTTCCCAGATGTCGGGGTCCCTGGCGGTGGGGGTCCTCGGATACCGGCGTCCCCAGCTGTCGGGGTCCCCGGAGGTGGTGTCCCCAGATGTTGGGGCCGTGGAGGCTGGTTGGGTCACCAGGTGTCGGGGTCCCCGGGTGCCGGGTCCCCCCGGGGGTCCTGGTCCGGCCCGTGCCGCGGCGGCTGAGCGCGCGCCGCGTCCCGCAGGCCGTCTTCACCGACCTGGAGATCCTGGCGGCCCTCTTCGCGGCGGCCATCCACGACGTGGACCACCCCGGCGTCTCCAACCAGTTCCTCATCAACACCAGTGAGCGGGGCTGGGCGGGGGGCACCCCTGGGTCCCTGCCCTCCTGCACGTGCACGTGTCGTCTCTCCTGCACGTGCACGTGTCGTCTCGCACGGTGTCTTGCACGTGTGCATGCCGTCTTGTACGTGCGCCCCGTCTTGCACGTGTGCACGCTGTCCTGCACGTGTGCACCCCGTCTTGCACGCGCACAGTGTCTTGCACGTGTGCACCTTGTCTTGCACGTGCACCCCATCTTGCACGTGTGCACGCTGTCTTGCACGCGCACCCCATCTTGCACATGTGCACCTTGTCTTGCACGCACACGGCGTCTTGCACCTGCACCCCGTCTTGCACGTGTGCACGCTGTCTTGCACGTGTGCACGCTGTCTTGCGTGTGTGCATGGCATCTTGCACGTGTGCACGCTGTCTTGCGTGTGTGCACGCTGTCTTGCGTATGTGCATGGCATCTTGCACGTGTGCACGGTGTCTTGCGTGTGTGCACGCTGTCTCGCACGTGTGCACGCTGTCTTGCGTGTGTGCATGGCATCTTGCACGTGTGCACGCTGTCTTGCGTGTGTGCATGGCATCTTGCACCTGTGCACGCCGTCTCGCACGTGCGCACGCCGTCTTGCACATGCACTCCATCTTGCACATGCGCACGCCGTCTCGCACGTGCGCACGCTGTCTTGCGTGTGTGCACGCCGTCTCGCACGTGTGCACGGTGTCTCTCGCGCGCGGACGTGCTGCTCGCGCAGGCTCAGCGGGACCCCCGCGGGTCTCCCCCCGCGCAGACTCGGAGCTGGCGCTGATGTACAACGACGAGTCGGTGCTGGAGAACCACCACCTGGCCGTGGGCTTCAAGCTGCTGCAGGAGGAGAACTGCGACATCTTCCAGAACCTCAGCAAGCGCCAGCGCCAGACCCTCCGCAAGATGGTCATCGACATGGTAGGGCCCCGCCGCCCGGGGGGGGCTGCATTGCGGGGGGGGGGACACGGGGGGGTGACGGCATTGCCTCCACACCCCCCCCGCAGGTGCTGGCCACGGACATGTCCAAGCACATGAGCCTCCTGGCCGACCTCAAGACGATGGTGGAGACCAAGAAGGTGACGAGCTCCGGGGTGCTGCTGCTGGACAACTACACGGACAGGATACAGGTGGGGCGGGGGGGCACGGGGGGGGGGGGGGGGGCAGCCGTGCCCGGGGGGGGGGCGCTGACCGGCGTGGCCCCCCCCAGGTGCTGCGTAACATGGTGCACTGCGCCGACCTGAGCAACCCCACGAAGCCGCTGGAGCTGTACCGGCAGTGGACGGAGCGCATCATGGAGGAGTTCTTCCGGCAGGGCGACCGGGAGCGGGAGCGCGGCATGGAGATCAGCCCCATGTGCGACAAGCACACCGCCTCCGTGGAGAAGTCCCAGGTGCGGCGGGGGCCGCGGCGGCGGCGGCGGGGCGGACCCCCCCCCGGGCCCCCCCCGGCTCAGCCCCGTGCCCCCCCCAGGTGGGCTTCATCGACTACATCGTGCACCCGCTGTGGGAGACCTGGGCCGACCTGGTGCACCCGGACGCCCAGGAGATCCTGGACGCGCTGGAGGACAACCGGGACTGGTACCACAGCATGGCCCCCCAGAGCCCCTCGCCCCCCCCCGGCGCCGGGCCGCCCCCCCGGCCCGGCCCCCACCGCTTCCGCTTCGAGCTGACGCTGGAGGAGGAGGCGGGCGGCGGCCCCCGGCCCCCCCCCGCCGGGGACCACCACCACCGCGAGGAGGACGAGGAGGATGAAGGACACAACGGACTCGCGGGGGACCACGTGGCGGGGGGGTGGTGACCTCCCCCCGACGTGGTTTTGGGGCCGGGGGGGGGACACAGGACTGACCCCCCCCACTGCCACGTGCACCACCGACCCCCCCCCCCCGCAGCAGAACTCAGAGTTATTTTATTTTTATTTTATTTTAATTATTTTAATTTTATTGGGTTTTATTTGGGGGGGGCGGGCGGGAGGGGGGATTTTTATTGTGTTTTTTACAAAAACTTCAAAAGACAAAAAAGAGGACAGCCCCCCCCCCCAGGAAAACGAACAAATAGATATAAAGACAAAAAACAGCAGCACGGCGGGGGGGAACCCGGCGGGGGGACCGGGGGGGGGGCTGCTGCAGCCCCCCCCCCAGCCCAGCCCCCGCCCAAAGCCATTTCTCCGGGCGAGGCATTTCGGCAGGACGGAGCAGCGGGGGGGGGAGTCAGTTTTGGGGCTGTTGGGGCTGTTTTGAGGTGCGAACCCCCCCGGACGGTTCTGGGGGGGGGTCTGTGCTGCCCAGCCGCTGGGTCGGTGTTGGGGGGGGCAGGACACTGGGGCCCCCCAAGTCTTCCTCTCGCCCCCCCCCTTTGGTGGTGATACGGGGGGGGCCCTCTGCCCCCCCCCAGTGGGGCTGGGCTGGGGGGATGCCCCCATCTGGGGACCCCCCGTGCCCCCCCAGGTGCGTCTGTGTCGGGGGGGGGGTCCCGCCATCCCCAATAGAGGTGAAGCAATAACATGGTCCCCCCCCGGCCCTCCCGGAGGGTTTTGGGGTGGGGGGGGCACTGGGGGGGGCAGAGCTCGGTGGGGGGGCTCGCCGCCTCTGAACTCAGTACTGTAGCATTGGGGCCGAGGGCACGGCCCGGGGGGGGGGGATGCGGCGGGCGCCCCGGTTTGGGGGGGGGGCACGGCCGGGGGGGTCGCAGAGCTTTTATTTTTGTACGCGGGGCGTTTCTGTACATACTGTGAATAGCTTGGCCGGGCCCGCGGGCGGGGGGGGCAGGGGCGGCCCCCCGCCGCTGCCCCCCTCCCCGGTGGGGGTCCCGCGCCCCCCCCCACGTGGGGTATATATATTTTTTTCTTCTTCTCTCACTTTCTGGTTGACCGAAGCCGCCGCTGCCGAGCCCCCCCCCCCCCGCCCCCCCCAATAAACCCGGAGAAGGGACCGAGCCTGGGGCGCTCTGTGGGGGGGGGGGGCCTCTGCCGCAGGGAAGGGGATGGGCCTGGACCCCCCCCCCGCGGTTTTGGGGGTGCGATGGGGTAACCACTTGGGGGGGCTGGTAGGTGGGGGGGCATCAGGGCTGGGGGGGCTATTGGGATGGGACTAAGCCCTGGGTTGGGGGGTCCCAGAGGCCGGGGGGGTCCCGAGGTCACCGGGGGGGATGTCGTTCCCTCGCGGCCGCCCGCTGCCCCCCCCCCCCGCCCCGCGCCGGGGCCCAGTGCGCACGCGCGGCGCGGCGGAAGCCGGCGGGGGAGGCGGAAGGGAGCGCGCCTGCGCACTGCGGCGCCGGCGGGCGCGTTCGGCGGCGCGCCTGCGCGCTGCGCCGCGGGGAAGGCGTTGCCCGGATGATGCGCCTGCGCCCTGCGTCACGGGGAAGGCGTTGCCCGGATGATGCGCCTGCGCCCTGCGTCACGGGGAAGGCGTTGCCCGGATGATGCGCCTGCGCCCTGCGTCACGGGGAAGGCGTTGCCCGGATGATGCGCCTGCGCGCTGCGTCACGGATGGCGCGGGGCGGGGAGGCCGGAGCCGCGCCTGCGCGCTGCGCGGCGGGCGGGGTGGCGCATGCGCGGCACCGGCCCCGCCCCGGCCCGTTCAAACGGCGGCGCGCGCGCTCCGCCCCCCCAATCCGGTAACGGGAGAGCAGGTAGGGGGGGCGCGGGGGGGTGAAACCGGGCGGGGAAATAACCAGCCCCCCCCCCACCCCGGGGCCATGGAGGGGGATCTGCGCGCCCCGGGGGTGCTTAGTGCAGGGCCCCGGTGTGTGGGGAGGCCCACCGCCCCCCCCGGGACATCTCCCCCCCACCGTGACAGCCCCGTGGGCCCGTTTGAGCTGCCCTCCTCCCGCTGGGGTATCCCGCGGGGGGTCCCTGCCCTCCAGCCCCCCCCCCCCCAAACCTCAGCCTCTGCCCTCTGTTAACCCCCCCCCCCCCAAATCTGGCCCCATCCCCACGTCTTCCAGCTCGGTGCCCCCCCCCCCCCCAAAAAAAAGAAATCTAGGTTATTTCCCCCTTTCCCAGCCCTTCCTCTGCCCCCCCCAGCCCTCCCTCCTGCGCCCCATAACTCCCCCCCCAGCTGTGGCTCTTCATCCCTCAGCCTTGTCCCCCCCCCCCCCCCAACCTTCAGCTCTGTCCCTCTGCCCAGGTCTTTGCGCCCCCCGTACCCACCTCTGCCCCCAGACCCCAGATCTTGCCCCTTGCCGCCCCCCCCTCACCCCCGAGACCCCCCCGCAGCCCCGCGGACCCCCCCCGCAGCCCCCCCGCCATGCTGAGCGAGCAGATGCAGGAGCTGGAGGAGGTGAGCAAGGAGCTGCTGAAGGTGCTGGCGTCGGACTGGGCCGGCGGCCCGCTGCGCCGCGGCCTGGACCGGCAGGGCCGCGCGCTCGACCGGCTGCTGGGCTCGCAGGGTGCTGCCGCCCAGCTCCTCGGAGGTGCGACCCCCCCCCCCCCGAACCCCCCCGCCCCGCTGCCCCCCGGCGCGGCCCGCGGCATCACCCCCTCCGCCCCCAGAGCTCGGCGCCGCGGAGGAGACGGTGGCGCGGACCCTCCTGGGCCGGGAGACGGAGCTCCAGGAGTCCCTGCGGAGGCTGCGGGACGCGGAAGAGGAGCTGCTCCGGGCGCGGGAGGCCGGTACCAGTCTGCAGGCCGGCAACGGATATCCTTGTCCGGGCGGCGGGGGGCAGCCCCAGCCCTCGTGGGGGCACGGGGGGGGGACGGGGGGGGGGGGGGGGGGCCGCACACAGAGCCGTCTTCCTTCACTGCCCCACTGCCCTGCGGAAGGAGCTGGAGGAGCTGCGGGCGGAGAGCCGGCGCCTGGAGGAGGACACGGGCCGTGAGGACGACACGGCGCCCGTGGCAGCGTGAGTGGGGCTGTCGGGGCGGGGTGGGGCCGAAACGGGGCCCCCCCCGGGAATTGGGGCTGCCCCCCCAGGAGACGGGGCCCCCCCAACCTGCTCCCCACGCCGCAGGTACGTGACGCAGCTCTACTACAAGATCAGCCGCATCGACTGGGACTACGAGGCCGAGCCGACGCAGATCAAAGGCAGTGAGTGTCCCCCCCTCCGTGGCCTTCTTCCCCCCCCAGCTTCCTCCTCCTCCTTCTCCTCTTCTTCCTCCTCCTCTCAGCGCCCCGCTCTCCCCGCAGTTCACTACGGCCCAGAGATCGCGCAGCCCATCGACATCGACGGCAGCCAGCACTCCCGCTGCTTCGTCAGCGACTACCTGTGGAGCCTGGTGCCCACGGCGTGGTGAGGCGGGGGGCCATGCCATGCCGCCCCGGTGTGGGGCCGTGCCGTGGGGCCGTGCCGTGGGGCTGTGCCGCCCCGGCGTGGGGCTGACCCGCGGCTAATCACAAAGGTGTCGTTTATTCATGTAACAACGGGGATCGGGTCATTAAAACCAGTTAACGGGCTGCTGGCCTGGAAGGTTGGCGCGAGGCCGGCTCCCCCGCGGGGAAGGGGGCGGCTGGGGGGGCCGCGGCCCCGCGCGAGCTGTCCGTGCCGGCGCTCCGGCCGCAGTCCGGGGGCACGCGGGGCGCCCCGGCTGCCGCTGGTCCCTGCCGTGCCGCCGTGGGGAGGGGGGAGGCGGCCCCGGGGGCGCTCCCGGGCGGGCGGAGCGGGGCCCCCCCGGCCGTGCGGCGGCCCCACGGCGGCGCCGGCGCTAGCAGGGGCAGTCGGGCTGGTCGACCTGCTTGCGGCAGGGCTCCATGGTGATGGCGACGCCCACGCCGCTGCGCCCCGACGTCATGCGCGTCACCTCCGTCCAGGCGTCCGCGCCGGGGTCGTAGCACTCCACCGAGTCCAGGAACGTGTGGCCGTCGTAGCCGCCTGCGGAGAGCGCCCGGCTTGGCCCGCGTCCGCCGCCCGGCCCGGCCCGGCCCCCCCCCCCCCCCCGGCCCCCCCCGTACGTACCCAGCACGTAGATCTTGCCCTGGTAGACGGTGACGCCCAGGGCGCTGCGCCGGTACCGCATGGGCGCCACGAAGGTCCAGGTGTCGGTCTCCACGTCGTAGCGCTCGGTGCTGTTGAGCTGGTCCGTGCCGTCGTAGCCCCCCATGGCGTAGATGCAGTTGTTGAGGGCGCAGACGCCTGGCGGGGGGCAGAGGCGGGACGGGGGGGTCAGGGGGCTGCCCCGGCGGCCCCCCCCCGCCCGCCCGCCCGCCCCGGGGCCCGGCTCACCGGCGCCGCTGCGGATGGTGGCCATGGGGGCGATGGCCCGCCACGCGTCCCGCTCCGGGTGGTAGCACTCGGCGGAGCTGAGGCGCGCGGTGCCGTCGAAGCCGCCCACGGCGTAGAGCAGGCGGTTGAGCACCGCGACGCCCACGCCGATGCGGCGCGTCAGCATGGGGGCCACCAGCTGCCACTCGTCCCGCTCCGGCTCGTACCTGCGGGGGGGGGGGGGGTGCGGTCAGGGCGCGGGCGGCTGTGGGGCTGCTGCTCGTCCCGCTCTGGCTCCCCCCGTGCCATGGGGCTGCTCCTCATCCCTCTCCAGCTCCCCCGTGCTGGGGGGCTGCTCCTCGCCCCGCTCCGGCTTCCTCATGCCGGGGGGTGAGGCCATGGGGCTGCTCCTCGCCCTTCTCCGGCTTCCCTGCGCTGGGGGGCAAGGCTGTGGGGCTGCTCCTCGCCCTTCTCCGGCTTCCCTGCGCTGGGGGGCAAGGCTGTGGGGCTGCTCCCTGCCCCTCTCCAGCTTCCCTGCGCCGGGGGGGGGGGGGTGAGGTTGTGGGGCTGCTCCTCACCCTGCTTCAGCTTCCCTGCGCCGTGGGGCTGCTCCTTGCCCGTCTCCAGCTTCCCTGCACCAGGGGGTGAGGCCGTGGGGCTGCTCCTCGCCCCTCCGGCTTCCCTGCACCAGCGGGGGTGAGGTTGTGGGGCTGCTTCTCACCCTGATCCGGCTTCCCTGCGCCGGGGGGGGGGGGGGGGGGGTGAGGCTGTGGGGCTGCTCCTCACCCTGCTCCGGCTTCCCAGCGCCGGGGGACAAGGCCGGGAGGCTGCTCCTCACCCCACTCCGGCTGCTCCTTGCCCCCCTCCAGCTTCCCCATGCTGGGGGGCGAGGCCAGGGGGCTTCCCCGTGCCCCACCGCCAGCAGCTCCCTGGGGGGGGCGAGGCTGTGGGGCTGCTCCTCACCCCTCTCCGGCTTCCCCGCGCTGGGGGGTGAGGCTGGGAGGCTGCTCCTCGCCCCTCTGCGGCTCCCCCACACCATGGGGCAAGGCTGTGGGGCTGCTCCTTGCCCCTCTCTGGCTTCATCATGCCCCATAACCAGCAGCTCTCCGTGGGGCGAGGCCGGGGGGGGGGCTGCTCCTCGCCCCTCTACGGCTCCCCCACGCCATGGGGCAAGGCTGTGGGGCTGTTCCTCGCCCCTCTCTGGCTTCATCGTGCCCCATAACCAGCAGCTCTCCGTGGGGCAAGGCCGTGGGGCTGCTCCTTGCCCCTCTCTGGCTTCATCATGCCCCATAACCAGCAGCTCTCCGTGGGGCAAGGCCGTGGGGCTGCTCCTCGCCCCTCTCTGGCTTCATCATGCCCCATAACCAGCAGCTCTCCGTGGGGCAAGGCCGTGGGGCTGCTCCTCGCCCCTCTCTGGCTTCATCATGCCCCATAACCAGCAGCTCTCCGTGGGACGAGGCCGTGGGGCTGCTCCTCGCCCCTCTCTGCCTTCATCATGCCCCATAACCAGCAGCTCTCCGTGGGGCGAGGCCGGGGGGCTGCTCCTTGCCCCTCTCTGGCTTCATCGTGCCCCATAACCAGCAGCTCTCCAGGGGAGTGAGGCCATGGGGCCGCTCCTCGCCCCTCCCCGGCTCCCCCCGCGCCCCACCGCCAGCAGCTCTCCGTGGGGCAAGGCCGGGGGGCTGCTCCTCGCCCCTCTCCGGCTCCCCCATGCCATGGGGCGAGGCCGTGGGGCTGCTCCTCGCCCCTCTCTGGCTTCATCGTGCCCCATAACCAGCAGCTCTCCGTGGGGCGAGGCCGGGGGGCTGCTCCTCGCCCCTCTCTGGCTTCATCGTGCCCCATAACCAGCAGCTCTCCGTGGGGCGAGGCCGGGGGGCCGCTCCTCGCCCCTCCCCGGCTCCCCCGCGCCCCACCGCCAGCAGCTCTCCGTGGGGCGAGCGCGGAGGGGCGCAGGCTCCGGTCGGGCCCCCGACGCCCCCTCGCAGAGCCGGGCTGCCGTCAGCCCCCCCGGCACGGCTCCGGCGCCCCCCCGCCCCGGCACCCTCACCTCTCGACGCTGCTGTGGTGGACGCAGCCGTGCGAGCCCCCCACGGCGTAGATCATGCCGTCGATGACGCCCACGCCGATGCGGTTGCGCGGCACGCTCATGGGCGCGCAGGGCGACCACTGGTTGGTCATGGGGTTGTAGCAGTCGATGGCGTCCGAGTCCGTGTTGCCGTCGGGCGAGTTGTTGCGGCCGCCCACGGCGTAGAAGAGGCCCCCGACCACGCAGCCCGCCAGCCCGCTGCGCGGCACCTGCAGGTCGGCCAGGCGGAGCCAGGAGCCGTCGCGGGGGTTGTAGGCCTCCAGGTAGCTCAGCGACTGGCGGAAGTAGCCGCCGGCCGTGTAGATGAGCTGCCCCACCTTGGGGGCCCGGCAGGGCAGGACCTGCGTGGGCTTGTGCAGCGTCAGGTCCTGGAAGATCTTGGCCAGGTAGTCCTTGCAGCGGGAGTCGGCCTGGAGGAGCTCGCACTTCTGGAGCTGCATCTGGAGGAAGTGGGGCGTGAGGGAGTGGCAGCGCACGGCCTGGAGCAGCGCCTGCACGTAGAGCCGCCGGTTCTCGCAGTCGTACTTCACCCAGTTGATGCAGGC
Source organism: Dromaius novaehollandiae (assembly GCF_036370855.1). Classification (NCBI taxonomy): domain Eukaryota; kingdom Metazoa; phylum Chordata; class Aves; order Casuariiformes; family Dromaiidae; genus Dromaius; species Dromaius novaehollandiae. Next base: position 1,389,823 of record NC_088127.1, on the reverse strand, counting down.
GTGGAAGACCTCGGACTCGCAGCGCACGTTCAGCTCGTCCCGGCTGATGAGCGTCACCAGCTGGCAGTGCGAGAGGTTGAAGAACTCCTCCTGCTTCGCCACCTGCGCGGGGACGGCGCGGGGGTGAGCGCGGCGGCGGCGGGGGGGGGGGGGGACCCCGACGCTCACCCCCGGGCCGGGCTGCCGGAGGAGCCGACCGGAGCGGCAGCGCGGGAGGGGGACGGGGACGTCTCTCGCCCCAGCCCCGAGGGCGCGGGGACAAGGCCGCTGTCACGTGCGGGGACAAGGCCACCGTCACCCCCCGGCTCCGAGCCCTGGGCCGCGCCAGGCGTCACCCGCTCCCGCCGGCAGCCGCCTCCCGGCCTTTCCCCTTTCGGTTTCGCTTTGATCCCGGATGCGCTGCGCTGCCGGCAGGGAGCGGTTCCCGGCCTCCCCCGGGCCTCCCTGGGCCTCCCCCTGGCCGTGGGGCTGGCAGGGGGCCGTGGGGCTGGCAGGGGGCCACACGGGGCGGCTCCCCCCGCCCAGGGCTCCTCGGACCCACTTCAAGCCGCCATCCAGCCGGGCGCGGCCTCGGCAGCCGCCTCGTGCCGACCGGGGGCCAAAACCTCCTTCCAGCGCCGACCGGGGCGGGAAGCAGCCTGAACCGGCACCTCGCCGGTCGCGGAGCCGCGGGGCCCCCGTCACCGGCCCCACGGACCGGCCACGCGCACGGCACCCTCGTGGCCCGCGGGCTGCCGGGGGGGGGGGACGCCGCCCCCCCGCCCCCAGGCCTGCCCTCACCTCGCCGAAGTGCATGTAGATGTACTCGCGGGCCCGCTGGTGCAGCTCGGCGCAGCCGATCTGCTCGGCGAAGTTGGCGATGCCGATGGCGTTGCTGGGGTCGAGCTGCTGCACGAGGAAGTCGCAGCAGGCGCGGACCACGCTGTCGATCTGGTACATGACGGCGCCGTTCATGACGTGCAGCACGCACTTCTCCCCCACCGAGATGGAGGCGGTGTAGGCGAACTCGACGAGGCGCTCCATCACCCGCGGGTGGACGCCCTCGATGGGCACCACCTCCATGGCCTGCTCCCGCAGCCCCGCCGTGAACATGGCCTTGAAGACGGGGCTGCACGAGGCCAGCACCACCTTGTGCGCCTGGAAGTCGGCGGGGGGGGCGTCGCGGTAGCGCACGCGCAGCGTCACGTCGCAGAGCTGCCGGCTGAGGCGCAGCTGGTTCATGATGCCGAAGGCCTGCCGCGTGTGCTCCTCCAGCGTGTAGCTGAAGGAGCGGCCGCCGTGCCGCGACGGCGTCACCTCCGCCTGGCACTCGGGCGCGTACATCACGGGCGCATCGCAGGCCCCCGCCGCCGCGGCGGGCTAGGGGGGCGGCGAGGGCGGCGCGGGGCCCCGCGGCACCACAGCTCCTTCGCGCCTGCGGGGGGGAGGCGAGGGGGGGGGGGTCAGCGGGGGGGTGTACCCACGCCGCCCCCCCCCCCGTCCCCGGGATTCCCCCCCCCAATCCCGGGCCCTGCCCGGCTCCTGCGGCTGCAGCCGCCCCCCAGCAAGGGGGAAACTGAGGCGCGGGGCGGGGGTCCAGGAGCCCTGCCCCCCCTCCCACCCGTAGCACCCTCCCCAGTGATGCCCCCCCATTGCTCCCCCCCACCTTGGGGGGGGCCTGGCCAGGCCAGGCATCATGGGGTGGGGGAATATGGGCCAGAGGGGCCCCCCCGGAGTGATGGGGGACAGGCTGGGGGGGGGCCTGCAAGGCTGGGGGGGGGTGCAGGGAGCCAGACCCCCAAAACCTGACCCCTGCTCAGCCTGGAGGCACAACGGGGGGGGGGGCACCGCCTGGGTACGGATTGGGGGTGCCCCCCCACCTGGGGTTATATGGGGGGGCACCGCCCGGGCACAGATTGGGGGTGCCCCCCCCACACCTGGGGTTACACGAGGGGGGGGCACTGCCTGAGCACAGCTCGGGGGAGGGATTCCTCCCTCCCCTCCCCCCCCCCGGGGACCGGCCTTGTCGACAGGCCCCGCTCCCCCCCCCCCCCCCCCGGCCCGGCGTAAACAAACCACCGCGCGGCCGGAGCGGGGGGGGCGGACACGTCTCCTCCCCTCCCACAAGTCACCAGCACCCGGGGGGCCCCGGGGGGGGGGTCCGGGGCCGGGGGGGGGGGGGGAAGCAGAGGCGGCCCGGGGGGGGGGGGGGCCGGGCCTGCGGCGGGGGGAGGATCCCGGCGGGGCGGAGCCGGGGGGGGGTCCCTGGAGCAGCGTGGGGGGGGGGGGGCTGCCGGGATCGTCCCCGGGGCGGGGGGGTCCCGGGGGGGGCGGGGGGGGCGCTCACCCAGCCATGGCGCGGCCCGGCCCGGCCCCCGGCGCGGCTCCTGGCGGCGGCGCGGCCCGCTGGGGGGGGGGGGGCGGGGGGGGCCGTGACTAAGCAGCGCGCGGCGCCCCCGTCACAATAAGAGTCCGCGCCGGCCACGCCCCCAGGGCCGCCAGGCCACGCCCACTGCCCGCCTGGACACGCCTCTGCCCCGCCTGGCCACGCCCATTCCCGGCCTGGCCACGCCCCTCCGCCGGATGGAACGCGGCGGCGCCAACGTTCGGCGCGGCGGAAGCGGCGCTTCCGGCCGGGCGGGGCGGGGGGGGGGGGGGAGGGATCCCGGCGGGGCGGAAGCGCAGGGGACCCTGGTGGGGCGGGGGGGGGGGGGTACCGGGGGGGGGGTGATGGTCCCCGGCGGCTGCCACCGCCGGGCGTGAGACCCCCCCCCCCCCCGCCGCGGGGACGTCCCCGTGGGGGAGACCCCGTTGTCACGGTGACCGCCATCGCAACGCCCCCCCGCCATGAGGGTGACACCCCCCCCCGCCGCCACCCCCATCGCAGTGCCCCCCGTCCCGGTGACCCCGGGGGCGCGGTGGCGTCCCCGTGACGGTGACGCTGCAGCCCCGGTGACGTCCCGCCACTCCCTTCCCGGCAGCGCCGGGGACGGACGAGGACTTTGCTCCGGCACCAGCTGGGGCCGCCGCGACGCGCCCTGACCCGGGGCCCTGCCGGTGTCACCCCGTCCCGGGGGGGGGCCCTGCCGGTGTCACCCCATCCCGGGGGGGGGGCTCTGCCGGCGTCCCCCCGTGCCTAACGGCTCCCCGGGGACCTTTCCCGGACCCACGTTTCCCTGCCGTGCGTCTGAGTGACCCCCCCGTCGGGTGTGGAGGGGGGGTTATTGCGGACGGGCTCATCACCGGCAGCAATGCGGCGCCCATCACAGCGGGGCCGTGACACCCATGGGGGGCATCGGGACCCCCCCCAAGGACCCCCCCCCACAGTTGGGGTCCCCCTTCCCGCCCCCACTCGGCTCTGCCCCCCCCCAAGCCTCCCTGCTACCCCCGGCCCGGCCAGGGCCCCCCCTCACCCGGGATCCCTCCCAGACCCCCCCATGGAGAGGGATTGCCAGCCCCATGGATCCCCTCCGTGGGGCCAGCGATACCCCCATGGGGCTGGGAATGCCCTCCCTGGGGCCAGCAACGCCTCCGTGGGGCTGGCATCCCCTCTGTGGGGCCAGCAACCCCTCCATGGGGCTGGCAATCCCTCTCCATGGGGCCAGTAAGACCTCCGTGGGGCTGGCACCCTCTTTGTGGGTCTGGCAATCCTTCTGTGGGGCTGGTACCTGTCTCCATGGGGCCAGCAACCCCCCCCCCCATGGGGCTGGTACCCTCTCTGTGGGGCTGGCAGTCCCTCTGTGGGGCCAGCAATCCCTCCATGGGGCCAGCAACCCCTCCATGGGGCTGGTACCCCCTCCATGGGGCCAGCAACCCCTCCATGGGGCTGGCAATCCCTCTCCATGGGGGCAGCAAGACCTCCGTGGGGCTGGCACCTTCCTTGTGGGTCTGGCAATCCTTCTGTGGGGCTGGTACCTGTCTCCATGGGGCCAGCAACCCCCCCCCCATGGGGCTGGTACCCTCTCTGTGGGGCTGGCAGTCCCTCTGTGGGGCCAGCACCCATCCCGTGGGGCCAGCAACCCCTCCATGGGGCCGGCACCCCCTCTATGGGCCCGGCAGTGCCTCCGTGGGGCGGGGCGGGGGGTTCGCGGCGCCCTCCCGCCCCCAACCGGCCCCGCTGACCTCCCCCGGGGCGGCCCCGCCCCTCCCCTCCCTCCCCAGCCAATGAGAGCCGCCGCCGGCAGAGCCGCTTCCGCCCGGCGCGGCGCCGCTTCCGGGTCCCGCGCCCACAGCCAAGATGGCGGCGGGCGCCGGCGCCGGCGGCGGGGCCGGTGCCGCCCGGGCGCCGCCGGGCGCCGCGTGAGCGCCGCGGCCCCGCCCCCGCCGCGGCGGCGCCCCGCCCCCGCCCCCGCCATGCCCGCGCGCCGCCGCCATGAGCTCGGTGTCGCCCGCCTCGGGGCGGCGGGCGGGCGGCGGCCGCGGGCCCCCCCCCGCCGAGCCCGACGAGGGGGCGCGGGTCAAAGGGCGCTTCCTGTCGGCCTGGAACAACGTCAGATACGGTGGGGGCGGGGCCCCGCGCACCGGCCGGGCGGGGGGGGCCCGGGACAGGGGGAAACGGGGGTCCCTGGGGTGGGGGGGGCCGGGGATCGGGGGTCCCCGGGGTGGGAACGGGGGTCCCGGGATGGGGGGGGCCGGGGATCGGGGGTCCCCGGGGTGGGAACGGGGGTCCTGGGATGGGGGGGGCCGGGGATCGGGGGTCCCCGGGGTGGGAACGGGGGTCCTTGGGGTGATAACGGGGGTCCCGAGGTGGAAATGGGGGTCCCGAGATGGGGGGGGCAGGGAATGGGGGTCCCGGGACAGGACAAGGTTGGGGGGGTCTTAGGGAATGGGGGTCCCGGGACAGCACAGGGGGGATAGGGAATGGGGGTCCCGGGACAGGGTTCCCCGGGGCAGCGCAGCACGGGGGGGGAGGGCAAGGAATGGGGGTCCCCCGGGTGGGAACGGGGGTCCCGGGATGGGGGGATGAGGAACGGGGGTCCTGGGATAGGAATGGGGGTCTCTGGGGTGGGAACAGGGGTCCCGGGATGGGGGGGGGGACAGGGAACAGGGGTCCCAGGATAGGAATGAGGATCCCAGGATGGGGAACAGGGGTCCCAGGATGGGGGGGGATGGGGAACAGGGGCCCCTTGGGTGGGAATGGGGGTCCCGGGATGGAGTGGCAGGGAACGGGGTCCCAGGAGGGGAATGGGGGTCCCTGGGGTGGGAATGGGGGTCTCTGGGGTGGGAATGGGGGTCCTGGGGTGGGGGGGACAGAGAATGGGGGTCCCAGGCTGGGGAATGGGGGTCCTGGGGTGGGGGGGACAGACAATGGGGGTCCCAGGATGGGGAATGGGGGTCTCTGGGATGGGAATGGGGGTCTCTGGGGGGGGGAAATGGGGTTCCCGGGATGATAACGGGGGTCCCGGTATGGGGAACGGGGGCCCTGGGGTCGGCGGGATGGGGAAGGGGGGCAGTGCGCCCTGTCCGGAAGGGGGCAGGAGGCCGGGGGTCCCAGGGGGGGTCAGGGGTCCCGGGGGGGTGTCGAGGGTCCCGGGGGGGGTCAGGGGTCCTCAGGGGGGTCCCGGGGGGGGGGCGCAGGCCCCGCTCACCGCTGCTGCCGGCGGCCAGGCTGGGCGGTGAGGCCCAGGACGCACTTCAGCAAGCTCTCGCCGCTGCACCTGCTGGGCCGCGTCTACTGCCTCGCCGCCGAGGGTGAGCGCCCGTCCCCACCCCGGGGGGGCCGTCCCCGCGTCCCCCCCCCCGTCCCCCCCCGCCGCGCGCCCACGGGCCCTGCCGCCCTGCAGAGGACGCGGAGCGCTTCCAGAGGGACTTCGTCTCCCGGCTGTGGCTGACGTACCGGCGGGAGTTCCCGGCGCTGGCGGGCACGCCCTGGACCACCGACTGCGGCTGGGGCTGCATGCTGCGCAGCGGGCAGATGCTGCTGGCGCAGGGGCTGCTGCTGCACCTGCTGGGACGAGGTGAGCGCCGGGGGGGGGAACCCGCCCGTGCCCCCCCCCCGCGCCGCCCTGACCCCCGCCTGGCCCTAGACTGGAGCTGGCGCGACGCCCCGGAGCCGGAGCGCCCGGCCTCTCCCTCGCCGGCCCGCGGCGGCCGTAGCCCGCGGGAGCGCCGGGCGGAGCAGCGGCACCGCGCCGTCGTCGCCGGCTTCGCCGACCACCCCCGGGCGCCCTTCGGCATCCACCGGCTCGTGGAGCTGGGGCGCGGCTCGGGCAAGAGGGCCGGCGACTGGTACGGCCCCGCCATCGTCGCCCACATCCTCAGGTGAGGCGGGGGCTGCCGAGGGGCCCCGGGGGCTGCCGAGGGGCCCCGGGGCGCGGCGGGACCCTCCGGACCCCTCGGCCTCCCCTTGCAGGAGGGCCGTGGAGAGCTGCCCCGAAGCCAGCGGCCTCTCGGTCTACGTCTCTCAGGACTGCACAGGTAGGGGGGCCCGTGGGGGGGGGCACGGAGCTCCCCCCGAGCTGGGGGGGCCACAGGGGGGGGCCGCCGGGCTGAGCCCCCCCCTCCCCGCAGTGTACAAGGGCGACGTGGCCAGGCTGGTGCAGGGCGGTGCCGAGCGGGGCGCCACGGAGCCCGGCGGGCCGCGACGGGCCGTCATCGTCCTGGTGCCGGTGCGGCTGGGCGGCGAGACCCTCAACCCCGTCTACGTCGACTGCGTGAAGGTAGCGGCGCGGCGGAGGCGGCCCCGGGGATCCGGGGGATCCGGGGGATCCTCCCCCCGGGGAGGGCTGGGGAGCGCGATTCCTCCCCCACCAACACCCCGGGAGGCGTCCCACCTGGATCTGCAGCATCCCACCTGGATCTGCGGCATCCCCGGCTCCGCTTGTCCCTCCCAGCAAGATGGAGGCGGCGGCGCCGGCACCGCTGACCCTCTTTTCCCTGCAGGAGCTGCTCAAGCTCAAGTCCTGCGTGGGGATCATCGGCGGGAAGCCCCGGCACTCCCTCTACTTCGTCGGCTTTCAAGGTACCGGCCCTTCTCCTCCCCGCGCGGCGCCGCCTCGCCCCGGGCCGCGGGCCGTGACGCTCTCCCCGCTCCCCAGACGATTTCCTGCTCTACCTGGACCCGCACTACTGCCAGCCGGCCGTGGACACCTCGCGGGAGAACTTCCCCTTGCAGGTGGGTGGGGGCCGCGGGGCCGGCGCGGCCGCCCGCGGAGCGGGGCCGAACCCCCCGTCCCCTCCCAGTCCTTCCACTGCAGCTCCCCGCGGAAAATGGCCTTCGGCAAGATGGACCCCAGCTGCACCATCGGCTTCTACGCCTGCGGCGCGCAGGAGCTGGAGGAGCTGTGCACGGAGCTGAGCCGCGTGAGTGCCCGCGGCAGAACCGCCGCCGCGCCGCTCCGGGGCCGGGAAAGAAGCCGCTCCCGGCGTTCCCGGGAAAGAAGCCGCTCCCGGCGTCCCCCCGCCCTGACCCCGCTCCCTCCCCGGCCGCAGGTCCTGCGCTCCCCCGCGGCCGGGGACAAGTACCCGGTGTTCAGCGTGGCGGAGGGCCACGCGCAGGACCACGGCCTGGACGAGCTCTGCTCGCGCCTCTCGCAGCAGACGGTGCAGCCGCCGCGCAGGCGCCCCAGGGGCAGGAAGCCCAGCGCCGACGACTTCGTCTTCCTCTGAGGGCGGCGGGGACGCGGTCGAGCCGCTGCGGCGGGAGCCGCTTCGTACACTGGATAAACGCGGCGCCGTGGGGCACAGCCGCGGCGCCATGGAGGTGCTGATGCCTCCGGGGGGGCCGGCCCGGAGCCCCCCCCACACACACACCCCCCTCAGGTCTGTTGGTTCACTACTGCACCCGGCCGGCCCCACGGCGCCGGGAGAGCTGGGAACGGAGCTCAGGGCTGACGTTTTCCAGTTCCCAGCGGCCTTTGGCCGGAGGGGGAGGACAAGCCGGCCCCCCCGTTCCTCCCCCCGACCCCCCAGCCCCGGGGGCTGCATCCACTGCGTCACTTTGGGCCGTCACAAGCTGCTCGCGGTGAGGGTCTGGGGTTATTTATTGCCTGTGGCTCCGCTCAGGATCCCCCCCTCTTCCGCCTGTCCGTGTCCTCGGGAATAAAGGTCTACTTGAACCGGCGCGTGGTCAGTCGGGGGCCGCGTCAGTCGGGGGCCGCGTCAGTCGGGGGGTGGCGCGGGCACGTCCCTGCCGTACTGCCGCCGGTACGGGAACGCGTGGTACTGCAGCTCCGGCCACACCACGCGCTGGGCCCCGGCGAGCTCCGGGCGCAGGCGGTAGCCCAGCACCACGGCGCTGTCGGGCTGCCAGGGCCGCAGCTCCTCGGGGGTCTCGGCCGGCCCCACGGGCCCCCCCCGGCGCAGGCAGCGGGCGCGGGCTTGGCGCAGCAGCGCGCACAGGGCCCCCAGGTCCCGGCACAGCCGCACCGCGCCAGCCGGCCCCGCAGCACGGCGCCGAAGAAGCGGTAGAGCCGCACGTCCAGCCAGTTCCAGGCGCGGAGCCGCGCGGCGTCGGCAGGGCTCAGCACGGCCTCGTCGCCGGGCCGGCGGGCGTTGAGCGGCACGAAGGCCAGCTCCTCCAGCCGCAGCCCCAGCCGCTCCCGCGCCAGCAGCAGCGACTCCTCGAAGCGCCCCGCCAGCAGCACCAGCCCGAAGGTCCGGCTCAGCCGCTCCGGCTCCCGCCGCCAGCCGCAGCCCCCCGGCTCCCCGCCGGCCTCCAGCCCCAGGTCGAAGGCCATGGGGTTGCGGGCCAGGCCGTTCCCGGGCTCCCGCGGGTCGTAGTAGCGCCGGGGCCGGCGCAGGAAGGCGGCCAGCGGCCGGCTGCGGTTGCCCAGGGCCCGGAAGGCCGGCACGGCCCCGCGGTAGTCCTGGAAGACGGAGCGGTAGGTGCGCGGGGGGTCGCGGAGGATGGCGAGGAAGACGGTGCCAGGCGGCATGAGGCGGCGGAGGGCCGCGGGCTCCAGGCGGAGGCGGCTGAGCAGCAGGTCGTAGCCGGCGGCGCCGGGGGCTCCACGAAGGCGGCCGAGAAGGGCCGGGCGTAGGCGAACTGGAAGGCGTAGGCGAACCGGAAGGCGTAGGCGAACTGGAAGGCGTAGCGGGGAAAAGCCAGCGTCAGGTTGCGGCACTCGGCTGCCCGGAAGAAGATGTTCTGCAGGGTGCTGCCGCCCGTCTTGTGCGTCTTCACGAAGGCCACGGGTGGCCCCCGGGGGCACGGGACGCCCCGCGGACGCCCGGCGGCCCCCTCCCTGCGGCGGGGACGGAGACGGGGTGAGACGGTGATGGAGGTGGGGACGGGGACGGAGATGGAGCCCCCCCACCCCGGCACTCACCCTGCCAGGAGCCGCAGCAGCAGCAGCACCGCGGCCAGGACCCCCCCCCCCCGCCGCCGCCACAGCCCAGCGCCACCGGCCCCTCATCGCTCCGGCGCTGCCGGATCCCCCAGCCCTCTCCGTGCTGCGAGCGCCCAGCCCGCGGCACGGGGTGGGACCGGCCCCGTCTGCCCCGCTTGGACGCCAGCTTTGCCGGGGCAGGCGAGGGCACGGGGCAGGCGAGGGCACGGGGCGCCGCAGCCGCCGGCCCAGCCCGATTAGGGGGTTTCTAGGTCAGCGCCGGGACTCACCGCGCGGCCCCGGCTCAGGCCCGGGGGGCTTCGCCGGGCGCCGGCCCCCTCCGCTCCTCCCGCTTCCTCTGCTGCCGGAGCCGCTGCCGGTAGCGGAGCCGCCGCGGGTTGAGGCCGAAGGCCTCCAGGCGCTTCCCGGAGAACTCCCGGCCGCCCAGCCGCACGGCCGCCCCCAGCCGCGCCGTCCCCCGGGGCCGCGGAGGCCCCCGCGCCGGGCTGGGTGTCGGGGGGGGCTGCTCCGCGGCCGGGGGGGGCTCGGCCCCCGGTGCCTCCTGCCGCCGCCGCTTGTCCCGGCGCTTCTTCCCCGCCTTGGCCTTGGCCGCGGGCGCCGGCTCGGGCTCCTCCGCGCTGCGGGGCCGGAGGGGGCGGCTCAGGGGGGGTCGGGCTGGCTGGGGGCTGTGCTGCCCCCCCCCCGGGGCCGTACGTACGTGGCCGACAGGGATTTCAGGATCTGCCGCTTCTTCCAGGTGTTCTGGGCCCGGCGGCTGTAGTTGGCCTGGTCCTGCCGCTCCTCCCGCTCCGAGCTGGGGCGAGGGAGAGCGTGAGCCGGGCGCGAGGCCGCTGCGGCCCCCCCAGCCCCATTGGCCCCCCCTGGCCCCCCCCGGCCCCTCACCGGTACATGCAGGTCTTGCGCAGGGAGCACCAGCGGTTCAGCTCCTTGTCGTCAGCCGCCAGGATCTAGGGGGCAGAGCAGGGGGCTGAGCCCCCGGGAAGGGGCCCCGGCGTCCGGGCGGGGGGGCCCCGGCGTCCGGGCGGGCCCTACCTCGTCGGTGGTGAGGCCGAAGTCGCAGGGCACCACGCTGCGGTACTTGAAGCGACAGGGCAGGTCGCCCACCAGGTCCTCGTAGTCGAGCCGGTAATACTCGTCCAGGTACTGCTCGAAGGTGCCGGCCGCTGGGGGGGCCGCGGGTGGGGGGGTCAGACCCCGACGCCCCCCAGGGCGGGGGGACGGCGGCCGGGACCCCCCCTCGCTCACCGGGGTCGAACGCCGGCTTCTCCTGCTCCACGGCCTCCCTGAACCGCGTCTTCCGCCGCTTCTTCCCCAGCGCCGGCGCCTCCTTCCGCCGCTTCCCGGGGGGGGCGGGGGGGGCCCGGGGGTCGTAGTCCGCGTCCATCTGCGTGGGGACACAACGGCCACCGGCTCGGCGGGGGGCTCCAAGCCCCGCCCCCCCCCCCCCGCGGCGCCCCGCTGCCGGGCATCGCTGTCACGAGTTCCGCCCGGCCTCAGCCCGGGAGGCGACGGACCACGAAGTCGGGATCCTCGCAGTGCGGCTGGCGGCTGCCGCCCTCCTCCTCCTCCTCCTCCTCCTCTTCATCCCGGCCGGTCCACGTGTCCCAGTTCCACTCGTCTGCGGGGGGGGGGGGGGGGGAAGCGGCACCTTAGAGACCCGGCGCGGCCCCGGCGGGGGGGGGACACAGGCCCCGGCTCACCGTCCAGACCCTCCTCCTCCTCGAACTGCGGCTTCTCCTCCTCCCCGCGGCCGTAGTAGTCGTCGCCGAAGAACTCCTGGGGGAGAAGGGGCAGAGTCGGGGGGGGCACGGGAAAAGGCAGGGGAATGGGAAAAGGGGGGGCGGGGGGGGCGGGAAAAGGGGGGGCGGGGGGCCACCTCCATGAGCCGGTCGTGCTGGGCCGGGTCGAAGTCCTCCCGGAGGAGGCGCTCGGAGAAGCCGACGGCGGCGTTGCCGGTGGCCTCGCGCAGCCGGGCCAGGCGCGCCGCGATCTCCTCCCGCTTGAGGTTCTTCAGCTGCTTCAGCTCCTCCCGCTTGCGGAGCTTCTCCTGCGGCGGACGCACGGACGGACGCACGGACGGCTCAGCCACCCCCCCGCGGTGCTGGGGGGGCCGCGGCGCTCCCCCCCCCCATCGCTCACCTTCCTCTTCCTCTCCCGGACCCGCTCCCGCTTCTCCTTGCGGCGCTCGTCGCGGCGCCGCACCGACGTGGCGATGCTCCGGGGGTAGGTCCGCACCTGGGGGGGGCAGCGGTGCTGGGACCCTCGGGGCCCCCCGGCCCCCCCCGGCCCCCCGCGTGCCCCCCACCTGCTCGGCGTCGGGCTCCTCGAAGCGGAAGTTGTAGCGGCGCTCGAAGGCCTCCTGCTTGGCCAGGAAGAGCTCGCCCTCGTCCGAGGAGTCGGCCGGGCTGGCGCCGGGGCCCCTGGGGGACGCGCGGGTGAGGGGGGGCCGGGGGGGGCCGGGGGGGCGGCGCTGCCCCGCCCCACTCACCCCTCGCCGCCGTCCTCCTCCTCCTCCTCCTCCTCCTCCTCGCGGTAGCCCCGGTTGAGGACGTAGTCCCGCAGGAAGCGCTCGCCGGGGTCCAGCGCCGGGTCGTTCCAGTACCGCTGCAGCGGCACCTGCGGCCCCGGGGGGTCAGGGCCGGCGCTTCCCCCCCCCGCCGCCGCCATCGGTGACACGAGCTCTGGCCCGGCCTCAGCCGCTCACCAGGTCCTGCAGCGGCTCCTCGGGGACGTCGCCCTGCCCCTTCAGCCAGCGGATGTAGTCCTCCTCCTCGCGGGCCTGGGGACGGCGACCGTCACCCCCTGCCCTGCGCCAGCCCCCCCGCCACCCCCCCCCAGCACCCCCCCAGCCCCGGCCCTCACCTCCTCCTCCGCGGTCCGGCTGCGCCGGCGGAGCAGGGCAGAGCCCCCCTCGCCCCCGTCCGCATCCTCCTCCTCCTCGCTGTCCGCCACGAAGGCCCGGAAGCTGCGGGGGGACCAGGGGGCGGTGGGTGAGCGCGGTGCTCCCCCCCCCAGCGCAGCCCCCCCCGGCCGGGCGCTCCCACCTCTCCTTGAGCTCCCGCTGCTCCTCCGCGTAGCTCTTGGAGGCGACTTTCTGCGCGGGGAGACGCGCGTCAGGGCCCCGGGGGGGGCAGCAGCACCGCCCCCCCCGCCCGGCACCCACCTTCCTCCGCCTGGCCGCGGCCTCCTCGTCCTCCTCGTCCTCCTCGTCCACGTACTTGCTGCGGGGCAGGCGGCGCCTCAGCCCTGCCCGGGGCCCCCAGCGCCCCACGCGGAGGGGGCGGCCGAGACCCCCCCGCGCCCCCCCGCCGCTGCTCACCCCTCCTTCTCCAGCATCACCGTCCGCTCGTAGTCCCGCAGGTACATCGGCCTCTCCGGGCGCTCCCGCCGCCCGGCATCGCCCTCCGCGGGGGAGCCTGGGGGGAGGTGAGGGGCCATGGGGTGGGCTGGGGGGGCGGTTGGGGGGGGGGGCGGCTCAGGGGGGCCCGTTACCATCCCGGCTGTAGAAGGTGGTGTCCGGCCGGTAGATGCGGGGGTCCCGGGTCTTCAGCAGCGCCAGCGTGCGGTAGAAATCCCGCTCCAGCCGCGGGTCCGGCTCCTGCGGGGCAGCGGGATGAGCCCGGGTGCCTGCTGGGGGGCCCAGGCGTCCGGGCGGCCCCCGCCCCCACTCACCACGTCGTCCCCGCTGCTGGAGTCCGACTCGGAGCTGGAGTCGCTGCTGCCATCGCCGCCGTCATCGCCATAACGGTCCTGCACTGGGGGGGGGGAACGGTGTGTGTGGGGGTTAACGGCACCCGGTTCCCAGTGTCGCGTCCCCCCGCCGGTACCCGGGTGCCCCCGGTCCCACCCAGATCCCGGTCCCGGTTCGGGCCGGTACCCGGGTCCCCCTACCCCCGGTCCTGGCCTCATCTTGCCGCTGCTCGGTCCTTCCCCCCGGTACCGATTGCCCCGGTTCTGGCCCTGTCCCCAGCCCAATTCTCCCGGATCCCGTTCAGCCAGGCCCGGTTCTGGTTCTGGTCCCGGTCCCCAGTGCCGCCACCGCCCCCCCGGTCCTAGTCCCGGTTCAGCTCCCCACGGGCCTAGACCCGCTTCCTCCGGTCCTCGGTGCCACTTCCCCCCCGGTCCCGGTTCTGAGCCCGGTCCCCGGTGCCGGTTCCGGTTCTGAGCCCGGTCCCCGGTGCCGGGTCTGATCCCGGTCCCGACCCCGGTCCCCAGTGCCGGTCCCGGTTCTGATCCCGGTCCCGATCCCGGTCCCCGGTGCCGGTTCCGGTTCTGAGACCCCGGTACCCATCCCATCGCCCCCCGGTCCCGGTTCCCGGTGCCGCTGTCCCCCCGCCCCGGTGCCCCCGCCCCGCTCACGCCGCTGCAGCTCCTCGCGCCGCCGGTACCGCCCGTAGCGCGCCGCGAAGGCCGCGTTCACGCGCAGCTCCGGCTCCGGCATCCTCCGCCCACGTGGGCGCCGCGCTTCCGGGCCGCTGTCACGTGACGAGGGGCGGGGCCCCGGGCGAGGCTCCGCCTCCGCCCCGCGCTTAAAGGGGAAACGGCTGAGGGGGGCCGGTGGGGCCCACTAATACTAGCACCCGAGGGAGCGTCCGCCCGGGACCCTCCAACCTCCCCCATTTCCATCCCGGGGGGGGGGTCACCCCGCGTTGCACCCGAGACCCCCTTTGCACCCCCAAAACACCCCCGCCCCCCTTCTCCCTGCACCCCCAGCCCCCCAATTTCCCTCTCAGAGACCCCCCCCATCCCCTTCTCCAGCCCCCCAATTCCCTCCCAGGAACACCCGCATGCCCCCCCCACTCCAGCCCCCCAATTCCCTCCCCGGGACCCCCCAGCCCCCCCTCCAGCCCCCCATTCCCCTCCTGGGGACCCCCAGCCCCCCCCACTCCAGCCCCCCCTTTCCCCCCTAGGTCCCCCTCAGCAGCCCCCCCCCGGCGTTGCCCCCCGCCGCCCCCCCAGACCGCCCCGGGAGAGAGGGAGGCCAGCCGGCGCCGCGCACGGTCCACAAATATTAATTTAATGGTTAAAAACATTAAATTATCCCCCCGACGTCTGCCCCGAGCACAATAAATAGAATCTCATTTCATCTCTGTCTTTACAAAATAAAAACCAGCGCGGGAAGGAGGGGGCGGCCCGGGGGGGGGGCACAGCGGGGGCGCCGGGCCCCACCACCCCCCGCCCCAGGGGGGTCCCGGCCGGCGGCGGCGGGGGGGTGACCCCATGTGCAGCCCCTTGGGGGGGGGACAACACCCCCCAGGGTGTCCCCAGCCGGGGGGGGCACCTCGTACCCGCCGAAATATAAATAGGGGCAACAGCGGAGAGGAAGAGGAACGTCTGAGGTAGGCGGTGGGGGGTCTGGGGGGGTCCGGGGGGGTCGGGGGGGGGTCAGGCGGGCGGGCGCTGCAGCAGGGCGCAGAGCTGCGGCCGCCCCAGGTGCCGCGCCAGGTCCAGCGGCGTGCGGCCCTGGGCGTCGCGGTGCGCCAGGTCCGAGGCGGGGGCCAGGTAGCGGACGGCGGCCGCGTGGCCCCCGCGCACGGCCACGTGGATGGGCAGCGCCCCGGCCCCGTCGGGCGCATTGACGTCGGCGCCGTGCTCCACCAGCACCCGCAGCGTGTCGGCGAAGCCCCCGCGCGCCGCGTCGTGCGCCGGCGCCCGCCCGGCCTCGTCCTGCACGTTGGCGCTGGCCCCCTGCTTCAGCAGCTCCCGGGCCACCGCCGGGCTGCCGAACATCATCACCTGCGCGGCACGGGGCGAGGCGTCGGCGGGGCCCGAGCGCCGTCCCCGCGTCCCGGGGGCATCCCTGCGTCCCGGGGGGATCCCTGCGCTGCATCCCTGCGTCCCGGGGGGATCCTGTTCTCCATCCCTGCATCCCGGGGGCATCCCTGCGTCCCGGGGGAATCCCTGCGCTCCATCCCTGCATCCCGGGGGGATCCTGTTCTCCATCCCTGCATCCCGGGGGGATCCCTGCGCTGCATCCCTGCATCCCGGGGGGATCCTGTTCTCCATCCCTGCATCCTGCAGGAGATCCCTGCGCTGCATCCCTGCATCCCGGGCAGATCCCTGCATCCCAGGGAGATCCTGCTCTCCATCCCTGCATCCCGGGGGGATCCCTGCGCTGCATCCCTGCCTCCCGGGGGGATCCTGTTCTCCATCCCTGCATCCCGGGGGAATCCCTGCGCTCCATCCCTGCGTCCCGGGGGGATCCTGTTCTCCATCCCTGCATCCTGCAGGAGATCCCTGCGCTGCATCCCTGCATCCCGGGCAGATCCCTGCATCCCAGGGAGATCCTGCTCTCCATCCCTGCATCCAGGGCAGGGCCCTGCTCTCCATCCCTGCATCCCGGGGGGATCCTGTTCTCCATCCCTGCATCCCGGGGGGATCCCTGCATCCCGGGGGGATCCCTGCGCTGCATCCCTGCCTCCCGGGGGGATCCTGCTCTCCATCCCTGCATCCCGGGGGCATCCCTGCGCTCCATCCCTGCGTCCCGGGGGGATCCTGTTCTCCATCCCTGCATCCTGCAGGAGATCCCTGCGCTGCATCCCTGCATCCCGGGCAGATCCCTGCATCCCAGGGAGATCCTGCTCTCCATCCCTGCATCCAGGGCAGGGCCCTGCTCTCCATCCCTGCATCCCGGGGGGATCCCTGCATCCCGGGGGGATCCTGATCTGCATCCCTGCATCCTGCAGGAGATCCCTGCGCTGCATCCCTGCATCCCGGGGGGATCCCTGTGCTGCATCCCTGCATCCCGGGGGCATCCCTGCATCCCGAGGGGATCCCTGCATCCCGGGGGGATCCCTGCACTGCATCCCTGCATCCCAGGGAGATCCTGCTCTCCATCCCTGCATCCAGGGCAGGGCCCTGCTCTCCATCCCTGCATCCTGGGAAGATATGGCTCTCCACCCCTGCATCCCCAGGCAGATCCCTCCTCTCCATCCCCTCTGCAGATCCCTGCTCTCCATCCCCACATCCTGCAGGAGATCCCTGTTCTCCATCCCCGCATCCCGGGGAGATCCTGCTCTTCATCCCTGCATCCTGGGGAGATCCCTGCACTGCATCCCCGCATCCCAGGGAGACGCCGGCTCTCCATCCCCACTGCAGATCCCTGCTGTCCATCCCCACATCCTGCAGGAGATCCCTGTCCTCCATCCCCGCATCCCGGGGAGATCCTGCTCTTCATCCCTGCGCTCTGGACATCCCTGTGCCCCATCCCTGGGTCCCGGGGGTCCCCGATCTCCATCCCCGGGTCCCCGATCTCCACCCCTGGGGTCCCGCTCTCCGCCCCCGGGTCCCGGGGGTCCCGGCTCTCCACGCCCCCCCCCGCGGGTGCCCCCCCGCCCCCCACCTGCAGCGCGGTCTTGCCGAAGCGGTTGTGGGCGTCGGGGTGCACCAGCTCGTGCTGCAGCAGCCGCCGCACCTCGGCCACGTCGCCCCGGGCCGCCGCCCCGCTCAGCCGGTCCCCGGCGCTGAGCTCCCCCCCCAGCAGCATGGCCGGGCCGGCACCTGGGGGGGGGGACGGGTTGGGGGGGGGCGGACCCCCCCGGGCCCCCCAGCTCCGGGACTCCCCCGGGACCAGCCCCAGTCTGGCCCCCCCCCCGTGCGCACCGCCCCCCGGTCCCGCCCGGTGCCCGGACCCCCCCGGGCTTGGCCCCCCCGGCTCCCTCTGTCCCCGGAGGCCCCCCCACACCCGTGTCAGCCACCTCCCCTGGTTCTCAGCCCCCCCCGGACTAGGCCCCCCCCGGTGTCAGCCCCCCCCCGGCCCCCCCCCGGACTAGGCCCCCCCGTGTCAGCCGCCCCCCCCAGTTCCCAGCACCCCCCCCCGGTCCCGGCCCCCCCCACTCATGTCAGCAGCCCCCCCTGCTTCCCAGCCCCCCCCCCGGGCTTGGCCCCCCCCCCCGGTTTCCCCCCCCCGGACGGAGCCCCCCCCCACCCGTGTCAGCTGCCCCCCCCGGTTCCCAGCCCCCCCGGGCTTGGATCCCCCCTCCCCTTGTCAGCCGCCCCCCCGCCGGTTCCCAGCCCCCCGGTGCCGGCCCCCCCCCCCGGTCCCCCCGCCCGGACGGAGACCCCCCCACCCGTGTCAGCTGCCCCCCCCCCCCGGTGCCGGCCCCCCCCAGCCGCCCCCTTCCCCGCCTCCTCCGCCGGCGCCGGCCCCGCCCGGGCCCGGCCCCCCCGCCGCGCTGTCAGCCTCGCCCCGGCCCCCCCCCGGCGTCAGCCGCCCCCCCGCCGCGGCGACCCCCGGCTCCGCTCACCCTGCAGCGGGGCGTCGCCGGGCGGGGAGCGGCGCCGGTGTCTGCGGCACTGGGCGGGGCCGGGGGCGGGGCCGGGGCGGGGCCGGGGCGGGGCGGCGGCGGGCGGGGGGACCCGGGGGCGGCGGGGGGGGGGTCGGGCTGCGCTCCCGCGGGCGCCGCCACCCACGTGGCGCCCCCCGAGGCCGCGGGGGCGCCGCCGCCCCCCGCCGCGCTACAATGTATCCCCCGGCCGCCGCGTCACGGCCCCCCGCCGCCCGCCCGGCCAATGGGCGCGCGGCTCCGGGCAGGCTCCGCCGCGGCGCGGCGCGCTGATTGGCTGCGGCGGGGCGGCCGCGGGGGCGGGGCTCGCCGATTCAAACGCGGCTTCGGGCGGGAAGAGGGCGGCGGCCGCCGCGGCCCCGACCCCGTCCCCGGGGGCGCCCCGGGGTCACTCCCACGGGGACACCCCCCCCCGGGGATTCCCCCCGGGACACGCCCTATGGGACCCCCCCTACGGGACCCCCTCCCAGGGACACCTCCCTATGGGACACCCCCCCCCGGGGATTCCCCCCGGGACACGCCCTATGGGACCCCCCCTACGGGACCCCCCCACCGGGGACCCCCCCCTACGGGACCCCCCTCACGGGACCCCTCCCCTGGGGACACGCCCTATGGGATCCCCCCTACGGGACCCCCTCCCGGGGACACCTCCCTATGGGACACCCCCCCCCAGGGACCCACCCCAGGGACACCTCCCTATGGGACACCCCCCCCGGGGATCCCCCCTACAGGACCCCCCCCGACACCACCCCCAGGACACCCCCCCCAGGGATCCCCCCCAACAGGACCCCCCCCCCGGGGACACCCCCCTCCTCACCACTCACAGCCCCCCCCAAAAAACAGGGGACCCCCCCGGGCTCGGGCAGGAAGGGGCAGGCAGGCCCGTGCCACAGGGGGACGGGGGACACTGGGGGACAAGGGACAGGGACACCGGGGACAGGGGCACTGGAGGACACGGGCACTGGGGACACGGGGACAGGGGTGTTGGGGACACGGGGACATGGGGACAATGGGACATGGGCACTGGGGGACACGGGGAGGTGGATGTTGGGCGTCGGGAGACCCAACAGGGAGCGAGGTGCCACAGCGCGGGGACAAGGGACAAAGGGACAGAGATGCTCCAGGCCGGGGGGACAGGGTAGGGGACAGGGACCTCCGGAGACGAGGCCGCTCGGGGACAACAGGGCCTGGGGACGGGGGTGCAGGGGAGGGACCCCGGGGACAGGGACCCTGGGGACGGGGGTGCAGGGGAGGGACCCCGGGGACAGGGACTCCCCAGGGACGGGGACCCCCGGGACAGGGGTGCAGGGGAGGGACCCCGGGGACAGGGACCCCCCAGGGACGGGGGTGCAGGGGAGGGACCCCGGGGACAGGGACCCTGGGGACGGGGGTGCAGGGGAGGGACCCCGGGGACAGGGACCCCCCAGGGACGGGGACCCCCAGGGACGGGGATGCTGGGTGACGAGGGGACGAGAGCGTCGGGGCAAGGACGAGGAGGGGACGCTGTTATGGGGTGGGGGGACACACGCTGGGGACAAGGGGGGGACAGGAGGGGGCAGGACGCTGTCACGGGAGGGGGGTCACAGCTGCTGGGGGCCCCGTCCCCTGTCCCCCCCGTCCCCCGCCCCACACCGTCCCCCCCACCCCACAAAGCCACAGGGCCGCGGGGACACGGGTGCAGACTTTATAGTGACTGCGGGGGCCGTGGGGGGGCCACGGGGGGGCCGTGGGGCGCCGTGGGGGGGGCCATGGCGCCGGGTCCCTCTAGCTGGTGCGGAGCTGGTAGTCTGCGGGGGGGGGGAGCAGGGGGGTGAGCCGGGCCCGGCGCCCCCGCCCCGGGGATGGGGGGGGGACAGGGGTCATGCCCCCCCCGGCCCCCCCGCACTCACCGCCGCTCTGGGTGATGTAGCGCACCCAGGGCAGCGCCTGGTAGCCGCTCTTCTCGATGATCTTCATGTAGCGCACCTGCCCGAGGGGGGGCATGGGGACGGGGGGGGACGGGGACGGGGGGGCCCAGGGAGCATGGGGATGGGGGGGGACATGGGGACAAGGGGGGGGACACGGGGACGGGGGGACCCAGAGAGCGTCGGGGACGGGGGGGGACATGGGGACAAGGGGGGGACACAGGGACGGGGGGCCCGGAGAGCATCGGGGACGGAGGGGCACAGGGATGGGGGGGACATGGGGCCGGGGGGGGGCGGGGGACAAGGACAGTTGGGACGAGGGGGACATGGGGACGGGGGGACACGGGGACAAGGGGGCCCCGGGGATGGGGGGGACACAGGGACGTGGGGGACATGGGGATGGGGGGGGCCCGGGGCCGGGGGGCGAGGACAGGGGGGACAAGGGGGACAGGGGGCCGGGGGGGGGGCCCGGGGCCGCTGCGCACCTGGATGCCGGAGACGGTGAAGTAGGGGATCTCGAAGCGGACGGAGACGGGCGGCCGCCCCTCGCCCTCCTCCCGCTCCACGCTGGGCAGCCCGAAGCGGGCGCGCAGCACGTGCTCCCTGCCCCCCTGCGCCGGCACCGCGTCAGCCCCCGCCGTGGAGCGCGGGCCCCGGCGTCCGGGCGCCGCACACGGCCGCGGCTGGGCTCGGCTCACCGGGAAGGACTTGATGGTCCAGAGGACGAGGTTCCGCTCCGGCAGGTACCGGGCGGCGCCCGCGCTGCTCTTGAACTTGGGCGAGTCGGCGTCGCTGGGCACCGGCACCGCGATCTCCACCCCGTTGGCCACCGACTGCTTCTTGAACTGCCCCTTGGCCTGGGGGGCGCGGGGGGGGGGGGTGGATGGGGCCGGGGTGGTCCCAGGGGCCGGGGTGGTCCCAGGGGCTGGGGTGGCCCCACGGCGCAGTGGGGCAGAGGGGGCTTCGGGGTCCCACCTTGACCATGATCTCCACCCGGCTGTGGGAGAACTTCTCGATGACCGACTCGATCCAGATGAGCGGCTTCACCTTGGGGCACGGGCAGGAGAGGGCTCGTCCCCATCCCCATCCCCATCCCCATCCCGTCCCCATCCCCATCCCCGTCCCCATCCCCATCCCCATCCCCATCCCCATCCCCATCCCGTCCCCATCCCCGTCCCCGTCCCGGGGGGGCCCCGGCGTCCGGGCCCACCTGGGTGTTGAGGCGGTAGGACATGAGCTCGAAGTCGCCGTCGGGGGGGATGAAGGAGATGGTGCGGTCGCTGTCGAAGCGCGAGAGCCTCACGCACTGGTGGAACTTGACGTCCTCCAGCTCCACCGACTTGTTCTTGCCCCCTGCGAGCGCAGGGGACGGGCTCGGGCGGGCACGTCCCCGCCGGGGGGGTCCCCACGCCCGCCCCCCCCCCCCCGCGGCACTCACGGCCCGTCAGCTCGAAGAGGACGCGGTCGTTCAGCCCCAGGCGCAGCTCGGGCATCCCGGAGAGGAAGACCTTCAGCTTGACGGTGCCCACCACCTCGCTGAGCAGCACGCTGCCGTTGGCGCTCACCTGCGGCGGCAGCGGCCCCGTCACCCCCCCGCCACCCCCCCGCGCCCGCCCGGGCCCCCCCCCGCCCGCCCCGGCCCTACCAGCAGGTTCACCGACTCCACCACGTCGATGAAGACCTCGTTCTTCTTGTACTTGATGCCTTCGGACCGCCACGACACGGCGTTGGTGACGGTGGTGGGCACGCGCCACTTCCCCGTGTCCAGCTTGTTGCCCTCCTGGGTGATGTACCTGCGGCGGGGGGGGGTCAGCAGGGTCCCGGCCCCCCCCCGTGGCCCCCCCCTCCCCGCCCCGCTCACTCCCGCAGGATTTTGCCGTCGGTGGTCTGCGGGAAGCCGAAGTCCATCAGCTCGTCCAGCAGCTCGTAGATGATGACGAAGTTGTCCCGGATGCTCTCCTCCTCCAGCTCCTTGAAGTACTCGGAGAAGACCTGGGGGGGGGGACGGCGTCGGCGTCGGCAGAGCGTGGGGGGGTCCCCCAGCCCCCCCGGCCCCCCCGCTCACCTCCACCACCTTGTAGAGGAAGGCGTAGACCAGGCTGGCGTTGGCGTTCTTCTTGGTGGCGGCCACCACTGGGCGCGGGCTAAGGAAAGGGCCGGGGGGGGGGGTGGCGGGGCGGGGGGGGCCGCGGCCCGGCAAGGATACGGTAGAGGTTGGCGTGCTTGATCCAGAGGAAGTGGACCCCCCCGTGGGCCAGCAGCGGGGCGGGGGCCCCCTCCTCCTCGCGCTGCAGCAGCAGGGCCAGGAAGGGCTCCACGTCGGCCGCGCTCACGTCCCCCCTGTAGCTGCGGCTGATGAGGGGCTGCGGGGCGGCGGGTCAGCGGGGGCCGGCGGGGCGGCGGGACCCCCCCGGCCGGCCCCGGCTCACCTTGCCCTTGAGGTCGAGGATGAAGACGGCGGAGGCGGACATGGCGGGGCCGGGGCGGGCGGCAGCCACCGCTTCCTCCTTCCCCGGCGTCACCTGAGCCAGGTGAGCGGCTGCGCCCAAGGGGGAGCCGGGCCTTAAAGGGGACCGAGCTGCTGCCGGGGGGGGGGATCTGCCCCCCCCCAGCTCCGCCACGGCCCCTCGGCACCGCGGGGCCTGGACGGGAGCCGCCAGCGTCGCCCGGGGCAGCCCCCGGACGCCTGGGCCCCCGTCATGGTCCTGGGGGGGCTGGACAGCCTCCGGACGCCTGGGCCCCTGTTACGGCTCTGGGGGGGCTGGGCAGCCCCCGGACGCCTGGGCCCCCGTCATGGTCCTGGGGGGGGCTGGGCAGCCCCCGGATGCCTGGGCCCCTGTTACGGCTCTGGGGGGGCTGGGCAGCCCCTGGACGCCTGGGCCCCCGTCATGGTCCTGGGGGGGGCTGGGCAGCCCCCGGACGCCTGGGCCCTCATCAAGGCCGTGCGGGGGGCCTGGGAAGCCCCTGGATGCCTGGGCCCCCGTCATGGCCTGGGGGGGGCTGGGCAGCCCCCGGATGCCTGGGCCCCCGTCATGGTCCTGGGGGGGGCTGGGCAGCCCCCAGACACCTGGGCCCCCATCACAGCCCTGGGGGACTCTGCAGCACCCAGGTGCATGGGGAGAAGTGGGGGGGGGGGTCTGTGCACCCGCCGGATGCCTGGGCTCCCCCATCCCACCCTGGGGGGGTCTGTGCACCCCCCGGACGCCTGGGTCCCCCATCCCGGCCTTGGGGGACTCTGTGCAGCACCCAAATGCCTGGAAGGAAGGGGAGGGGGCTCTGGGCAAAGCTCGGATGCTTCGGTCCCCTCCCACCCTGGGGGGGGGGGGTTGTGCACCCCCCGGACGCCTGGGTCCCCCATCCCACCCTGGGGGGGTCTGTGCATCCCCCAGACACCTGGGTCCCCCCCCCACCCCGGGATGAGCGTGCGGATGGAGGGGGCTGGGCAGCGCCCGGACGCCTGGGCCCCGCAGGCCGCGGCGGGGCGGGGCGGCGGGGCCCGGCCCCGGGGGTGGGAGGCGGCGCGGTCCCGCCCCGGTGGCACGGAGCCGCAGGCGGCGCCCGGTGGGAGCGGCGGCGGCGGCGGGGCCCGGAGCGCCCGGAGCGCCCCCGCCATGGACGAGGAGGCGCCGGGCCGCAAGGACCCGGGCGGCGCTTACGGTACCGGCCGGGCCCCGCGCGGGGGGGCGGGGGCGGGCGCGGCGCTCGGCGGCCCTTTGTCCCCGGCGGCGGCCCGGGGTCCCCTCCCCGCGCCCGCGGCCCCTCTGCCCGGGGCCCCCCCCGGGGTCCCATCCCTCCCGCCGGGGGTCCCATCCCTGCACCCGCATCCTTCCCGGGTCCCCCTGGACCGCATCCCTCCTCCTGGGGCTCCCTGGACCACATCCCTCCTGCCGGGCATCCCCACGGACCCGCATCCTTCCCGGGTCCCCCTGGACTGCATCCCTCCTGCCGGGCATCCCCACGGACCCGCATCCTTCCCGGGTCCCCCTGGACCACATCCCTCCCGGGTCCTCCCGACCCGCATCCCTCCTGGCGGGGATCCCCCCTGGACCGCATCCCTCCTGGCGGGAGTCCCCACAGACCCGCATCCCTCCTGGGGCTCCCTGGACCGCATCCCTCCTGCCGGGAGTCCCCACGGACCCGCATCCCTCCCAGATCCCCCTGGACCGCATCCCTCCTGCCGGGGGTCCCATCCCCAGACCCCCACCCCTCCTGGGGTCCCCTCCCTCCCACCCGGGGGTCCCCTCCCTGCATCCCCATCCCCCCCAGTGCCCCCTCCCAGTCCCCATCCTGCCCGGAGACCCCCGTTGCCGGTGTCAGTCCGGTTGGGGGTCCCCGGCACGCGCTGCTGGGGGTCCCGGGTTTGGGGACCGCCTGGCCCTGCCCCAGCCGGGCACCCCGGTATCCGGGGCCGGGCTCGGCCGGGCTCCCTTCCCGGGCCTGGCGGGGGTCGCGCAGCCCCCGCCGTGCCCGGAGCATCCAGTGCGTCAAGGCCCGGCCGGCTCCGGCCTCCGCCTGCCTCGCGCCCGGGGCCTCTCCCGCTCCGCCAGCGCCGGGCAGGCGGCTCCGCGGGGACGGGGGGGTCTGCCCTCCTCCCGGCTTTCCACCGGCTCTGGCTGGGGACGGACCCCGGCCTCGACGGCACGTGAGTGACCGGCTGCCCGCGGGAACCAGCCTCGGCGCCTCCCTCGCCCGCGGGAACGGGCCGGCCCCGGGGATGCTCCGGGCTCTGTGGCGGCACCGGGACCCTCGGGGTGTCCTGGTCCCCCGTGGCGGCAGCCCCGACCCCGGAGAGGGGCCACGGCGCTTCCCAGGCCCGGGCGGCACCGGCGGCGGAGACCGCGGGAACCAGGGGTGGCCCGTTCCCGCACCCATTCCCGTTCCCATTCCCATTCCCGCACCACGGGGCTGCTCCGGCCTTCGTCCCAGGCCAACGTTTCACGGATGCGGAGCCGGTCCCGGTGCTCTCCCTCCACCCCGGGGCAGCTCGGCGCTGCTTGGGCCCATCCG
This sequence comes from Dromaius novaehollandiae, assembly GCF_036370855.1. Classification (NCBI taxonomy): domain Eukaryota; kingdom Metazoa; phylum Chordata; class Aves; order Casuariiformes; family Dromaiidae; genus Dromaius; species Dromaius novaehollandiae. The sequence continues at coordinate 1,365,358 of NC_088127.1, read as the reverse complement.
GCTCCGGGCTCCGGCTGCGGAAACCCGGAGCAACGGCCGGAGCCGGGCGCCGTCGCCCCCGTTCGCCCCCAGCGAGGAGGAGGAGGAGGAGGAGGAGGAGGAGGAGGAGGCCGCGCTGCTCCGCGCTGGCACCCAACGGGCTCCCCTGGGTTTGGCTCGGCCCAAAGGGACCGTTGCCGTCTCCGTCGCCGGCGGCTCCCGCGGGAAGGCCGCTTCGTGCCAGCAGGACCGCACCGGCCCCGGCGCCGGGCCGTGGTTTCTATTCCCGACCGCCGGCCCCGGCGCCCGGCGAGATATTTATTTACGGGCTAAATATAGCGGGGACGGAGCGGGGTGGGGACGGCCGGGAATGAAAAGCCCTGTGTGTCGGGCGGCCGTAAACACGCGGGGGCCGCGGCGAAGGGGGCCGCGGCGAAGGGGGCCGTGGTCGGCGCTTTCCCACCGCGGAGCCGCGGTCGCAGAGCCCGGGCGAAGCTCGGTGCCTCGCAGGGAGGAAGTCGCCCGCTCGCGCTGCCGTTTGGGGAAAAAGCCGCCGGAAAGCGGGGCGCGGAGGAGGGGGAGGCCGGCGCCCGCCCCGGGGGCTCGGCCGGGCCGCGGTGCCGCCTGTAAAGGCGTTTGCGGGCGCTGTTGGCGCGGCGTCGGCGCGGCGCGGCCCGGCACGCCCAGCACGGGCGCGCGCAGGAATGCGCGTGTGCCGGGTCCGGCCGGCTCGCTGCACCGCGCACGGCAGCGGCAGCGGCAGCGTCCCGGCCGCGCAGGCAGAGCCGCCCGCCCACCGGCATGGCCGGGCACGCGGAGCACTACTACGGCAAGCACGGTGAGGCCGGCGGCGCGGGAGAGCCCTCCTCTTCCTCCCCGGGGAGGCCGAAGGCAGCGGCTGGCTTGGCGGCAGAGCAGAGATCGAAAACAAGATAAGGGGGGGGAGAAAACAAGATAAGGGGGGGGAAGCAAGGAGCGGCGTTTTTCCCGCTGTCCTTTTCCGCCGGCGGCATCTCCAGCGTCTCCGGCACCTGTGCAACCTGCCCGGGCGCGGGAGGTGCCGGCGGATCGGGGCGACGGCTCCGGCCGGCGCTGGGCTGGGCCACGTCCTGCCCGGCCGCGTTAGTCACCGCGCTCGGCTCGGCCGGGCTGGGCCGGATGCCCGTTTTCCCGGGTGCTCTTCCGAGATTAGGAGCCGGGAGGCCCCGGCCGGGAGCGCGGGGGTGCGGAGCCTCCGGCGGTGCGGCCGGGCGCTCGGCTCCGCGGGAAAACGCCGGCTGCTCCGCAAACCTGCCGCCGGAGCCGGTGCCGCCCGGCTGAGACCGGCCGCGCTCGTGACGGCGATGGCCGGAGCCCCGTCCCCGGGGAACGCGGGCGCGGAGCTGGCCCGAATCCCACCCTACAAACAAAGCGGGGAAACGGCTCGCTGCTGCGGGACGAGGCGGCCGGCGGCGGGGGGGGGGCAGCTCGCTTCGGGGCCCTTTGCCCGTGCCAGCCCTGCCCGGCTCCTCCGGGGCCCTCGGCGCGTTGCCGCCCGGCTGGTTTCCAGCCCCCGGGATCCACCTGCCCCTCGCCAGGGCCTCGCGCCGGGCCAGTCCCGCTGCGCTGCCGCCGGAGCGGCTTTGGGGACTTCCACTCCTCTGGAAAACTCCCGGGGCGGGATGCAAACAACTTTCAGAGAGAGCAGCTTGGAGAACGCCGTGGAAGCTTGTTTTCCAGCCGGATAATTGCTTCCACGCCTGGAAAACAGGCATTGCAAGGAGAAACATGGCACGCGGAGATCGTTTGCTCCGGATTCTCGTGCTCCACTGCCCCGGCCGCCCTGGGCGTCTCCGCGTCGCTTTGTTGCCTCCAGCAGCAGCATCGGAGCGGGGCGTGGGAGGAAAACCGGCCCGGAGGCTCCCGGGAGATCCCCGCACCCCGCCTGCGGCCCGGCCCGCTCCGGCGGCCGCCCCGGGATGGGGACCGGGACACCCCGCTCCCCCCCGGGCGCCCGGAGGCAGCTTTCCCGTGCCGGGGGGGCGGGGGGGGGGGCCGCCCGGCCGCTCTGCTCTCCCAGCACGTTCCCCCCCGTCTCCGCAGGGACGCCGCAGAAATATGACCCGACATTCAAAGGTCCCATTTACGACCGGTAAGAGGGGCCGCGTCGCTCTGGGCCGCTTTCCCGCGCGCCCCACGCGGCTCCCGTCCCCGGGCCGGCGGCTCCGGCAGCTCCGGTGGCTCCGGCGGCTCCGGCAGCTCCGAGCCCCGCTCACGTCCCGCCCGTCTCCCCGCGCAGCGGCTGCACCGACGTCGTCTGCTGCGTCCTGCTCGTCGTCGCCATCGTGGCCTACGTCGCCGTGGGCATCGTGGGTGCGTTTCGGGACGGGGCGGCGGGCCGGGGGGGGGGGGGGGCCGCGCCGTAACCCGGCCGCTTCCCCGCAGCCTGGACGCACGGAGACCCCCGGAAGGTGATTTACCCCACGGACAGCCGCGGGCAGTTCTGCGGGCAGCAGGGAACCGCCAACGAGTAGGTGCCTCCCTCCCTCCCTCCCTCCCGCCGGCAGCTGGGACGATGCCGCGGTGCTAACGAGCGGGGCCCCCCGCGCGCCCCCGGGCCCCGGCACATCCCCTTCCCCGCGCGCCCCGGCCCGACGCCGTGCAAGCCGAGCCGGGGGTGCCGGCGCCGGCGGTGACGCGTCCGTCCATCCGTCCGCCCGCCCGCCCGTCCGCAGGGACAAGCCCTTCCTCTTCTACTTCGACATCGTGAAGTGTGCCAGCCCGCTGGTGCTGCTGGAGCTGCAGTGCCCGACCACGCAGGTACCGCGCCCCTGCTTTCGGTGCGCCGGGGGCCTCCCGTGCCCGGAGCGGACCAAAACGGGGCGAAAAGCGGAACCGGGGGCGGCGGTGCAGACGGGGGGGGTCGGGGCGCGGGACCCCCCCGGACTCGCGCCCGCCGTGCTGCCGCCGGCAGATCTGCGTGAGCCGCTGCCCGGACCGGTTCCTCACCTACCTGGGCGCCCACGCCGCCGGCTCCGCCAGCGCCCTGCGCTACTACCAGCAGTTCTGCGTCCCCGGCTTCGCCGACCTGCACAAGGTGGGTGGGGGGTCTCCCGCCTCCCGGCGCGGCCGCTCCGGGGTGGCTTTGCCTCCTTCTGGCGTTTTCCCCTTTGCGCGTCGCGGCGGGTCCCGCCCGCGGACCGCTCTCCAGCTCGCCCGTGTCGCCCCCCAGGCTCCCCTCGAGGCGCTGAGGGACCGGGAGTGTCCGGCCATGCTCATCCCCAGCACGCCACGTAGGTCCGGGCGGCCCCGGCGCCGGCTCCCGCCGCCCCGCCGCGCCCCGAGCCGCGGCCGCCGGCCCGCGCGGCCCCGCTGACGCCCGCGCCCCTCTCGCGCAGTGGCCCGGCGGTGCTTCCCGGCCCTGCGGGCCCAGCAGGGCGTCCTCATGGTGGGCAACCAGACCACCTACGACGACGGCCGCGGGGCCCGGAGGAACGTCACCGAGCTGCTGGAAGGCGCCAAGTGAGTCGGCGGCCTTCCCCGCGGGGGGACCGCCTGCGCCGCCGTCGCCCCGGGCGCCGAAGTCTGCAAAAACCACCCTAGTATATTTTGCATATACATACACGTAGGCTACGGCGGGGACGCGGGCGCGTGCGGGGGAGCCGCCCGCCTGCAACGAGCTGCTCCGCCGTTGCTGCATCCCCGGCCGAAACCGCCGCCCGCTGCTTTCCCCTGCCGTCTGCTCCGTCTTATTGTCGGTTTGGCTTTTTCTATTTTTCTTTCTCGTTCCAGAAAAGCAAATGTGGTTCTGGAAGCGAGACAACTGGCCATGAAGATCTTTGAAGATTACACGGTTTCCTGGTACTGGATAATAATGTGAGCAGGGAGCTGCCCGGCTGCGCTGATGCACACGCCGCGCGGGGCCGCATTTGAGCAAACACTGGGCAAAGCTCGCGAATGACCCACAACGGTTGGGGTTTTGGTTCTGTTTGCTTTTTTAATCCTTTGCATGATTTCCCTGCAAAGTTACTAATAGCAAAAGGGTGGGAGGAGGCGTAAACAGAGACGGGAACAGAGCAGGCTGGAGCAACGACGTGGCTGGGATCTAGTCCCAGGCAAGGAGGGGATAAGCGGCAGCAGCTCCTGCTTGTTGAATCCCCTCCGTAAAACGAGCTCGTCCCCGGGAGACGAGCCGGCTCCTTGCAGATTTGGGCCTGCCCCGCTTTGCAGAGCAGGGAGGTCCGCAGGAATGAGGGAGGGCGAAGGCTCTTTAGGGGCTGCTTTATTTGGACTCCGTTCGCGCTGTGTCTGCTCTGCCGCTGATGGTTTCCATCCCTAAGGACGTCGCTCCGGCCTCGTCGTTAAAACTCGTTTGAGGAACGAGGAGGGGTTGCTGGGTTGGTGGGGAACGCCGCGGGAAGCGGCGGCCTCGCCGTGGTTTCCCGCGCGTGATGGCTCCGCTTTCGCAGAGGCCTGGTGATCGCCATGGTGGTCAGCTTCGTCTTCATCGTCCTGCTGCGGTACCTCGCCGGCATCATGGTCTGGGTGATGATCGTGATGGTGATCCTGGTGCTGGCGTACGGTGAGTGCCGACCGCAGCGTGCGGCACCTTCTCCTCGCTCCCGCGGGTCTTCAGTTGTCTGAAGCTTGAGCGGGACTTGCCCAAAGTCTATAGGCAACGTCCCCCGGGCTTGCTGCACCCGAACGTCGGCGGGACCAAGCACGGTGCCAACCTCTGGGTCTTTCAGCGCTAATACGACGGTTTTCTCCCTTTCGCCGCAGGAATCTTCCACTGTTACATGGAATATGATAAGCTGAAGGGGGAGGCCGGCTCCGACATCTCCCTGAAGGACCTGGGCTTCCAGACCGACCTCCGCGTCTACCTGCACCTGAGGCAGACCTGGCTGGCCTTCAGTGAGTCCCGGCCTCGCCCCGGCCCGCTGCGTCCGCCGCGCCGGCGGAGACCCGCGGCCTCTGCCGCGCTGCCTCCGGGCCGGGGAACCTGCGCGCGGCGCTCCCGGGACGTCCTTCCTCCCTTGCAGTGATCATCCTCTGCGTCGTGGAGGTGCTGGTCGTGCTGCTGCTCATCTTCCTCCGCAAGAGGATCCTCATCGCCATCGCGCTCATCAAGGAGGCCAGCAGGTGCCTGGGGCTGGGGCTCCGCTGCGAGGAGATGCCGCTCTGCTCGTGCCGGTTTCCCCACCGCCGCGAGGGTTTCCCTGGCTTTTGACGGTCCCCCCTTCCCTGCAGGGCCGTCGGCCACATCATGATGTCGCTGCTGTTTCCCCTGTGCACCTTCTTCCTGCTGTGCCTCTGCATCGCGTACTGGGCCAGCACCGCCGTGTATCCTCCTCCCGCGCCTGCCCCGGGCGGACCGGGGGTCTTCCAGGGTGCCAGGGCCGCTGTGCAGCGAGGGCTGCTTCTGTTTCCTAGCCGTCAGCTTCAGTCTCTAGCTCCAGCTTAAAAATAGGAAAAAACCAACAACAAACAGCGGAAAGGCCGTTGCAGAGAGGTGGCGAGAGCAGCTCTGCGCGGGATACGCCCCGTTCTGCTCTGGTTTTCACAAAATTGTGTCTCCTTAACTGCTGCTCTCTAGTTTCCTGTCGACCTCCAACGAGGCCGTCTACAAGGTGTTCAATGAGTCCGCGTGCCAATTTTCCGGGCAGACCTGCAACCCGGAGGTGAGGAAGTCCTGGGAGACTCCTAGTAATGCTGTGCTTAGTCTGTCAAGGATAAGGTAGTTCATTATATTGAGAGTATTTTGGTGGCTGTTCCAGCCTGCACATTCTTCCAGGTGGAAATTGTGGATTTCTGAGCTCATTTACATCAGGTTGTGATTTTCCCTCAAGCTGTCGTATGTACAAAGCTCATCTTTTAGCTGAGCAAGCGGCATATTCAGACAGAGCAAAAAACTAAACAACGTAATGTTTCCTGAAACTCGAGATCCAGGGATTGCTTTGGCTTGACCGAAAATCCTGCTAGCCGCCTTCCTCCACGGCTCTCGCCGCCGCCGCGTCTGAGTCTCGCTTACCTTCCCTGCAGACGTTCAACACGAGCAACGTCACCAAGGCGTGCCCGGACGCCCAGTGCCTCTTTGCGTTCTACGGGGGCGAGACGGCCTACCACAAATACCTCATCGTCTTCCAGTTCTACAACGTCTTCATGTTCTTCTGGTTGGCCAACTTTGTGATCGCGCTGGGCCAGGTCACGCTAGCCGGGGCCTTTGCCTCTTACTACTGGGCCTTCAAGAAGCCCGACGACATCCCCGCGTTCCCGCTCTTCTCCTCCTTCGGCCGCGCGCTCCGGTAAGCGCCGGGGGAGGCTCGCTACGGCGTTTCGCCTGGGTTGCGAACACCCGGCTTGGCTGCAGCCCCTTGACGTCTTCTGCTCCTAACCCGAGCGGTCTCCCGCGGCAGGTACCACACCGGCTCGCTCGCCTTCGGGTCCCTGATTCTCGCTATCGTCCAGGTCATCCGGGTCACTCTGGAGTATCTGGACCACAGGCTCAAAGGTACCTAAACGGGAACGGTTTTCGGATGAGCAAGGCTGGTCTCCAGTATTTCATTAGTATCAAAACATGACTAATCCAGAGGAGTGTTTTCAGTATTTAGGCAGAGAATTTCCCTTTTCCCTGGTCATCTCTTCCTCCGAGAGATGTTTCCCAGGGCAGACGCCAAGGTTCCCGGCTTGGCGGCCAGGCCAAGTCGACCGGCAGGTTCTGGGGCTCCGCGCAGGTGCCGGTAAAGTCTTGTCGTAGCCGCGTGGTGCCACAGACCCCGAAGCGTGAGCGCTCGGCAGAAGCGTGGGAGGAACACGCGGGGTTTTCCCGTCGCCTGTAAAAGCAGGGGCCTTCCAGGGAGCTCGGGAAGAGCAACGGCTCGGGAATATGCTCAGGGAGGCTGCGTGCGGAGGTGGGACGGGGGAGCGGGGCGTCTTTCCCCAGGGATTTTGGCATTCGCCAAGTTGCTTCTCAAAGAAAAGAGCCTTTCGTTCCGGCCTCTTACGCTCCGCTGTGTCCGGCCGTGTCCCTCCAGCTGCCGAGAACAGGTTCGCCAAGTTCCTCCTGGGCTGTCTGAAGTGCTGCTTCTGGTGCCTGGAGAAGTTCATCAAATTCCTGAACAGAAACGCGTATATCATGGTAAGAACCTCCCGTCGGCAGGGCCAAAAGGCAGCGACGGGGCGGTCTCGGCATACCTGGAGGTTCTGAAACGGTGTTGAGAGTGGCGTCTCTGCATTTTGGCGTTTCCCTGCTGTTTCACTGGAAAATCTTGTCCTTAGCTGGCTCAGACCTTCTTGTCCTTAGCTGGCTTGGACCCTCTCGGAGACCCTGGGCAGGCTCAGCTTTAGGTGTCCGCAGTTTGGACACTGTCAGCGGAGAAGGAGGCACTTCTGGGGCGTGATTTATCCAGCTATTTAGACTTGTACTTAAAGATGAGATTAATTGTCTCCGAGTAAGAAACGGGTGCAACAAATTCTCTGCAAGGCCGTTTCTCTTCTCTCCGTGCCTTCCTCTGTGATCCCCTCTAGATTGCCGTCTACGGCACCAACTTCTGCACTTCTGCCAGGAACGCCTTCTTCCTGCTGATGAGGAACATCATTAGGTAAGACCCTGGCAAGCGCGAGGCCTCTGCTTCTGGGAGACTGGCGTAAGGGGAACTTATTCGTTGCCAGCGATAGCGCAGATGCCTGCGCCGCTCGTCTGGGCTGGCTGCAGCCCATCGAGTTTTGCATCAAGCCGTGGGGTTTCGCTGGGGGCAAACGCGTGCGTCTCCCTCCTCCTCCTCCCACCCTGCTTTCTGAGCCGAGGGCGGGTGCTCATCCCTCTTTTGTTTCTAGGGTGGCCGTTTTAGATAAAGTCACGGATTTCCTGTTTTTCCTCGGGAAGCTCCTCATCGTGGGCAGCGTCGGTGAGTGTTTGGGGCTGCCAGCTTCTCCTTGGGGCTGGTCTGCCGCAGCCCCCTCGCGCAGCCCAGACGAACCTTCCCAAAACCTCTCGTCTCTTCGCCCCTTCGGAATAAACCATCCCTTTCCCTTAGTGCTGTTTTACGTCTCCGTCCCCCCACCCATTTCCTGCCCTTTTCCTTCGGCCTGGTTTCCTGAGCTGTTGGCGTTATTATGTTTCCTAGGAATCCTCGCCTTCTTTTTCTTCACCCATCGAATAAAACTGGTTCAAGACACGGCACCATCCCTGAATTACTACTGGGTCCCTATTCTGGTGAGCCGCTTTCTCAGCTCCTGGTGAATTTAGAGGTGACAGGGGAAATTAAAAACCACTCGGCGCTTCTCTACAAGGCCTTGAGGAAATGCTCCTGCCATGCCCCTGCTGAAGGGCCGCCTTCGCGAAGGCGTTTTCGCCATTCCCGTTGAAACGGGCCTTTGTTCGGCCGGAGAGGCGGCTCTGCCGAAGGGACGGAGCCGGCCGGCCTGGCCTCCCTCCAGGGCTGCTGCTGGGACCTCCTGGCCCTGGCTGGGCTGCTCTGCGCTGCCCATCCTCATCCTCCCCCAGGGCTGCTGGGACCTTCTGGCCCTGCTTGGGCTGCTCTGCGCTGCCCGTCCTCATCCTCCCCCAGGGCTGCTGGGACCTTCTGGCCCTGCTTGGGCTGCTCTGCGCTGCCCGTCCTCATCCTCCCCCAGGGCTGCTGGGACCTCCTGGCCCTGGCTGGGCTGCTCTGCGCTGCCCGTCCTCATCCTCCCCCAGGGCTGCTGGGACCTCCTGGCCCTGCTTGGGCTGCTCTGCGCTGCCCGTCCTCATCCTCCCCCAGGGCTGCTGGGACCTTCTGGCCCTGCTTGGGCTGCTCTGCGCTGCCCATCCTCATCCTCCCCCAGGGCTGCTGGGACCTCCTGGCCCTGGCTGGGCTGCTCTGCGCTGCCCATCCTCATCCTCCCCCAGGGCTGCTGGGACCTTCTGGCCCTGCTTGGGCTGCTCTGCGCTGCCCATCCTCATCCTCCCCCAGGGCTGCTGGGACCTCCTGGCCCTGGCTGGGCTGCTCTGCGCTGCCCATCCTCATCCTCCCCCAGGGCTGCTGGGACCTCCTGGCCCTGCTTGGGCTGCTCTGCGCTGCCCATCCTCATCCTCCCCCAGGGCTGCTGGGACCTCCTGGCCCTGGCTGGGCTGCTCTGCGCTGCCCGTCCTCATCCTCCCCCAGGGCTGCTGGGACCTCCTGGTCCTGCTTGGGCTGCTCTGCGCTGCCCATCCTCATCCTCCCCCAGGGCTGCTGGGACCTCCTGGCCCTGGCTGGGCTGCTCTGCGCTGCCCGTCCTCATCCTCCCCCAGGGCTGCTGGGACCTCCTGGTCTTGCTTGGGCTGCTCTGCGCTGCCCGTCCTCATCCTCCCCCAGGGCTGCTGGGACCTCCTGGCCCTGGCTGGGCTGCTCTGCGCTGCCCGTCCATCCGTCCCTGCTCGCTTCTCCTCCCGCCTGGGAGGATTCGGGATTCAGCAGCTCTTCTCGTTGCCGTTAACGGGGCCAGGGTTTCTGCAGCGCCTTGCGTTCCTTGCAGAAGCCTGGTCAGAAAGCGTGACGGCGCGATTTCTCTTGCAGACGGTGATCGTGGGCTCCTATCTCATCGCGCACGGGTTCTTCAGCGTGTACGGCATGTGCGTGGACACGCTCTTCCTCTGCTTCTGTGAGTATCCGCCCCGAGGGACGCGCATCCGCCGCGCAGCCCTTCGTTGCAGCCTCGGAGCGCCGGCGCGGGGCCGGGGCTCGCTCGGGGCTTGCAGCTCCGCGTCCTCCGCGGGGCCGCTTCCTTCGTCAGCGCGTGACGTCTGCTCATGAGCGAGCAGAGCAGACCCGCGGGGACGCCTCGCTTTCCGTTTCCCTGCTGCTGAAGCGCTGCGTTTCCCCCGCGGCTTGGGCTTTTCCCGGGCGTCCCGTAGCTCCCGTCTCCCCTCGCCTTGTGCATCGCCGCCGTTTATTGACGGATGTCTCTCCCCGCGCGAGCGCAATGCCGACGGCAGCGGCCAGCGCCGGGGGCTCTGCCAGGGCCGGGACTTGCTCCAACCCCCCGGGGCCCTTGGGGGGAATTGCCAGGTCCCGGGGGCTGCGCGCCTCCGCTCCCGCGCACAAAACCGGCGCCGATGGTTTTTAAGCCTGATGCGTTTCTGAGGGCTGCAAGAACCAACCCTTCTGCTCTAACTGCGAGGTTTTCTTCCACTTTTTCCTCCCGCCGGCTCCTCTTGCGTTCTCACAAACACCTCCTTTCCCTTCTGCCTGCCGCGGTGGAAACCCGTGGCCTGTCGTTAGGTCTCCTGCAGCCTCCTGTTCTCTCTGCTTTGGTGCTTTGGTCTCGGTGGGATCTAACTGCAACTAACGTCAATTTTCCTCTCTTTTTTCCTTTCCTTTTTTCCCCCTGGTGCCTCCCTTCACTCGTTATCCTCCTCTCTCGCCCTTGCTGTGCCTTTCCCCGGCTCCTCTGCTGCTCTTTCTTCGCCCTGTCGTGGCCGCTTCCTCCCGGGGTTGCGGAAAGGCGAAGATCTGGAGAGGAACGATGGATCCCCCGAGAGGCCCTACTACATGTCCCCAGAGCTGAGCGAGATCCTGCTGAAGGGCAGCCCAGAGCCCTCCAAAGGCGCCGAGAGCCACGGCTAGGGCTGCCGCCACGGGGGCCGGCGCGCGGCCGCCCGGCAGGTCCCACCCGCGTGGCCTCCTCCGAGGCGCAGGTTTCCCGCGGGACGTCCTTCGGCCGCGGGTACCGGCGTCCCAGGACCGGCCGCGGTGCCAAGCCCGTCTCCCTGCCCGGTAGCGAATGTTCCCGTGTCCAAAGAGGAGCTGCCCGGCGCCAGCGCGGTCCCGCCTGCCCCGCGTGCCGGCCGCCCCGGGTGCCTTTGCACACGCGGGCGCCGACGTGTAGCTTTGTTGTGCTTTCGAGTAGAGATCTTTGCCCCTGCTCAGCAGCTGTAAAACAAGGGCGCGGGGGCCGTCGTGCAGCGCCCTGCGCCGCTCCGCCTTCGGGAGTGAGCGGGGGCGAGAGCCAGACGACCAGCCTGCCCCGGGCGCAGCTCCGCTCTGCTCCGCGTCCTGCCCACGGGAAACGCGCCGCTTTCCTCCCTCCTCCTCTACGCAAAACCCGTCGGCATTCCCGCGGATTTCTTTACGAGCCGCCATACACTTCGCTTTTAAGCCTGTTGCGTCAGCAGCGCCTTAGCCGTAAACCGGAGCGCGCCCTTGTCACGGCCGACGACTCGTAGCCGCCATCCCCTCGCGCCGCCGTCTCGGGAGAGCGGGAAGGGATCCCGGCGGGGCGGCTCCCGCGACCCCCCCGGCCGCTGGGAAGCCGGGAGCATCCCTGGCGCCAGGCCCGCTGCTCACGGGGTGGGAGAGCGAAGGGCAGCGGTGCATTAACCCGGCGGCTCCCGCGTCGGGGTTGGGTTACGGCAACGCTGCGGCTAGAGAAATCGGGCAAAAAATCTAAGGTTTGGCTCAGAGGCAGTTTGCGAGGCTCACAGCCCCTAAAACAGGGGCTTGCAGAACGCAGCCTGGATCCTCACCGCGTTTCCCCTCTTCGTGTGCCGGGGGGATAAAGACCTGAAAAGCCCCTGCTCTCGGCGGCTCGGTCGCACGCGAGCGGCGTGGTCGTTGCCGCTCTCGCATCCCCCGCCGCGCGCGGAGATCCCGTCCTTCGAGCGCCGGCCCTTCCCCAGCGCTCGGGGGCTTTGTCGGTGGACTCGGCGCTTCGTGGGCTTTTCCCGGCCGCGGCTTTCCTCCGACTTCTCCTGGGAGCGGCCGCTTTGCTTCGGGCGGCCTTACGGGAATCGCCGACGCGGCGCCCGGCGCCCGGCCCGGCGCGCCGTGACCCCCCTGCGCGCGGGGGCAATTCTCTCGTTGCAGTGGAAGACCTGGAGCGTAACGACGGCTCGGCCGAGAAGCCCTACTTTATGTCGTCCGACCTGAAGAAGCTCCTGAAGAAGAGCAACCAGGGTCAGAAGGACGCGTAGCGCTTCCTTCCCCTTCCCGCGCCTCCCTTCCCACTCCCACTCTTGGAGCAGAGCCGCGCGGACAACGTACGGCCCGAGCGCCTCTGTCCGGCACGGAAACGCTGTGAACGGCACCCGAACTGCAGCCTCCGCCGCCCGACCGGCACGGCAGCCCAGGCGGGCGAGGGGCCCCGGAGCGGCACGGGGAGGGCGTTTTAACCAGGTTTTGCTCTTTTCTCACCTCAGAGGAACCGATTACTGTAAAGTGAAATTACTAAATCCGGTTATATTGGTTTAGGGGAAAAAAAAGGTGCCCTTGCCTCGCCCGTTAAAAGCGAGCTGCGCCGAATTGCCGCCCGGTGCTCGGCCGAGTCCGGAGGCTGCGGTGACGGCGGGCGGGTTCGAGCCGGCAGCTCTAAGCAGTGGGTTTCACCTCCTCGCGCTTGCGGCCCCCGAGATGTTGTAGTGAAGCTGCTGATTCCTACACAGGGAATTTAAAAGCACTGATAGTAGGCTTGCTTTCCTTGCCACGTTTTGGAGGCTTCTTAGGGAGCTGTTCTGGGGTTTTGCTGATCGCGGGTTAGAAAACTAATTCTTCTGGGGATCTGTCGATTAACGTTCCCGCACCCGGGTGTGAACGGTGGAGGCGGAAGGGAAATCACTGGTGAGGGACCGAGACTTGTGCGGTGCAGGACGGTGCCAAACATCCAGCCAAACAGCTGGAAGCCGAGTAGTCGGGTGCGATGGGGGTGGACGGACGGATGCTCTGTGTGTTTGTGTCTTTCTGAAATGACCGAGAGCCTAGAAGCTGCTTCTGCCAATTCCCCTGGGAAAAAAAAATCCTGCATTGTATAAAATCATTTTTTTTTAATTGCAATTTTGCAATAAAAAGTCCCTAACAGGCAAAATGCGGTTAGCTAATTGTGTTTGGCGACGCGAAGGATTTATGCCCCCCCGATGCATGGTCAAGGAGTGACGTGCACAGCCTTTCCCAACAACCGAGTTCATTAACATAATTTTAGAGAAGCCAAATGACCAGCAAGCGAGGTCGCCTTGTTCGCGGCTGCCACGGCGCTCTCGACTTGTAGCTCGCCGGTGTTTCCGGGAGGAAGGTCCGGCTCCGCGGCAGATTTCATGGAGGAAAAGGAGGTTTTGGGGCAGTTTGCAGGAGGCTGGACCAGTCTGACCGCCCGGCATCACGGATCGGACACCCGCTCGGGGAGGCCGGCGGTCTCGGGAGGCAGCGTGGGGTCATAGGTACCTCTTCGTTCCAAATTAAAAAGTGCAAAAACTCCTTATTGCAGATGGTCGAATTCGGTCAGCCATGCGCAACTTTAATCAGTGCTAAAGGATATATTTTGCTTTTTATACGTATTTCTAGTAGCCTCTAGACCCCCGTAGTATTTTTGTAAGATACAGGAAATGTTTTATATCGGAACTGTTAAATGTTTGGGGTTTTGTATATTTTGTTTATTAGCTGTTTGCCATCAGTTTGAGCACTGTGCAGGCCTGCGATGCTGCTCGCAGCTCACCGCCTCAGCCGTTTCACCGGTGATGCCTTTCAGTACCGCATTCGTGACGGATTTTTAAATATATATACGCTCTGGTGCGTCTGTAACATCCTAAGATTTAACTTCTGCCTCACTTACTGCCTTCTTTGGGCTGCGTACTCCGAATATTACGTATTGCAAAGTTACAGTACCACTAACTTCTTTCAGAGCTTGTCGCGGGAGTGGGAGGATTTCCGCATTTATTAGAGATAAAAAGCAGTAGTTGGTTTCAGCACCTTTTCCCTCGGTGTAACACAGGCCCCTGCGCGCGAGCTGGTCCGAGGCTAAGTGGGAGCAGATCGAAAAGGAATAAGCGTTAAAAAGGAGACGCGGCCAGGAGATGAGCAGGAACAGTTACGGGAACGTGCTGGGTTTAGAGCTGCGCCAGCACCTCCCAGAAAGGGCTCGCAAAGTGTTTTCCGCGGCGTGATGTTGGTCCTGGGTTTTTTTCTTCCCTTCTCTGACATTTTTGTGTAGCTTTTGATTATTTTTTTCCCCTAACTGTCTGCAGTTTTAGTGTAGAGGGTGAGTTTTGCTGCTTGCTCCTTGACTGTAGCTGTTGTCTTTTTATATCAAGCTTCTTTGGCTGCGGAAATGCCGTCCGAAACAGCTGATCTGGGGAGGACCTCCCTAACTCTGACATTTACTTCCATAAACAGTTAATATCCAGTGTAGATGTTTAGGTCGAGAAACGTAAAGGTTGAAAAAGAGTATAAGTGTGCAAGGAAAAGCTATTCTTTTTGGCTGGGACATGTTGCTGCCCCTGCCGGATTCTGGGTAAATTTGGAATTTAAGGAGCAGAATTAGGGAATCCCGATGCTCTTTCCTGATGAAAAAGTCGAAGCAACAGCCAGAAACCGTTCCGGCTCACGGCTGCGCTCACGGAGAGCCCTGTCTTGTAAGGCAAAATAGCAAATCTTCCATTAAATGAGTTTTTTGGGAAAATCTTCACAGAATCGCGCGGGTGAAAAAAGCCCGGAGTCACTTCCGCGCGCTGGCAGGATTCTGGTGCCCAGCAGGGCTTTACTCGACGGCTTCCAGTGTTTCTGTCTGGAAGCGCGGACAGATCCGGCCGATCCGTGTGCATGGGAGCGCTGCTCCCTCCGCCCCAGCTACGTGTTTTAAGCCATTGTTTGTCTTTAAGAACGATTACTCTCTTTTCTGCCTTACGCGATACTCCTTTCGCCCCGTGAACCATGCATGCTCCTCTTTACTCCCCGAAATCGGGCAGGAGTGATCCCGCCACGGCAAACCGCCACCGCTGAGACCTGCGGGGCTGATGTCCCACGAAAACGCTCCTTCCCCCTTTTTAATGTATTTCTCAGAGGCATTAACTGCCCTCACTATGCACTGGGGCGCCTATGCAAACACAGAGCTCTCGCCGGGACGTACGTGTGTTTCCCAATGTCGTGCGCGGTAGTTGTATCCATGTCAGCATTCCAACCACAAATAAAGTGCCTATTTAGACCTCATTTCCGCCGAGCAGTTCCTTCGGGTTCGCAGACGCTGCATCACCTTCCCTCCCGGGCTCCGATGCGCAGAACGGCTGGGGGGGAAGGGGCCTCTGGGGACCCCTCGTCCGCCCCCCTGCCCGGAGCAGAGCCACCCTTTTCACGAGAAAGAGGTACAACCAGGAGATTAGTATTGCTTGAATTCTGTAAAGCTTCTGGATTTTTAAAGGGGAGGGTGAAAAGACGGGGCAATATTAAGGCCTTGATCTTTTTTTTTTAATTTTTATTAAAATAATTTTAATTTTTATTAAAAAAAGAGGTTCAGCCAAATCTGAGTGATGGAGAAGAAAGAAATACACAAGAAAGACACAAAAGAAAGAAACACACAAGGCGCACACGCAACCTATCCCTAGTTCTGTGCTGCGTGGAGCCGGCCAGGGCCGCTGGGCACCTCGGATGCACCGAGCGGTGCCAGGCTCCGATCCGGGCGCTTCGGCGAGGCTCTCCGCGGTGCCGGGACGCGGGGGTGTCTCGCCGCGCTGCAGGGCTCCAGCCCGATCTGGTCAGGAAAGGTAAAGCGCATTTCCATACGAGTGATCACGCGGTGAAACCTGCCAGGCGTGATGTTTTCTTTCTGCAAAACAGGTAGCGGTAGTTAGTTCCTGTTCAGCACGGCCCGCTTAAAATGTGGCTTCTGCCAAAAGCAGCATCAGCCTCCGCAGCGTTTCTCATGCGTTCTGTTCAGTGGTGCAGAACAGCCGGAGAAAAAGCAGCGCGCGGCTCTGTGGGTACTACCGATACAGCTGGCCGTCACCCGAAATAAGGCTGTTAAATTTGCTTCGGCACACACCTTAACACATGACTTCCTATTTTCAGTTTGGGGTTTCGGTAACTCTCTTTTTTTGAATAGGCACAAGATACTGTCAAGCAACCTTAGAGCCACATGGGACGGCGCTCTTGATCGTTAACCTACTAAGTTTAATGGACTTTTCTCTTAAGGAGCTAATGTTCGTTTGGACGGTTGTGACTGTTCGGGCTTACAGCTGAGTTAACAAAAGTAAAAGCTGTTTTTGAGCTCGTTCCCTGCTGCGCTGCAGTGGGGGAAGGAACTCGCTGACAAGGCAGGAGAAGGAGACCATGGGCGCGTTCCGCCTCCCCGAGTTTCAGGCCAGGTTAATTACGGTAACGTACAAGTATGTAACCAGGGGCTGCTCATCTCTTGCGCGTCCCCGCCGTGCAGCGCGGGGCTCCTGCACGCAGTTCCTGTCCCGTCACACCACCAGCGAGGAAGACGCCTCTCCCGGCCGGCTGGCACCCTCTGCCGCTGCGCAAACACATCGCAGCCCGCCGCCGCGGGGAGGGACGGTCCCCTTGGCGCCGAGCTGCGCCTCATCGCTCCTCTGTTTGCTTCTTTTCTTAAAAAGGGCGGAATTGTGTGCAACCAGGGGATCTTGATAAAGGCGGGCTGTAACTCTTTGCCTGGGTGCAGATTTCTGCAGGCCGCAGGTAAGAAGTGTCCCTGGAGCTAGCTGCAAAACACCGCAGCCACTCTTGCTGCACATGCGGACCACGGCTTGGCCTGTCGCCCCGTTGGCCCAGCTCAGCTCGTCTCCCCAAAACTCCACGGGTGATTCAAAGCGATGAGGCGCTGGCCGCAAAGCCTAGTTAACCTGGAAAGCGCGGCGGGCAACGGGGTAAGCGTGCAGCGGAGAAGGTGGAGGGATCTTCAGGCTGTTCTCCACCGCTCTGACCGCGGTGGCTCCTGCTTGGTAGCGTGACACAGGCGAGCACCACCAGCACGTCTAACTTTGTTCCCCACGTTTGGGACACCCGAGTCACGGAGACCCTCACACAGTGCCGGGCCGGCCTGCAGGGCAGCTGCCCGCCAGCAAAGCCCCCTGGTCCTCTTCCCCTCAGAACCAGACTTTTCCTTTCCCTCTTGCTCCCAGCCTGGAAAAACGGGGAGGTAACAAGATGTGACCCCCCCTCAGGGCGCCGCGATCCCGTCAGGGCGTCGTGATCCCCCTCAGGACACCTCGATGTCCCTCAAGGTGCCACGATCCCCCTCGAGGCTCCTTGATCCCCTTAGGGTGCCTCGATCCCCCTTGAGGCGCCATGCTCCCCTCAGGGTGCCTTGATGCCCCTCAGGGCGCCTCGATCCCCCTCAGGGCGCCTCGGTCCTCTCGGGGCACCGTGACCCCCCCAGGGCTCCTCGATCCCCCTTGAGGCGCCATGCTCCCCTCAGGGCGCCTCGATCCCCCTCAGGAGGCCTCGATCCTCTCGGGGCACCGTGACCCCCCCAGGGCGCCTCGATCCCCCTCAGGGCGCCTCCATCCCCCCAGGCGCCGCGCTCCCGCCACCCCGCCCCTCCCCGCGCCTGCGCAGACGCGCGCCGCCGTCGCCGCGCGCGCGGGGCGCCGAGGGCGGAGCAGCGCCGCGTAGCCGCAACGTCGCGACGTCAGCGCCCCCCCCGCACCCCCCGCCGCCGCCGCCGCCGCCGCCGCCCGCGCCGATTGGCCGCCGCCGCCGCGCCCGGGCGGCCGCCCCACGTGACCCGCGCCGGCTCCCCCCGCCCCGCGCCCCCCCGCCCGCCGCACACACGCGCCCCTCGCCACGTGCCCCCTCCCCCTGCCGGCGGCGGCTCCTCCCCCCGCGCTGCAGTCGGAGCCGAGCCGCGCTGCGCACCGCACCGCACCGCACCGCACCGCGCCGCACCGCCACGGGGGCCAGGCCGGCGGCGCGCCACGGCCCCGCGGCCGCTCAGCGACCAGGCCCCGCGGGCAGGCCCGGTAGGAGCCGCGCGCCCCCCGCGCAGCCCGCGTCCCTTCCCCGAGGGGGGAGCCCGGCGCTGAGGCGGGCCGGGGGGCGGTGCTGCGCGGCCGGGCCGCGGAGGAGGGTGGGTCCGCCCTGCGTGTGTGTGTGGTGGCGGTGGGGCGGGAGGGGGGGACGGGGGGGCGGTGCTGGGCCTGCCGGCGGCGGCGGCGGGGCGGCGGGGCGCGGGCCGCCGGCGACCCGGCCCCCTTCCCCTCCCTCGCGCGGCCCCATTGTGCTGTGGAGAGACAAAATGGCGGCGGGCGGCCGTTGGGCCGCGAGTGAGTGAGGGGAGGGGGGGGCGCGCGGGGAGCGGGGTGGGGGGTCGGCGCTGCGCGCGCACCTCGCCCCCCCCCCGGAGCCCCGCGCGGCCCCCTCCCCCCCCCCACACACACACGCGGGGCGGGGGGGGGGGCAGCGCGCGCGGGGGTCTCCCCCCCCCCTCTCCCCCGGTGCACGCGCCGCCGCTTTGTTCTCCCGCTCGCCGCGCTTGCAAATGGCGGCAGCGGCTGGCTGTGGGGTGTGGGGGGGTGATACCCCCTCCCCCCCCCGGCATGGGGCCCGGCTGCGGCGGCCCTCGGCGGGGGAGGCCCGGCGGCGCGGTACCGCCGTGCCCCCCCCTTCCCTTTCCCCGGGGGGGCCTTGGCGGAGCAGCTCTGCCCCAGGGCCGCGGGTCGCCCCCGCCTCTGCCCTCGCTGTCGCGGTGCTCGGCCGGGCCCCGGCGGCTGGAGGCGCGGGACGGGGCCTGGGTAAGGTGCCCCCCCCCCCCCCCGGTGTCATCCGAGCGCGGGGACGGGGCGCCGCACCCCCCACGCTCCCGCCTTTCCCAAAACTTACCCTCAGGGTTTGGCTCGTTTTGGCGCGGCCTGCCCTCAGCAAGGCTCCCGTCGCTCCCCCGAAATGCCCCCTGCCCCCCCCTTGTTTTAATTCATCCTGTTATTCCCAGCTGCTCGATTCTGGACAATTCAGAGCAGCAGCATGGAATATCCTCGCTGCCGCTTTGCAAGTGTCAGCGGCTTTTGTTTACCATCACCTTAGTTATTCAGGCAGCTTTTTTCTTCTTCTTAAAGATGTATTGGATGCTGTCAGTGTCCTTAGACCTTGAAGGAACTGCCTGCGAGGGAAGCCATCCAAGTCCAAACAAAAGCGCAGTGTTAAGGTTTTACAACCAGAGCAGCTCAAGCATCCTGTTCAGGTGCGAAGGCTGCAAAGTAAGACTGGCTAAAGACACGGATGAGAAACTACTAATTCTTGCTTAAAATGAAGCAGCGTTCTAAAGTCCGGCTACATTGCTTAACATATGTTAAGCTTTGCCCTTATCTAGGGCATCACTATTGAAGAAATTTCACCCCTTAGCATTCTTACTATGATTTTGTCCTCCACCCCGCTCCCCACAACGCGTTTGAGATGGTCTGGCTCGTCAGGTTGGGTGCTAGAACCTAGTGAAAGTTGCTGAAATCCTGCTTGTAGTAGAAGTCATAGGGGAAAATCAGAGCAGACAAATTTTAAATGGGACTTAAATTTCAAAATGTTTTCCTTTTTTTCAAATTTTAGCGGCTATCAACCTTATGAGCAGTGTCAGGAATTGTGCATGATTCAGAGTGTTCGTGTTTTTAACTTGTTCTGTGGTTCTTTTTCCTAAGAGGCGTGAATCCTGTGATGCTGCAGCATCAGCTCCTGGGTTCTCATTAAAAGTGAACTTCAGTGATTTCAAGAGGAGAGATAGCGTTCGCCTTTAGAAATCGCAGGAAGCAGAAGTCTCGCTCGTTGGGCTGTTGTAGTATTTCTGACAGTAGAGATAACTGCTGCTCTCCGTTAGTTTGGATTCCAACTGCCTTCTTACCTTGCTTGGAGGGAACTAAGGAGATTTAACCAAAAATTACTGGGTACAGTAACTCATCTCAGTAAAAATGATTAGTGATTCAAATTCTTCTGGGTCCAATCCAAACTTAGGCCTTAGAATGGATTGGGAAGTTCGGAGCCTGCTAACACACGACGAGAAGTGTGACTATGCAAGAATCTCTGTACACCTTTTTATTGCAGTGCAAGAATATCTGTACACCTTATACTGCAGTGCACGCTTTGTGGATTCTTGCAGGTATCTTGGGAATAATTCTCTCTGGTCAGTGGACACTGACATGTGGGTTTAATTACAATTAGATCCATTAAGTCATCCCGATTTGTCACAAAGGGAAAGTCATCCTGTACGTAGCTGTTTGCCAGACTGGAATCAGAGGTATTTCTGTGCTCTAGAAATCTGCATGAATAAATACCCCCACAATCTGATAGTGGCTTGAGGAAATGAGCTTTCCCAATTTCATCCCAGCTTATATCTATAAATTCTTCAGGTCATGAGCCTGAGTTCTGGTGGTAAAACACCTAGCACAGTGGGGTCCTGATTTCTGTCCAGGCCCTGGATGTTGTTTTAGCACAGGTAATATTTAAAACAGTATTGCTGTAATAAAGGACCAAGTATTTGGACAATTAATTGCTCATTCTTTATTATTATTCTGGTATATTGAAGTTTGCACTTACTTAAGATACATGAGGCTTACTTGCAGTTTGTATCATCTGTCAAAGGGTAATGTAAAACATTCAATTACATTTCAATTATATTTCATATTTGCAAGCTATATATAGTAAGACAGTAAGACGATTCACGTGTAGATTCCAGTGGGGAAAAAAGCAAACTTCTGTCCGGTTTCATTTTGATTGAAACTCATTTGAAACAGATGGATTTCCAGAGAAGTAGGATTTGATACTGATGACTTGAATAACTGAGACGTGATTGACTTTCTCTGGCAATTTTTTTTTATGTGCCTGAGTTATGGCAATCTTCATGTATACTTAATTGTAAAACTAAGTTAAATAACTTGGCAGACTCTGATTTGAAATGTAGCAGAAGCTGATGGAGGTGTTGGGTAGAGATGCTAACGGTCTTAATCTCCATCACTGCTGTGGATCCTCAGGTGCTCCGTTGTGTTATGAGGCTGTTCATTTGCCTCATTTGTGCTAATGCTCTTAAACGGTACATAGCAATTCCTGGAGTTACTGAGAAACATAAGGTATTTGCAGGAATCTGACTGACCATGCGCAGTTTCAATTAGAGGTAAATCAAGGGTCTTAGTGAAGATGGATGCTTTCAAGGTGCAGTCAAATTAATGACTGTTAATCAAGCAACTGCTGATTCTTATCACAGTCGCATAGTTTCCTGTGTGATCGATGCTTAGATTAGAAGAGTAAATCCCGGTGGGCGCAGGATGGTGTTTTGAACTTCTTGCCAGAAGTCTGTTCACATCTGAAGGCAATCTTGGAAAGCAGTGTTCTTCCACAAAGCATAAACTGGTCCTTTAGGATACAAATATTTCTTTGCTAGAAGGCCCCTTGGCTAAAAACAGAGGAACAAAGTACTTGAATTTTAACAAAAAAGTTAACTACTTCAGTTACAGGCGCAAGCTATTTCAGTGGTTTTGTTTGGTTTGAAAGATGACATGTTGTTCTGAAACAAGCTGTAATGATTTTGGCTTAATCAGCATAGCAGTTCTATTGAATTTTAGGAGTTACAAGCCCTTCAAAGCAGATTTGCTAATATAAGATTATACTATTTCCTCTTGATTAAAGTATGAGCTAAAATAAGTGAAGAGACTCAGTGCAGCTACTGAATTTGTGATACACTGATGATGATGAAAATCCAGCTTGTTTACTTTGGGGCCATAAAATGAATTTGGGGTAAAAATCCATATACGGCCAACAGATTTTTACAGGTACTTGCTTGTGAGTAGCATCAATGAGCACAGCAAAAACTATTGCCTTGCTTGGTAAGCAGGTGATACAAATCTAGTTCTTTACCTATGAAATTATCTTAGCTTATATACAAATCATGTCAAAAGCTGTTAATTCTTTTGGTGCAAACTGTTTCTGTGTGCATCAGGCAGTGCTTTATCTTAATTGCAATTTCTTTCAGAAATAAGAGAGAGAGCTTTGCAAAAAATCCATTTTTAATGGGAAAGCCTCTTAAGTATATTAGTTTGGCTCCTTATGCCTAAGGCCACTGAGATCGCAAACTTGAACCAGGAGGGAAAATCAGGTAGTCGTGGTCGCAGCTCGGACTGGTGGAATGTTTTGCATTTTGCAAAGAGCGTACAAGGGAATGAGGTTGCAGTTCAAAGCATTTGTCTTGGTGCGGTGTGGTCTGCAGTTGCTTACAGCTGAATTGAGATATAGTGAATAAGCGTACCGTACCTGTTAAACAGGTGATCAGGTAGCGCCGAGAAGTTAACGTAAGCCTTCATAGGCAGTCTGTGGAGGTTGGAATGACAGCTGTACGATAAAACTGGTTTTAATCGTTACCGTGGGTGCTATTCAGGTCTCAGGAATGTTAGTCTTTGGGAGAAGAAAACTTGGCTTTCAATAATAAGTTCATATAATTGTCAGTTATGTTACCCTTTCCAGTTATTTATATCAGTTATTTCTGTTATTATTACATATCCTTAGCAAGCAGGCCATGGGGACCGTATTAGCCTACCAGTAAAGCATTGCTGATCAGTTTTCTGCTGTTCCCAGATTACGGAAAATTGTGGTGCTGGTACAGTCTTTTTGGTGGAAGAATCTAAGTACCTTTTGAAAACTTGGACAGACATTCAAAGGCAAAAATGGTAAGGTCCTGGAGTTTTTGGACTTACAAGATTCGTTTGTGTTTGGCCTGTTGCTGAATTGTTTCAAATTGCCTTTTCAGCGACCAATGCGTATTTTTGTGAATGATGACCGCCACGTGATGGCAAAGCATTCAGCCGTTTACCCAACTCAAGAAGAACTGGAGGCCGTTCAGAATATGGTGTCCCACACGGAACGGGCTCTCAAAGCCGTCTCCGACTGGATCGATGAGCAGGAAAAAGTCAGTGGGGAGCAGCCAGAACAGGAGACCATGGAGACAGCAGCTGAGGAGGAGAACAAAGAAGGAGGGTAAGGAACACCGCTAAACGAGTGTTTCGAAAGGGTACTGCCAGAAGCGATAGCGCTCTCTTATTAGATCAGTAGAAATATACTCTCTGAAGTCTGAAAAGGTGTTTGCCTGGCTACAGAGTAGTGGAATTGAGAGGGAGAGCTAACCTGGGACTGAAGCGACTTTTCCTATGTAGGTGTAGAACTACTTTAGCGGGGGGGATCATGTTTCATACTTAATCTTTGCAGATACATCCCTTAGCTTCAGTTAAGTATTTGCACTTATCTAGCTGCAGCTAATTTTTTAGTTTTAAAGCCGTCACGATTGTACCCTGTATATTTGCAGGGATCAGAAGGCTACAGAACAGTTGACTAGGACCCTCCGTGGAGTGATGCGTGTAGGGCTGGTAGCAAAAGGCCTGTTACTGAAGGGGGACTTGGATCTTGAGCTAGTTCTCTTGTGCAAAGATAAGCCCACAACAGATCTCCTGGAGAAAGTAGCTGACAATCTTGGAGTACAGCTTGCTGTGAGTAAAATCTTTCAGTGTTTCTGTGTGCTTGTTACAGTGAGCAGAACAAGCAGAATATATTTTAAATGGATAAAAAGACACTCGATGACATTTTTTGATGTGCTTTCTTATTTTGTCTTAGGAAAGTAATTGTCATAGATGTATAGCATCGTTCTAGAGTTACCTTGTAAATGAACATCTTTTTGTTAACCGAAATTTTATAGACCTCGTTCTTGTTTTTTCTGGAAAAAAGGGATAGCGGAGCTCTAAGAAATGATTTAGACGATTGCTAAGTGGTGAAATTATATTGCAGGCTATTACCGAAGACAAATATGAAATAATCCAGTCAGTTGGTGATGCTGCAATTATTATTAAGAATACAAAAGAGCCTTCATTGACGCTGACTATCCATTTGACGTCGCCTGTTGTCAGAGAAGAAATGGAGAAACAGTTAGCTGGAGGTATGGAAGACTGAAAACAGCCAACAGTCGGTCTGGAAACTTGTATTTTTCTGTTGCTAATTCACTGTTAAAGCGTGCTATTCAATTTCAGCCCAAGTAGCATCAATTATTTTTTATGCAAATTCAAAATTTCATAATATGACACTAACCCCGTAAGATCATGATTATGGTTTATTTGGACTGAACTTCTGAAACTGAGTAGCACCTTTCAAATGTTATTTTGCTCTTTTTTTTTCCAGTTTTTTTACTTGGACCTTTAGTTCACTAATATGTAATATTGTTGTATTAATCTTGTTTTGTATCTAGCCATGTAAGTGGCCTGCACAATACAAAAAATATATAAGCATATACATTTTAAACATTGAAGGCTTCTCGTTAAATGACTTGCATGTACATGAAATTGGATGTTACAAAGTTTGTGTTGCAGCAAGAATGATAGGTGCTCTGGGTCTCCTTGATTGGCTGTTTTATCAGCTAAAGCTCAGAATTCCAGAATGCGATTCAGAGTTTTGGATAAAGTTAGCTTCTACATTTGATCTTAAATTCGTTTTGGAACGAAAATTCACAAATGTCTTTGCACTTGAGCTTTTTGCTATGATCGGTTCTGTATCATAGGCATCACGCTGTTTAATTCGCAGACCTCAAACATTTGCTCTGTGTACTAGCCTTATCTAAAACCCTGGTCTTCAGAAACTTTGAACTTTTTAAAACCATATCTTCAATTTTGCTGCAGCACAGACTGGAAAATATTTTTGTGCTCTCTTGACTGTCTATGGTTTTGATATCTGACCTCGTCTACCAAGCCTTCTAGTTTGTCGATTTTAGGGACGCTGGACCTTTGACCAACAGGACGCTCTCTGTCACGGGTTGGGGCCAGGGCAGTCAAGCCTTATGGGCGGAGGGGGTTCCCTCGATCGTGGAAAAGCTCACGCACGCACGCACACCCGCACTGCTCCACCAAAGCTGCACTCTGAACGCAGAGTGGGGATTTACTTTAAATTTCCATTTAGTAGCAATCACAGGCCTCATACTCTGCAACTTTACTGAGGTGGTAAAGGATTTCTGTCCTCTCCCATACAGCATTACTTCCCCTCTCCTCCTTACAAAATAGACTTTAGTCTGTCCCTGTTAATTAAACTTCCCATCTCTCTGCAGTTTAAATTTCTAAGTAAGGCCAATAGCCAAGTGTACTGCAGAGCATCCTTCCGGGTAGAGGATCTAGATCATGATCTTTTGGGAGCCTCAGCTGCCCTTTAGGAAGTTGCCTCATCCCCTCTCCACCTGACAGAACCCCCTTGGTCAAACTGTGCCTTGTCTTCTTATTCCATCCACGAATAGAAACGCTATCAGTCAACGACTCCCCGGACGTTCTGGACAGGCAGAAATGCCTTGCTGCCTTGGCGTCACTCCGACACGCCAAGTGGTTCCAGGTTTGCATTTTGTTCTTATACTTGTCTTTAAGTAGAAAATTTGTAAACTCTTAACTGGCTAACTTTTTTTATTTAAAATACTTTAAAGTTGGATGATAGTTAGATGTGCTGAACTTAGCGTCTGTCAATGGTACAGTTGCTAAAGAAGCACTTAAGCGAATTTAACGTTCGAAAGGAACCTTTTTTAATGAGTAGATGCATAGCTGCTGCTTTGTGTTAAGAGTAATGTTGCCTTTGTACACTACGATTAAAGTTATAAAGTTGTAATGTGAAATATTGTTTACCCTTGACAAAGTAGCACTGCAAAAATTAATGTCTGCAAGAGAACAGTTTTGGTATTTTTATTGAATAGGCTTCTGCTTTTAATTCCTGTTCTAGGCCAGGGCTAATGGTCTGAAGTCGTGCGTCATAGTCATCCGGGTTTTGAGAGATCTGTGTACTCGGGTGCCTACTTGGGCACCACTAAGAGGATGGGTAATCCTTTTCTTTTCCTTCCTATGTACTGCTTCTCCACATTGTTGTTTAGCTCTGTTAATTTGGCAAACATTCTGTTTCAATAAGTTAGTTTTACATAATACTAGAAAAAAGTTTGTATCCTTGAAAGATGCCTGTTGAAGTTCTACAGTGTGCATTGTTTTACTTGCAATCCGTGCTGAGAATTTTAAGTTACTTCTAAACTTCTAATAACCCCAGTACACTACACATGCATGTACGCTTGCTTTTCTCACTTTCCAAAACTGTCTTTCAGCCTCTAGAGCTACTGTGTGAAAAATCTATCGGAACTGCTAATAGACCAATGGGAGCCGGTGAGGCTCTGAGGAGGGTTCTCGAATGCCTCGCGTCAGGAATCGTTATGCCAGGTTAGGTGGTTCTCTGCATTTACATTTCAAAGTGAAGCTGAAATGAAATGTGACTGAAGCTTTGATGCACTGTTACGTTGCCTAGTATTTGAGACATCCCTTGTTATGTGCGTGGACAACTTAGAGTCAAAACTCAGAAAACCCCCAGTATATATGGGTACTACAGTACCTTGCTACTCTTTAGGGCACATGTGTTCAAAGCTATGGACCCATGATGTTAAACCCTGTAGAGAGAGGTACCAGTTTCTTGCAAGTGTAAAATTGCTTCTCTGAGTGGTTGTGACCAGTTTCACTTATAATTGTACTTGTAAAATAATCCAGACGAGTCTCAGAATGTTGGACATTGGATGGATCATGTCAGTCGGTGTTCTTCGAGAGATGAGTGTTGATTGATGCCAAGGGAATACTTAGTTTAGTTTCTTTAGAAACACCAGGATAATTCTCTGCATATCTTCCTTGTTTCCTGCCTTCAGATGGTTCTGGTATTTATGATCCTTGTGAAAAAGAAGCCACTGATGCTATTGGGCATCTAGACAGACAACAAAGGGAAGATATCACACAGAGTGCTCAGGTATAGTTTTGCCTACAGATGTTACAAAAACTTAATCAGTTCAACTGACTCTGAACTTCCATATTGGTTAATGGTAGTATAGTAACCTCACAGAGGTTGGTGTTAACTTTTTTAATATCTAGTCAAGTAAAGAAATACAAATGGGTCCCACACCAATAAGGAATTTGTAGCTTGGCCAACCAGAAGCAAAGTATCAGGTTTTAAATAGTGACTTTACTACCATGACCCGTATTTTGGGTTGAACTTCCAAAAATTCAAAGGAGAGTCCTATTTAAACTGATGAGGAATTTTGTGTAGGGGTGGGTAGAATGTTCCTGTCTGAAACTGCAGTGAACAAAGATGAGTGGCAACTCGTGCGTCCCAGTAACATGCGTTTAATCTTTCTAGCATGCTCTGAGACTTGCTGCTTTTGGCCAGCTTCACAAGGTCTTGGGGATGGATCCCCTGCCTTCCAAAATGCCCAAGAAACCAAAGAATGAAAACCCTGTTGACTACACTGGTAGGTACTAGGAAAAAATAGCACATTTGTAAGGCTCTTGCTGTTTTTGTTATTGGAAACTGGAGTACTTAGCTCTTCCGTTGTGATCGTTACAGTCCAGATTCCTCCCAGCACAACATATGCTGTTACCCCAATGAAGCGTCCTATGGAGGAGGATGGAGAGGAGAAGTCTCCCAGCAAAAAGAAAAAGAAGATTCAGAAAAAAGGTATTGAGTTAACAAGAGGTAGGTACAAATGACTACCTGAAAGCTGTTTTCAGGCTAAGTTGGGGGGCAGGTCAGAGAAGAACTCTTGCAAGCGTTTGATCTTGAGCGATACTGTAAATATGAGTTGTAGGGCATGCAAACTTTAGATAAACAGAATATATTACCACTGTAAGGTCTTACTTGGTATAACTTTTAAACCCTCACAAGGACAAAAATGACAGATAACTCACTATCTGAATCAGTTTTGCTTCTTCTAAAGAGATTGCAAACATCTGAAAAGCTTGTTTTTCTGTTCAGAGGAAAAACTCGAACCTCCCCAGGCCATGAATGCACTGATGAAACTAAACCAGTTAAAACCTGGGCTCCAGTACAAACTTGTGTCTCAGACTGGTCCTGTTCATGCTCCTATTTTTACAATGTCTGTGGAAATTGATGGCAGCACATTTGAGGCATCAGGACCTTCCAAAAAGACAGCCAAATTGCATGTGGCAGTGAAGGTAAGAGCTGTGTCTGTAAATTCTTGCCAAAGGGCTCTAAATAACAGGCAGTCTGTTTCCTCCTGTTGATTGTTGACCTCTTAAACTTGAAAAGGACGACCTGAAAGCCCCTGCTCATCATGAAAGTCATGATTAAAACTGTTTATGTGAAACGTGTAAACCTTTTAGCACGGACCAGGCCGCATCCAGGGTAGAAGTTAAATACCAAGACAGTATAGTCTGTGCGTGAAGTTGCAAGGCAGGGGACTTGGTACTTAGTTCTTGAAGTGTCCACGGGATTTGGGGAAGGAGGGAAAAGCAGATGAATAATCCTTACAGAATGTTAGCCTGATGTTCTTAACAAAATTGATAGAGTGACGCTGAGCAGCCTTTTCAAATATTTACCCAAAAATATATGGGGCATAGGAGAACAAGCGTGTCTGAGATAAGTGCTTTTCAGTAATCTCTTCTCCAACTCTCCCTGCCCTAGGTGTTGCAAGATATGGGTTTACCCACGGGAGTGGAAGGCAAAGAGTCTGGAAAGGGAGATGAATCAGCAGAGGAAACGGAACAGAAACCAGTTGTTGCTCCTCCTCCTCCTGTAGTGGAAACTGTCTCTACACCCAGTGCTGCTTCTCCTCCTTCAGATCAAACCTCAGAGGTGAGCACAGTCTGAAGAGCTCAAAAGAGGCTGTCCTGGTTCTTTGAGAAAGTGATGTTGAAGGCCGTTCTTTGAAGGGTCTGTTAACGTATTGCTCTTCCCTACTAGAGGAGCCTGGCCCAACTGTACACACTGTGCTGACAGATGTAAAATACAGCATCTTCAGTTGCTGTAAAAATAAGTTTTAAGAGATAAGAATGTCCCACAAGCTCATCCTGGTGCAACTGTCCTTCTTTAAGATATTTCTCAGTTGTGAAAAGTTCATATTTGGGGGGTAACTTGTAGTCCAGTAGGTTTTTCTTGGATCTTCATGACCACTTCTCCTCTTTCAGAACGTGAAACAACAGGGACCAATTCTGACAAAGCATGGCAAGAATCCTGTGATGGAACTAAATGAGAAAAGACGTGGGCTGAAATATGAGCTGATTTCAGAAACAGGTGGCAGTCATGACAAGCGCTTTGTCATGGAGGTGAGATGACTTCCTGTTCCTCTTCATACTTTCATCTGAATTCAGATATCTGCAACTTTATAGCCTTAGTAAGAATCTTCCTAGATTCCTACTGGAATTGTCTGAGGGCACCATATAAAAACAGTTACTGACATAAAGTGTATTCACAGGAGGCTGCTTCTGTTTCTGCCCTTTCCACTCACATGCAATGATTTAATCCATTTCAAAGGTGGAGGTTGATGGGCAGAAATTTCAAGGAGCTGGTTCAAATAAAAAGGTGGCAAAAGCCTACGCTGCTCTGGCTGCATTAGAGAAGCTGTTTCCAGATGCCCCTGTTGCCATTGAGCAAAACAAGAAGAAAAGAGCCCCTGTGCCTGCCAGGGGAGGACCCAAGTTTGCAGTAAAAGTAAGTAAACTTACTATTCAGTGACTTCTGTTGTTTGTGGTGTAGTAATGATTCTGCAGTACTTCTGTCTTCCGTGCTGCAATTGTAATCTTTCTTCTGGAGAAGAAGAATAATCTAATGTGTACAGAGAGAAACCAGGATCTACTAATAGCCATTGGATTAGAAAGCAAAAATATTACCGTGTTCCCATCCATCTTCCAGACTGTGCTCTTCTGTGGCATCGGTGAAGCTTTGCAGGTGGCTTGTCTTTAGCCTGCTTCCTGGAGATTACTCTTACTTGATACCATCCTCTTAACTGTTTTGTTTGGCCCCGTTCCCTTTTGATGAAGATCAGTATCTGACGTGTTTGAGAGTTCGTGACGTGATTTTAAAAGGTTTTGTTTTCATCTTGGATGTATGGTGAAACGATCCAGAAACCAGCGTTGTGTAACAAGCCTCTCTCCTCCAGCAGCATAATCCAGGTTTCGGAATGGGAGGCCCCATGCACAACGAAGTACCCCCTCCGCCCAACATGCGTGGTCGTGGAAGAGGCGGCAATATCCGGGGCCGCGGGAGAGGCAGGGGTGGATTCGGTGGCAATCACGGTGGCTACATGAATGCAGGTGAGCTGCTGTGCATGTTTTGTTCTGATTCATCGATGCTAAATGGTACAGAAACTACCTGTACATCAATAGGTGAATTAATCTCCTCTAGCATTTTGTAGTCTGACCTGTAGCGTTACAGGAAATGAAGCTTTGTATGCTTGTATTCCGTTCTGTTTAACAATTCTATTCCGATTTAGGTGCTGGATACGGAAGCTATGGTTATGGAGGAAATTCCGCAACAGCAGGCTATAGTAAGTGTTCATCTTTTAAATTTTGAAACACATCAATCTGCTGGGGGTGTGAAACTTGGACTGGGTTGCAACATACGATAATATGCTTGTGCTGAAGCCGTCTTAAGGGGTTCTCTTTTTTCTGAATGAGAAGTAATGAAAGATGGCTTATGTACATGTTTAAAAGTTAAACTCAAATCCAGGTGACTTCACGTTTCCTCTAAAATTGTGAATATTTTAAATTTCTCTGCTTTAAGCCATGTGAAGCTATCAGCCACACTTGTGAATCAGATTTTCCTGAAAATACACAGCGATTGGTCTTGAGAGGAAGCCTTCATTGGGGGGTGACAGGAGCAGAGAAATCTAAAACATGACTTTCAAATGTGGCGCATTTTGCCATCTTCAAAAGAATTCTAATTTTTTTTCTCTGCTCTGTCTCCCCCTTTTGTAGGTGACTTTTTCACAGACTGCTACGGCTATCATGATTTTGGGTCTTCCTAGAACATCTAAAAGTATTGCACAAAAAACAGCTTTTTACTCCAATTTTCTCGAACTCCAAAACCCAAAGTGTTCGTGCTGTGTCCCTGTGCTTCACTGGGTTTCTCAACAGTGGCTTTTCACCGCAGCTTGTCTGAAACTCTTATTAGCCTGCAGAACTTAAGACAGTGGCAGTTTTTATTGTGATTTGCCTTTGAACTTGGTTGTATCAATGTACACAACAGGGGGAACTAATTATCAAAGAATGTTTTTGTGCAGTCTGCACAAATTGCAAAGCCAGCTCTGTTCAGCATAAAGGCAAAAAGCCCATCTTTGCTTTTTATGGAAAGCATTACTTTATTTTTAAGAAACAGATACTGAAGTGTTTTAATCTACCTTTGTCTTAATTTACGGCAGGTTTTGTACAAAATTTGAGCCTTTTAATAAATCCCAGAAATTGGGTAAATGCCTCTGATATTGGGAAGACTTTTCAACATCTCTGAATATAGTACAGCCCAGCTTTTTAAGCATGCAAAATGTTGACTTGTATGTGGAATCGTATGTGCTAAAATTAATCCTACATCCTTTGTAACACGCTGGTGGATTAACGCTGAGGGATGTGACTTATTGTGGCTGGTAGCTAGTGTACTTTCAAAGGTATTGTAATTGTGCTTCCGATACTGATACAATAAATATCCAGGCATTAGGAGTTGATGTAAAAATGTTAGTCTTGATAACTTCTGAAAATGCATGGATTCATTCGTTACATGAAAACGGGCTTTCTCGAGCCAAGCATAAAGGGCCTAAAGCACTTCAGCAAACTTGCAGCGGCTGTGGACTCGGCAGCCTCGCCGCTGAGGCTGTCCGGGGCGTGCCTGTTGTGAACTGCATGTCACCCTAAAAGTGATTTATAACCTGGAGAAATAATTTCACTGGAATTTGAAATTGCAGGGAACTTGAAATTGGCCGTTTAAGACACTAGCCTTTGATAAATTTAAAGTGTTCGGTCCTTTATTCTTGCTATAGTACTTGTTTTAAAACTGTATTTTGTTTGTCACTGTTTTTAGCTGCAAAGCCTGCACCACTGCATTAATTTAACTTGTGAAGCTCAACAACATTTGAGTTAACTCAGTAACTAAACTAGCTAAAAAGAAAAAAAAAAAGGCAAAACAAAAATCTTTAACCTGTGAAGCATCAGGTAAAAAAAAAAAAAAATTGTCCAAGGTATCTAGTGATTACTTAAAAAAAAAAAGAAAAAAAAAAGCATGCCCTATTTTTTTTAGAAAGTTATTGTTTGAGATAATGACTTTTTATACAAGTGAATAGATACTGTCCTGAATGAGGTGAAAAACTGCCGTTTTTTAAGTGAATACATGTTAAAGTAACTACTGGTGTGTTGGATATTTTTATTCATTAGCTTTGATTTAGGGGGAGTAGAAAATATCAGGTGTCAAACAGCATTAAAACTTCATAGTTAAATATGAAGGGTTCATATGAAATGTAAATTCCAGAAACTGATTCCTCACTTGGCAGAGACCAACTTCCAGCATCTGCAACTTGAATTTAAATGGTGCAAGTCTTAGTTCTTAACCTCTCCTTCTGGAGGAATCCCGTATTCCTTCCAGATGTGTTTGAACCAAAGACAGGAACTTTAATGCAAGTGACAGAGCAAGTTACCTATCAGTCACAGTGCAGGAATATTTTGCTGTTTTGGTTTTTTGACTGGAGAGAAGTATATTGCAGAGCCTTGTTTCTACCCAACTAACACGGTCTACTGTGGCAGAGGGGAAGAAAGATCTTGTGTAATGTAGAAAGCCTTACTCTAGTGCAGAGGGTGTAGTGAAGAACTGATTGTGTGATTCCAGGGATATTTGGAGTTCTGAAAAAAATGAACAAGGTGGAAAAAAAAAGCTTAGGTGCCTTGAAGAGCCACCGCTCTTCACATAAAAACACATACTGAATTTAGGAAGTGAGCTCTGGTTCACCTTTTTGATGAGTTGTTTCATTAGTTTCAGATGGAATTGCAGAAAGAAAGGGTACAAGATTTTATACCTTGTCTCTTTTTAACTGTAAGTTTTTCTTGAGAAATACTGAATTCTCATACACCTCTCCTTTGTTTTCAAAGGAGATGCTAGCAAAACTCCTCCTCCTTAGAGGCATAGTTAAGTTCCAGGAGTGTACGTGCTGTTACAGACACTGGTGCAGGTTTTTAGTTAGATTCTAGTGGCTTTTATTCCTTGAAATAAGTTAGTTTTAAATATGGCAAGTCTGACTGTAGAGTAAGTCTTCTCACATTAAGCCCAAACTGTGAAACGTTCGTTGAAGTTCAATTTGCAGGAATTGGGCAGAAAAACAATTGCTCAGCAGTTTGAGAGCTTGACTGTAGTACTATTGATAAATAAAAGAAAAAAAAACACTAACTCTTGACTATGTACAGTGCTTTTGCATCCAGACTTTCTAGAAGATTTTGATCCGTTAGAGGCTTTGGGTAACCTTGGATCCAAGATCATGGTGGTACCAGATTTTCGAGATAAATAGTGCTGCACAATAGGATAAGCTGTGTATGCACATCTTCATTTCAGTTGGATTGTTTCTGTTCATTCAATGTGTAAATCCAATATGGGAGGTTCTCTTTATTTTAGTGAACTGCATGGATGTTGACTTAATTCCTCATTACAGGAATAAGATTATTCCTCATTACCACTTCTTTCAGCTGTGGAGAGTGAGCATCAGTTGACATTGATGGCTGACTTGTCTCAAATGTAGTTTGAGCACCAGATTTTAAATCTTTGTAGAACATTAAGTAATAACTGTTAGTTATTGTAACATGCATAAAGAATATTGTAGTAGCCCTGAGCTTAGTTCTAGATTTTGGGGTTATACTGGAATTAAAGCTATGGGAGAACTGGCTCAGAGTTGTTAAATGAGAAATTTTTAAAGTAACTTGGAAGATCATATGATGTCAATGTATTTCATAATTCCCTGTCTACTTAAATGAACAAAATGTTACACCTCTTGGCCTCGTGTGGAGTTTCTTAAGCCTTTCATCAGTGTAAGATCAAGCTACTCTTGAACCGTTGCTTTCATAATAGTAAAATCTCTTTACTGTGATATGACCCTAACCCTTTAAATAGTGTCTCACTGCTGAAATGTCTTGGTTTCTGGAATATACCTGCCCCACCAGGATGCTGTTGCTGTTGCAGACTAACTCTGTTCTCTCTGTTTAGGCCAGTTCTATAGCAATGGTGGCCACTCCAACTCTGGGAGTGGCGGCGGAGGTGGCGGTGGCGGCTCCTCGGGGTACGGATCCTACTATCAAGGTGGCGATAACTACAATTCCCCCGTTCCTCCGAAACACGGCGGAAAGAAACAGCAGCATGGAGGGCAGCAAAAACCTTCCTATGGTTCAGGGTATCAGTCGCACCAGGGCCAGCAGCAGCAGTCCTACAACCAAAATCAGTACAGTAACTACGGCCCACCTCAAGGCAAACAGAAAGGATATAACCACGGCCAAGGCAACTATTCTTCATACTCCAATTCTTACAACTCGCCTGGTGGAGGCTCAGATTACAACTATGAGAGCAAATTCAGTGAGTGCTGCCTTGCTTCTCTGGGGGGTGGAAAATGTGGAGTTGGTAATGCAAACGTTGGTTCATCTTGCGAAGTGGGTGCTCTAGGTATCCAGCGGGCTTAAACTGCTCGGGTTTCATTTTTGTTGTTAATGAGATCGGCGACTGACCAGAGAACCTGCTGGTCTGGCCTGCCCCGCTTTCTGTGAAGGTGTTCTTGCGTTTTGAAAGATGAGTGTGCAGTCGTCTACTCTGCTGTGCCCAGCTAGTTGACCCGAATAACTGTTAGGATCGAGTCTTTGCTTCCCGTAGCAGCTGGGTGCATAGCTAGGTTCTCCCCTTGCAGTTATAGTCGGAACGCTCCTCAGCCTTGATCATACACGCTTGTGCAATCTGTGGGAAAGGCGCTGTTATGTACTAAACCAGTAGTTTCTGAACCTTGGGGGAGCGATAATTGCACACATTTAGCAAATTTTATTAAACCTGTGGGTTCATGCAGCTCCGTGGGGCTGTTTGAGAAATGCTGCACATGGAAACTCTCCTTTATGGATCTTTGGGAAGCTCTTGCTGGCTGAACCCTGGTCAGCAAGCTCAGCTCGACGAGTTACCGTCTCTTTAGCTGTTAGTAATAGGCAGGTTTTTCTAACTGCTTGTCTGGGCGTAGTCTCGGGGGAGGTCACTGGAAGGCCAGCTTTGCGCAGCCTGTGCTCTCTTCCAGGTTACGGCGGCAACAGCGGCCGTGGAGGAGGCGGAGGAAATAACTATTCAGGAGGTGCCTCGTACAATACTGGTTCACATGGTGGCTATGGGGGAGGATCTGGGGGCGGAGGGTCCTCTTACCAAGGTAAGCAAGGTTAGTATAAAACACTTCTTTATATATTTTTTTCTGTGCATGTGTTGGCGTGTGAAAACAACATCTTTACGTCTTCTCTGCGTGCTCTTGCATTGCGGCAGTTCAGCCTGCATAGGAGTAAAAACGCCGTGTTCTTCTGTATTAACGCAGCTTTTATTTCACCACGTGACTGTAAGTGAACGTCTTTCTCTCTCCGCTCTGCTCCCTTTGCAGGTGGATATTCTTCACAGTCCAACTACAACTCCCCCGGTTCGGGCCAAAATTACAGCGGCCCCCCCAGTTCCTATCAAGCTTCCCAGGGCGGCTACGGCAGAAACGATCACAGCATGAGTTACCAGTACAGATAAACCAGCCCTTCCTCTGTGGGTGTGAAGTTTTGTTACCTTCCGCACTTGCGCACCCTTTGAATATTCAGTTTTATGGCATCACAGTAAACACGTAAATCCCCCTTCCCCCTGTTTCCATGTTGCAGTGCTCTTTGTGATATCAGTCACTAATGGTTGAGTACCTGTAATTCCATACTTAGCTGTATTTTGGGCATCTATGTATTTAATGGTTTGTTAGTTGCCATTACAACTTTGTCTAAATAGATTTTTTGAGTTAATACGACTTCAGTATCCTTTTTCTATTTAAAATTGACGTTGAAGTGTTAACACAGTATGGCTTTAAATAGATAAGGGATATGTCATCTGTTAATGCTTTTGTGAAGTGAGTTAAACAAGCTTTCTGTATTTTAATGCTTTAGTGTTTCAGTTTTATAAGTGAAGATTTTATTTTAAAAACCAGTGGGAAAGAGTGGGTTTTGTATGTCTGAATCATTCAGGCAGTACATCTGGATTAAGTTGAATGTAGACAAATAAACACAAACTCTTGATGTCTTTGTCTCCAAACGCGTACTTCTACATTGCATACAAATGCCAGTTAAAAAGTCTGCAGCAACAGTCTCTTGCCTCATCCCCTAGCAGCAGCCACGGCAGAAGAAGTGAAAAATGGCCAGAATGTACCATTCTGTTTGCCAGGACCTTCCCAGGTGCCTAAGGTTGTACAGGCAGATGATTTCAGTGCTCTGCAAGAGCTAAATGCAGAACATAGCGAATATTCTGAAATTTTAATGACCTTCCGGGGCTGCGCCTTACCTAGGCTCACCTCCTCTGTGCCGGGTTTTTCGCTGCGAAGCTGAGACAGGCCCGAGCTTGCGGCTCGCTGTGGAGGGAGCTCGTTGTCCCCTGTAGGAACACAGCGTGGCTCGAAACTTCCTTTCCTGTCTCAACAGGGAGCCCGTGCTCCTTGGAATCTTCCCCTGGAGCAGGAAGCATTCCCTTCCCTCTCCGCCCCCCTCAGACACTGATTTATGTCAGGCAGAACAAAAGGGGCAGTATCTGCTCGGGTGCTGCGGACAGCGAAGGCGGTTCCTCCAGGCGCTTGCACCTGGACTTGGAAGTCGCACAAGGAACAAAATACTGCGTGCGCTGCCGGTGCTCTCCGTGCTTGAGGACTTGCCAAAAGCGAAACCTGCTGCCAGCGGGGCAGCCTTCGAGCCCCGCATGGGCAGGTGACGGATCACCTTCCTGATCCAGGTGGCTTCCAGTGGTGCAAGGTGGGTAACTTCCACTGCAGGAGACGGGTTCTCTTGTCTCTAAAAATAAAGCAGCGGCGGTTGATTCTTTCCAGAACACAGCAGTGACTGTAGGGTTTCAGCTAGTCCCGGCCCTGACCGGGGCGGTGTGGTGTTATTCCTTCATGGATGCTCTAGAGAGACCGGAAAGGAGCTGCTTCCCAAAGATGACGTTCAGGGAGGCACTGATAAAACTTAGAAACTCACTTCCCTCTGTTCAGCGAAACTCGCTCCAGGAGGTGACCGGGGCTGGGTCAGAAAGGAAGGTGACGGACGTCAGAGACGAACGTCCTCTGGCGGCACGAAGCCGGAGGGGACGCGGTGTTGGGTGGGTGCCGGGCCCTGTCGCAGCGGTGGCCGTTAGAGGGCAGCGCCGCCTCGCCGCGGGCGCCCGTCGGAGCCCATCGCGTTCCCTGCGGGAGCAGGAGCGGGGCTCCTCTGGCCTTGTCCTTCCCTCTGGCTCCAGGCCGCCTCGTGCTGCCCCTTTCCACGTTCTAGCTTCGGGCAGGGCCTGGCATGAGCGAGGCTCTGGGACGGCACTGGTGTTGGAGGAACCGAGCGGAAACCAACTTCGTTTCCCCAGAAGGGCTCTGTTCCCGCTCCGGCCTTTCCCTGCCTCCACGCGGCGGTTGCCACCGCTGTTGCCCAGGTTCTTGTCCGCGTGTTGGTTTGGTTTTTCCGGTTCGTGGGGCTGGAAGGGCCGGGAAGCTTGTGCCACCACGGGAGACACGTGTGAAGTCCTCGTCCAACAGCATCGGGCCGCGCTGAGGAGCTACGTGTTGGGGAGGGCTGAACTTGCTGCCTCTAATCACCTGCGCGAGCAGAGGTGAAGTGGGCAAGAAAACATACCAGAAATGCCGGCCGGGCGCCGGAGCCGCGGCTCTGCGCAGCGACCCGCCGCGCCAGACCCGCGATGCCGACCGCGGCTGGGGCCGCCGCATTCCTGCGCCGGGGCGGGACGGCCCGGGGCGAAGCCGGGTGTCGGGTGCCGAGGGCCGGGCGCCGGCCGGGCGCGGGGCCGGGGCTTTCTGCGGTGAAGGACCGCGCGTCCCTCGCGCTCGCACTTTTGGAAGTGGCTTTAAAGCTGCCTCTTCTTAACTCCTCCGAACGCTACCGGGGCTGCTCGGCGCGTCCGGAAAGCAGCTGCCGCCTCTATTATTAGGCACTTCTGTCGCACCGTTATTCTCCCGCCGTGTGCTTTGCATATTTGCAAGTGCATTTCCTCCAGCCCGGCCGCGCGGGGCTGTACTTTGAATAAATGCGACAGTTGCGAAGTGCATCACCCGCGAGCGCTGCTGCCGCTTCGGGCCTCCCGCAGCTCCTTCCCGCTGCAGGCAGAGCTGCTGCGAGTGCCCGCCGGGACCAGCGAAGCCGCGGGCAGCGGGCTCTCCTGCCTTTCAGTCCCGTGGGGAAAAGCCCCAGATCCCGCCCTGCGCCTTTCCCACCCCGGAGCAGCCGGGACCCCGGGCTGGAGAAACGAGGCGGCGCCGCTTCCCTTGGGCCGGCTCTGTCCCGGCCCCTTTATTTACAAATAAAACTGCTATAACTTAACGTGTCCTGACACCCAACCCGGCGGACGCTGTGCAAAAAAGGGGCATCCGCGGTAATGCAAAAAGAGCAAACGTGGTTCCCCGCAGCGAGTCCGAGTCCCGGGGGCGGCGCGGACCCTCGCGGGAACACGCCGCGGCGGCGGCTCGGCCGAGGCTCGAGAGGTTCGGAGGCGGCTCCGAGCGAGCGCGGCGGAGCCGGGGGCGGCCGGAGTCCGGGGCGGGCGGGGGGCCGGCGCGGCCCCCCGGCGCCGCTGCTAGGGGGGGCAGGTCGGCTCCGGCGCCTGGAAGTGGGGCCAGAGCTGGAGCAGCTCCCGGGGGCCGTAGTGGTGCACCATGACCAGCCTGGAGAACCGGCACTTGTCGTAGGCGATCTTGTACATGTTGAAGAGGCCGCGGGGGCTGCTGGTGACGCGGACGCCCAGCGCGTGCAGGCAGATCCCCACGAAGGAGTCCTCCATGTTGATGAGGGGCAGCGCCTGGGCCGCCCCGTAGACCCTGCGCGCCAGGTCGCCCGAGAGCACGTAGGCGGGCCCGCCGCAGTAGGGCGGGTAGGTCTCGTTGGGGTACACCTCCGGCGGCACGTACCACTTGTAGGCCTTGTTGCGCAGCGG
Organism: Dromaius novaehollandiae; assembly: GCF_036370855.1. NCBI lineage: Eukaryota > Metazoa > Chordata > Aves > Casuariiformes > Dromaiidae > Dromaius > Dromaius novaehollandiae. Next base: position 1,326,716 of record NC_088127.1, on the reverse strand, counting down.
CCCCGTGTTGCGGTAGACGTAGCCCGTCATGAAGTCCCGCTTGGGGGGCAGCTGGGGCTGCAGCAGCCGCCGCACCAGGTAGTCCAGGTTGAGGAAGACGTCGTGGTCCGCCTTCACCACGTAGCTGGCGTCGGGGCAGTGCTTGCTCACCCACTCCAGCCCCATCAGCGTCTTCAGCGTCAGGTTGTTGTAGGTGTCGAGGAAGTCCTGCTGCAGGATGTCGTGGTGCAGGGCGCTCTCCTCCTCCAGCACCCGCTGCAGCGGCGCCCCGAACACCGGGTGCACGCCGGTGAGGAAGAGCCGCAGCACGGCCACGCCGCCCACGGCGCTCTCGTTGCCCCAGGTGTGCCGCACGGCGTGCCGCCCGGCCGTGTCCCGCGGCTCCGTCACCACCAGCAGCACCAGGAAGGGCGCCCGGTCCCGGCACTTGTGCGGCTCGTTGAGCAGGAAGCGGTAGGGGTAGGGGTAGGGGGGCTGCAGCGGGTGCCGGGGGGCCGCCGGCCCGGCCGTGCCGTTGCCCCCCGGCACCTCCCGCCAGGAGAAGGCCGGCGACGCGGCCAGGGGCTCCCGGGCGCCCTGCTGCAGCCGCAGCCCCAGCAGCGCCAGCGAGACGCAGACGGGCAGCAGCAGCACTCGCAGGCCGGCCGGGCACTTCATGGCGGCGGGGCTCGGGGGCGGCTCCGCCGGGCAGCGTCCTCCGTCCGGGACCCACCTGCAGGAGACGGGACGCCTGAGGCGGGTGCTGGGCCGGCGCGGGGCCGCGGAGCGCCCGGGGAGCCGGGAGTGCCCAGGGAGCTGGGAGCGCCCAGGGAGCCGGGAGCACCCGGGGATCATGCGGGCACCTGGAAGTGTGCAGGGATCTAGGAGCCTACAGGGACCTGGGAATGCATGGGGAGCCTGCAGGGATCCAGGAGCATGCAGGGATCTGGAAGTGTGCAGGGAGCCGGGAGCGCCCGGGGACCTGGGGAGCATGCGGAGACGGGGAGCACGCAGGGAGCTGGGGACTGTTCAGGCTACCAGGAGCATGCCAGGACCCAGGAGCGTGCAGGGATCCAGGAGCATGCAGGGACCTGGAAGTGTGCAGGGATCCAGGGAGCCGGGAGCGCCCGGGGACCTGGGGAGCATGCGGGGACAGGGAGCGTGCAGGGACCTGGAAGTGTGCAGGGATCCAGGAGCATGCAGGGACCTGGGAATGCATGGGGAGCGTGCAGGGATCCAGGAGCGTGCAGGGACCTGGAAGTGTGCAGGGATCCAGGAGCATGCAGGGACCTGGAAGTGTGCAGGGATCCAGGGAGCCGGGAGCGCCCGGGGAGCTGGGAGCGTCCAGGGAGCCGGGAGCACCCAGGGAGCACGCGGGGACGGGGAGCGTGCAGGGACCTGGAAGTGTGCAGGGATCTAGGAGCCTACAGGGACCTGGGAATGCATGGGGAGCCTGCAGGGATCCAGGAGTGTGCAGGGATCTGGAAGTGTGCAGGGAGCCGGGAGCGCCCGGGGACCTGGGGAGCATGCGGAGACGGGGAGCACGCAGGGAGCTGGGGACTGTTCAGGCTACCAGGAGCATGCCAGGACCCAGGAGCGTGCAGGGATCCAGGAGCGTGCAGGGACCAGGAAGCATGCAGGGACCTGGGAACGCGTGGGGAGCCAGGAAGCAGGCAGAAATCCAGGAGCGTGCAGGGACCAGGAAGTGTGCAGAGACCTGGGAACGCGTGGGGAGCCAGGGAGCGCGCAGGGCCCAGGGAGCGTGCAAGGAGCCAGGGAGCGTGCAAGGAGCCGGGGAGCGTGCAAGGAGCCGGGGAGAGTGCAAGGAGCCAGGGAGCGTGCAGGGAGCCAGGGAGCGTGCAGGGCCCAGGGAGTGTGCAAGGAGCCAGGGAGCGTGCAGGGAGCCGGGGAGCGTGCAAGGAGCCGGGGAGAGTGCAGCCCTCCCCCAGCCCTCGCAGCCAGCCGTGTCCCCGCACGCATGGGTGAACCTGAACCTTTTCCGCGGGGGCAGCACAGAGCCCCGGGGCCGCACGTCAATAAGTGCCGCCGGGCGCGATAAGGCCCGGAGCCCTTGGGACGCGGCGGGTGGGGCAGCGCAAACACGGTGTGCCGATAGCGGGAGGCCTTGCGCTCCGGGAGCACGCTCCGGGATGCGGGAACGCCGCATGCTCCGGGAGCACGCTCCGGGATGTGGGGAGGCCTCACGCACCGGGAGCACGCTCCGGGATGCGGGAACGCCGCATGCTCCGGGAGCACGCTCTGGGATGTGGGGAGGCCTCACGCACCAGGAGCACACTCCAGGCTACAGGAATGCCTCGCACACTGGGAGCACACTCCAGGCTACAGGAATGCCTCGCACACCGGGAGCACGCTCCAGGACGCGGGGAGGCTGCATGCACCGGGAGCACGCTCCGGGATGTGAGAATACCGTGCACACCAGGAGCACACTCTGGGACACAGGAATGCCGTGCACCCCAGGAGCACACTCTGGGTTATGGGAATACTGTGCACCCCGGGAGCAGGCTCCAGGACACAGGAATGCTGCGCACCCTGGGAGCACGCTCCGGGATGTGGGAATGCCGTGCACCCCGAGAGCACGCTCCGGGACACGGGAATGCTGTGCACCCTGGGAGCACGCTCCGGGATGTGGGAATGCCGTGCACCCCGGGAGCACGCTCCGGGACACGGGAATGCTGTGCACCCCGAGAGCACGCTCCGGGACACGGGAATGCCGTGCACCCCGAGAGCACGCTCCGGGACACAGGAGTGCCGTGCACCCCGAGAGCACGCTCCGGGACACGGGAATGCCGCGCACCCCGGGAGCACGCTCGGGGACGCGGGGAGACCGGCAGCAGCGGGCGCGGAGCCCGGGGAGCAGCCCGGGGCCCCGCCACGGCCCCGCCGCCCGCCCGGAGCCGCCCGAGGAGCCGCGCGGAGCGGAGCGGAGCCTCCCGCGGGCGCCCGGCCCGGAGCGGGGAGCTCGCGGGGGAGAATCGCCCCGATTAAGCAATTCCCCCCCGAGGGGCCGCGTCTGCCGGCCCTGCCCGGGGCGCAGCGCCCGTCTCCGCCCGGCCCGTCTAAGGGCTCCCCGGTCCTGCCCGGGGCTCCCCGGGTGCAGCGCTCCGTCCCTGCCCGTCCTGCCCGGGGGCTCCCGGGGCTCCATGGGCTGCAGCGCCCGGTCCCGTCCCGGGGCTCCCCGGTCCCGTCCTGGAGCTCCCCGGGCTGCAGCGCTCCGTCCCTGCCTGTCCTGCCCGGGGGATCCCGGGGCTCCCCGGCTGCAGCGCCCATCCCGTCCCGGGGCTCCCCGGCTGCAGCGCCCATCCCGTCCCGGGGCTCCCCGGCTGCAGCGCTCCGTCCCTGCCTGTCCTGTCCGGAGCTGCCGCGGTGCAGCGCGCGGTCCCGTCCCGGAGCTCCCCGGTCCCTCCCGGGGCTCCCCGGCCGCAGCGCCCGGTCCTGCCCGTCCTGCCCGGGGGCTCCCGGGGCTGCAGCAGCCGCCTCTGCCCGTCCCGTCCCGTCCCGTCCCGTCCCGTCCCGTCCCGGGGCCGCCGCTCACCTGCGCCCGTCCGTCGCCTCGCGGCGGCTCCCGGCTCTGCGGCGCGGGCGGCCGGGGCGGGAGAGGTGGCCGCGGCGCTGACGCCAGCGCGGGGACCCCACCCCCTGCACAAACTTCCTCCCCCCGGACCGGCCCGGCCCGGCCCGGCCCGGCCCGACTGACGCACGGCCCGGCCCGGCCCTGCCCAGCCCCTGCCGCCGACAGCCCCGGGGCCAGGCGTGTCCCCCCCCCCCCCCCCGAGAGGACCCAGGCGTCCGAGTCCCCTCCCCCCCCCAATAAAGGACCCAGGAGTCCGAGTCCTCCCCCACCCCCATAAAGGACCCAGGAGTCCGAGTCCTCCCCCCCCCAATAAAGGACCCAGGCGCCCCCCCCCCCCCCCGGAGAGGAATCAGGGGTCTGAGCCTCTGGGTCCCCCCCCCCAGAGAGGACCCAGGTGTCCTGGTCCCTGACCCCCCCTTACAGCCCCCCAGAGAGGGCCCAGGTGTCCGGGCCCCCAGACCTGGTCCCGTCCCCGTCCCCATCCCCGTGGTGCCGTGTCCGGACGCGGTGCCGCTCGCCTGTGCGCGGCAGCGGGTGACACCACACGTGGCGGCGGGGACGAAGGCCGAGCGCTCCTCCTCGGTGATGCCAGTGCCAACGCGGCTTCTCCCCCGGGCACGCGCCTGGGGCGGCTGTGCTGGCGTGCCCGGAGCAGGGGTGTGTGAGGGGACACGTGTGCGCAAGGGGACGTGTGTGCGAGGGGGACACACGTGCAGGGGCACGTGCAAGGGTTGCAGGTGTGCGAGGGGGTGCACGTGCACAGGGATGCGTGTGCAAGGGGGTGCTTGTGCGAAGGGATGCGTGTGCAAGGGGGACACACGTGCAGGGGCACGTGCAAGGGTTGCAGGTATGCGAGGGGGTGCACGTGCACGGGGATGCGTGTGCAAGGGGGTGCTTGTGCGAAGGGATGTGTGTGCAAGGGGGACGGGCTGCCAGAGCCCGTTGGGCACGAACGGCCTTGATCGCCCTGAGCAGCCTCAGCTGAGCCCCACTTGCCCCCTCCGCCCCCCCACCCCCGGCCCGGGGGCCATTTACACTCGGGGCCCCCGGCCGGGGCGCTCCGGGGCCCAGCACCCAGCACCCAGCACCCAGCACCCAGCAGGGCGCTGAGGCCACATGGCAGAGGTGCTGCGAGGGCGGCTCCGGGCCGTGACGTCGCCGAGGCTGCGGCCGGGAAGGCCATGAGCCTCCGGTCATCGGCCACTCGCTCCGGACGCCGGGTCCCGCGGAGGTGGGGGGACGACGCGGGAAGGCGCTGAGAGAAACGGGCTCGGCTCGGCCCGGCAGGTCTCATCGCACACGGGCACCGCCTGGGCCTCCCACGCACGCACACGCGTGTGCACACTGCGTGTTGTGGCTCCCACGCACGCACACGCGCGAGGCACAGTGCAAGCACGGGACGTGCCCCAGGCGTGCACACAGCTCCACGTGTGCAGCACATGCACATGGAGCTGCGCACACGCAGCACACGTGTGCCAGGACGTGTCCAGGGCTTGCACAGACGTGTGTGTGCACGCAGCCCCACACGTGCGCAGCATGTGCTCGCACACACGTGTGTGTGAAGATGTGCAGGGCCTGCACGAACCGGCGCTGTGCACACGCGTGTGCACAGACATCGCACGTGCTGGTGCGTGCCCATCTGCTGCGCACACGCGTGTGCAAACCCCCGCTCCCCATCACGTGCGGCACCGGCCGCGGAGCAGCGCGGGGTGAAGCGGCCGCGCGGGACGGGCAGGAGTCCGGGGACGGAGCTGACACCGGCCGGGGGCTCGTCCCGGGGCCGAGGGGACCCTGCAAGGACCCCGGGTCCCTCCCGGCCCCCCGGCAGCACCGGGGCGACGCAGAAGCGGCAGCTCGAGGGAGGAGCGGAAGAGGCAGCCGGCAGGGTAGGTGGGACGTGCGCGAGCCTGGGGTCCCCTCCTGCGTCCCCTCCTGCGTCCCCAGGTCTCCATCGTCCCGGGTTCTCTCCTGCATCCCAGGTCCCCCATCACCCCAGGTCTCCCCAGCATTCCCGTCCCCTCCTGCATTCCCAGGTCCCGGGTCCCCTCCTGCGTCCTCGCGTCCCCAGAGCATCCCCGGGGCTCCCGTCACCCCCAGCATCCCCATCGCCTCCTGCATGCCCGGTTCTCCAGAGCATCCCGCTCCCCTCCCGCATCCCGGGGCCCCCATCACCCCGGTGCCCCCGCCGAGACGCTCCCGCGGACGGGAACCCCCCCCCCCCCCCCCCCCAGGCCGGCGGCGGCAGCTCAGCACCGCGGACAGCGCCGCGCCGGGCCCAGGCGTCCCGGGGACCCAGGCGTCCGGGGGGGGGGGGGGGGGCTCCCCGCGCAGGGAGGGGCTCCAGCGGGCAGGTTTTTCCCTCTTTCGCACCCAATTGGGACGCCACCCCCCCCCCCCCCCGAACGGAGGGCGGTTCGCTGGGGAAGGGCTGCTCCCGGGGGGGCCCGGACGCCTGGGACCCCCCAGCCTTGCCTCGGCCAGGCCCAGTCTGTGCTACCCGGTACAGAGGGACCCTTGCATTCCCCCCCGCCCCGTATTGCACCCCCTTCTGCACCTCCCCCCCCCATGCACCCCTTTGCACCCCCTTGCACCTCCTCGCCCCACTCTGCACTCCCTTTGCACCCCCCACCCGTCCTTTGCCCCCCCTTCTGTCCCCCTTGCACCCCCCCACCTGCCCCTGCACCCCCCCTTGCACCTCCTCGCCCCCCACCCGCCCCTGCACCCCCTTGCGCCCCCGCTGTCACCTCCCCCCCCGCCCTGCGGTTTTGGGGGGGGGCACAGACCCCACGGATGCTCCCGGGAAACGCCAGGACCCGGAGCTGCCCCCCCCCATCCCCCCCCCATCCCGCAGGTGCCCTCCCCGGCGCCCCCCACCCGCGGCCCCTCCGGGAGGCTTTGGCGGGAGCCACGGAGGAGCGGGAGGAGCCGCCGCTCGCTTGGGAACAGAGCCAGGCACCAAAATCCAGGGATCCGGTACAAAAATATATGTGGAGAAAGGAGGGAACCGCCCGGGGCGGGGGGGGCACATCCAGGCCGGGTGTCCCGCGGCCCCGGCGCGGCCCCGGCGCGGCTCCGGCGCGGCGTCAGTCCAGCGGGATGCCGACGGAGGCCAGCGCCTCGACGGCCCAGGCCGGGTACCGCTCCCGGGAGCCGTACATGGTGCGCATGAAGTCCCGGACGAACCGGGGGAAGCGCTGCGCCAGGATGCTCTCCCGCACGGCGCGCATCAGGTTGAGCTGCGGGCACGGCGGGGGGGTCAGCGGCGGCCCCCCCGGCGCCCCGGCCCCCCCGGCGCCCCGGCTCACCTGGTAGGCGATGTTGTGCACGGTGAGGTGGTGCAGCGCGGCCGTGTCGCTGCGCAGCAGCGCGTGCAGGTACGCGCGGCTGTACCTGCGCCGGGAGAGAGCCCGCGCCGGGGCGGGGGGGTCAGAGCCGCGGCCCGGCCCCCCCCGCCGCCCCCGCCGCCCCCGGCACGCACCCCCGGCACGTCGGGCACCCGCAGGCCTCGTCGATGGGCCGGAAATCCTTGGCGAACTGCTTGTTCTTCAGCTGCAGCGAGCCCCAGGGCACCAGGGCCGAGCCGAAGCGCTGCGGGGGCCGGCGGCGGGGTGAGGGGCTGCACCCCCCCCCCGGCCCCCCCGGCCCCCCCCGGCCCCGCGCCGCCGCTCACCGCCGTCCGCGTGGGGAAGACGCAGTCGAACATGTCGCAGCCCAGGGCGACGCAGACCACCAGGTCGGTGGCGTAGCTGGGATGAGCCGGGCGGGAGGAGCCGGGCAGCCCCCGGCACCGTGATTCCCACCCCCCGCTTCCCCCCTGCCTCCCAGGGCAGCCCGCATCCCCCAGCTCCCCAGTTTCCCTGGCTCCCCACATCCCGGGGCTCCCTGTGTCGCCCAGCTCCCCATATGCCGGGGTTCCGCACATCCCCCAGCTCCCTGCCTCCTGGGGCGTCCCGCAGCACCCACATCCCCCAGCTCCCCGCATCCCGGGGCATCCCGCATCCCGCAGCTCCCCACATCCTGCAGCTCCCTGCATCCCCCAGCTCCCCACATCCCCCAGCTCCCCGCATCCCCCAGCTCCCTGCATCCCGCAGCTCCCCACATCCCCCAGCTCCCCACATCCCCCAGCTCCCCACATCCCGCAGCTCCCCACATCCCCCAGCTCCCCGCATCCCCCAGCTCCCCGCATCCCGGGGCATCCTGCATCCCACAGCTCCCCACATCCTGCAGCTCCCTGCATCCCCCAGCTCCCCACATCCCCCAGCTCCCCGCATCCCCCAGTTCCCTGCATCCCGCAGCTCCCCACATCCCCCAGCTCCCCGCATCCCCCAGCTCCCCGCATCCCCCAGCTCCCCGCATCCCGCAGCTCCCCACATCCCCCAGCTCCCTGCATCCTGCAGCTCCCCACATCCCCCAGCTCCCCGCATCCCAGGGCATCCCACATCCCGCAGCTCCCCCACATCCCAGGGCATCCCACATTCCGCAGCTCCCCCACATCCCGCAGCTCCCCACATCCCCCAGCTCCCCACATCCCAGGGCATCCCACACTCCCCAGCTCCCCCACATCCCCCAGCTCCCCACATCCCGCAGCTCCCCACATCCCAGGGCATCCAGCATTCCGCAGCTCCCCCACATCCCCCAGCTCCCCGCATCCCCCAGTTCCCTGCATCCTGCAGCTCCCCACATCCCCCAGCTCCCCACATCCCAGGGCATCCCACATTCCACAGCTCCCCCACATCCCAGGGCATCCCACACTCCCCAGCTCCCCCACATCCCCCAGCTCCCCACATCCCGCAGCTCCCCACATCCCAGGGCATCCAGCATTCCGCAGCTCCCCACATCCCGCAGCTCCCCACATCCCCCAGCTCCCCACATCCCAGGGCATCCCACACTCCCCAGCTCCCCCACATCCCCCAGCTCCCCACATCCCGCAGCTCCCCACATCCCAGGGCATCCAGCATTCCGCAGCTCCCCACATCCCGCAGCTCCCCACGCCCCGGCTCCCGGCAGCGCCGCCGGCCGTCCCCCCGGCTCCGGGGGCGCGGAAGCCTACCCCACGCCCATGAGGTAGCGGGGCTTGTCCCGCGGCAGCCGCTCGGCGCTGAGCTTCACCACGCGCCAGAACTGCCCCTTCTCCTCGCCGCCGCTCAGGCCGCCGATGGCGAAGCCGGGCACCTCCCGCCGCGTCATCTCTGCGGCGGAGGCGGCCGGGCAGCACCCCGCGTCTCGGCCGCTGCCACGGCACGGAGACGGGCAACGGGAGACGGGCAACGGGAGACGGGGAACGGGAGATGGACAACGGGAGGGAGACGGGCAACGGGAGACGGGCAACGGGAGATGGACAACGGGAGGGAGATGGGCAACGGGAGACGGGCAACGGGAGGGAGACGGGCAACGGGAGGGAGACGGGCAACGGGAGATGGACAACGGGAGGGAGACGGGGAACAGGAGGGAGATAGGGAATGGGAGGAAGATGGGGATGGGAGAAAGATGGGGAATGGAAGATGGAATGGGAGGAAGACAGGGAACAGGAGGAAGATGGGGAATGGAAGACGGAATGGGAGGAAGATGGAATGGGAGGAAGATGGGGAATGAAAGATGGAATGGGAGGATGATGGGGAGCAGGAGGACAATGGGGAACAGGATTAAGACGTGGAGCAGGAAGATTTGGAAGTGGATGAAGATGGGGAGCGGGAGGGAGACGGGGAGCGGGAGGGAGACGGGGAGCGGGAGGGCGCCGCTACCTTCCAGGCACTTGGTGCGCAAGGCCGGGTCCAGGCCGCCCTGGATGATGGCGAAGAGATGCTGCCGCTCCGGGTGCCGGTTGGCGGCGATGCAGCGGTCGAGCCAGCGCACGGACCTGCGGCAGAGGCCGGCGGCGCCCGTCAGGGCCCCGCGGCGGGCGGGGGGAGCCGGGGGGGGGAGCCGGGCCGGGGGGGAGCCACCGACCTGTGCATGGCCTCCTCCACGCGGGGCCCCGTCGTGGTGCTGCTGACCACGTCGTCCAGCTGCATCATGATGTCGGCGCCTGGCGGGGTGCGAGGGGGCGGTGAGGGGGTCTGGCCCCGCGCCGGGCGCCCCACAGCCGCCCCACGGCCGCCCCACGGCTGCCCCACGGCCCCCCGCTCACCCAGGGCGTTCTGGATCTCGATGGACTTCTCCGGGCTGAGCAGGATCTCCTCCCCGCCGTAGGGCGAGCGGAAGTGGACGCCCTCCTCCGTCACCTCCGACAGCGCCGACAGCGAAACCATCTGGAAGCCGCCGCTGTCCTGGGGAGCGGGGGGGCCGGGGTGGGGTGGGGGTGGCTGGCGGGAGCCCTGAGCCCCCCCGAGCTGCGTGGGGCCAGGGGACCCCGCGCGTGGGAGGCCTGGGGTCTCCGGATGTGGGTCCAGAGCGGGGGTCCGGTGTGGGGGTCCGACGCAGGGGTCCAGGCTGGGGGCCTGGTGTGGGGTCTGGGTCCCAGCACAGGGGTCCAGGGTGGGGGTCTGGGTCTTGGTGTGGGTGGGGGTCCCGACAGGGGGTCCAGTGTGGGGTGGGGGTCCCAGCATGGGGTCTGGTTTGGGCGAGGGGTCCCGGTTTGGGTGGCGGTCCCGGCGCAGGCAGGGGTCCCGGTTTGGGTGGGGGTCTCAGTTTGGTTGGAGGGTCCCAGTTTGGGCGGAGGTCCCGGTTTAGGTGGGGGGTCCCGGTGCAGGCAGGGGTCCCGGTTTGGGCGGGGGTCCCGGTTTAGGTGGGGGGTCCCGGCGCAGGCAGGGGTCCCAGTTTGGTTGGGAGTCCCGGTTTAGGTGGGGTCCCGGCGCAGGCAGGGGTCCCAGTTTGGGCGGGGGTCCTGGTTTGGGCAGAGGTCCCGGCGCAGGCAGGGGTCCCAGTCTGGTTGGGGGTCCCGGTTCGGGCAGAGGTCCCGGCGCAGGCAGGGGTCCCGGTTTGGTTGGGGGTCCCGGCGCAGGCAGGGGTCCCAGTTTGGTTGGGGGTCCCGGTTTAGGTGGGGGTCCCAGTTTAGGTGGGGGGTCCCGGCGCAGACAGGGGTCCCAGTTTGGTTGGGGGTCCCGGTTTAGGTGGGGTCCCGGCGCAGGCAGGGGTCCCGGTTTGGGCGGGGTCCCGGTTCGGGCAGAGGTCCCAGCGCAGGCAGGGGTCCCAGTTTGGGCAGGGATACCGGTTTAGGTGGGGGGTCCCGGCGCAGACAGGGGTCCCAGTTTGGGCGGGGGTCCCGGTTTAGGTGGGGGGTCCCGGCGCAGACAGGGGTCCCGGTTTGGCTGGGGGTCCGGGCGGGGGGCTGCCCTCACCGTGAGCAGGTTGTGGGGCCAGTCCATGAAGCCGTGGAGGCCGCCCGCGCGCTGCACCAGCTCGGGGCCCTGCCGTCACCGCCGCCGCGTCAGAGCCCCCCAGGTCGCAGTGGGGGGGGAGGGGGGACGGGGCGCTCTGCCCCCCCCCCCCACGGCATGGGTGCCCGGGGATGGGGGGCAGGGGGCGGGGCTACCCGGGAGGTGGGTGTGGTCATTCCAGGGGCGGGGCTATCCCAGGCCCCTCCCTGAGTGCATGGGGGGCTATGGGGGCGGGTCCCTTGGGGAGGGGTCATGGGGGCGGGGCCTCCTGGGGCTGGGGGCGGGGCCATGGGGTGGGGCCTCTGTGGGGGGGTGGGGTTGGGTCCTTACAGCGCTGGGGGTGGGGCTATGGGGGGCGGGGCTCCCCCAGGGTGGGGCCATAGGGCACACCCCCCCCCCAAGGGCTGGGCATGGGATTATTGGGGGGGTCCATGTGGGCGGGGCTCCCCCGGGGTGGGGTCTATGGGGGTGGAGCTTCCCAGGGTGGGGTCCATGGGGGTGGGCCTCCCCGGGGCAGGGTCCTTTGGGGCGGGACTCTCCCAGGGTGGGGTCCCTGGGGGGGGGCTCCCCAGGGCGGGGTCCGTGGGGACGGGGCTCCCCCAGGGCGGGGTCCATGTGGGTGGGGCTCCCCCAGGGTGGGGCCCACGCGGGCAGAGCTCTCTGGGGTGGGGTCCATGGGGGCGGAGTTCCCTGGGGCGTGGCCCTTGGGGGCGGGGCTTCCCGGGGCAGGGTCCCTGGGGGTGGGGCTCCCAGGGGTGTGGTCCCCGGGGGCGGGGCTCCCCCAGGGTGGGGCTCCCGGGGGCGGAGCTCTCTGGGGCGGGGTCCGTAGGGGCGGGGCTCTCTGGGGCGGGGTCCGTAGGGGCGGGGCTCCCGGGGGCGGGGCGTGCCCGCTCACCGGCCGCGTGCCCAGGTGGTAGGTGTTGCCGAGGCAGATGCGGCAGCCGAGCGCGGCCAGCTGCGCCGCCGTGACGCCCTTGGCGGTGCCGCGGGTGCCCACGGGCATGAAGACGGGGCAGGGCACGGCGCCGTGCGGCAGCCGCAGCTCCCCGGCCCGCGCCCGGCTCCGCGCGCACTCCGCCGCCACCCGCAGCAGCGGCGCCGGCCCCGGCCCGCCGCCCGCGGGCGCCGCCATCTTCCGCCGCGCCACGTGACCCGCGCTTCCGGCCGCGCCGCCGGCCCGCGCCGCCCGGCCGGAAGCCGCCGTAGCCAGGGGCAACGCGCCCGCCATGTTGAGGCGTCAGCCTCGGCGCTAGGCCTCCATGGCGGGGGGGGGGGGGGGCCTCACCCCCTGCCTGGCCCTATGGCCTCTGGGGAGAGCCCCCCCGTAGCTGTCTGCCCTGTACCACTACATCCTCCGGGTAGAGCCCCTCCTCAGCCCCCTGCCTGGCCCCATATTGCTGGGGAGAGCCCCCTCCTCATGCCCCTGCCCTCTCCCCCCATATCCCCCGGGGACAGACCCCTCCTCGCCATCCTGCCCAGATCGCCCATATCCCTCAAGGAGGCCCCCCCATGGTCCCTGGGGAGAGCCCCCTCCTCACCCCCTGCCCAGATCCCCCATATCCCTCAAGGCAATCCCCCAGGGAGAGCCCCCTCCTCACCTCCCTCTCCAGATCCCTCATATCCCTCAAGGGGACCCCCAGTGCCCCCCAGGGAGAGACCCCTCCTCACCACCATCCCCAGATCCCCCAGATCCCTCAAGGGGATCCCCCCATGTCCCCCAGAGAGAGCCCCCTCCTCACCCCCCTGCCCCATGGCCCCTGGGGAGAGCCCCATCCTCATCCCCTGCCCAGCACCATATCCCTGAGGGAGACCCCCTTCCTCTGCCCCCTGGTTTCTAGCCTCTCCCTGTTCCCTGCAGCCTTCCATGCTCCCCCCAATGTGCCTTCGCACCCCCCCCCCCCCGGTGCGCTGGGACAACCCCTCTCAAGGCATCCACATGGCAGCAGCAACCTGGGAGCAGGGTGTCCCCGGCAGAGCCGGTCCCTGCATGTTTGGGTCTCCCCGGCTGCAGAGACCTGCCTGCCCCCCTCACGAGCCCACGGCTGAGACCGGCTTTCACTGCTGCCCTGGCCTCAGTCGCAGCTCCCCGGGGCCTGAGTGAGCTGCTGGCCCTTGGCCGTCCCTCTGGGTCCCCCATCACCGGTCCCAGTGAGAACGGGGTGGCCTTGCAGGGGAAGTCACTGCCTTGCCCGGCCTCAGTTTCCCCTGGCATAACACAGTGTGAGCTCTGCCCTTGCTCTGAGCACACCCCGTCCAGGGCTTCACACCAGAAATGACCTGGCCTGACAGGCTGTCTAGCCCCAAGCACCCAGAGTAGGTACCAGTTTAAAGGGATTCCCCATCTCATTACACATCAACAGCCAGACACTTGGGTTGGGTCCCTGGGGGGGGATTTTAAGGCCAGGTGCCCCCCATCAGGTCGTCCGAGGGCAGCATGGGTATAAGAGGAGGAGCAGCCCCAGCAACCAGCTGCAAGGAGGTGTGTGGGGAGCCTGGGCTGTGGGAGCAGTCCCTGCTTTGGTATAAATTGCTGTTCCTGTTTCTCTGGACTTGCAGAATGTTGTTTCTCCTGTAAATAGCTTTTAGTGTGAAAGAGGAACATGTACCGGGTTGGCGTGTGGAAACTGGTCGGTCTAAAATAGGTAACATTCCTCGGAAAGGAGTCTGGTTCAGCACTCCTGAAACTGCTGTAGCTCCTTTACAGAGGAGCCTGGCAGGGAGCGTGTTGAGGCTGCTGGGGGGGCTCTGCCCTCCCAAATCGGACCGCCTTTGGAGGTGGGGGACCTCGGTTAAACGCCTGATGGTGAGGTTTCTAAATCAGACTGCTTTTGGAGGTGGGGGACCTTGGTTAAATGCCTGATGGTAAGAGGGAACGAGAGCTTTTTCCCCAGCGCACGGAGCTGAGATCCAAGGGGCTTAGAGGAAGCTTCTCCCTTGTGCTCTCGATTTCGACAGCCGTCGGTCTTGCCTCTGAAGTGGTTTGTATAGCAGGAGCATCCTGTTATGAATAAGAGTCGTTTACTTTAAAAACAAACAGAAAAAGCCTTTGGAAATGATCCAAACAACCCTTCCTCCTTCCCAGCTAATGGGGTGCAGGTGGGGACTCTTGCTGGGGCTGGGCACAGACCTGATGTGCACCAAGACATCGGCTGCACCCGAGCCCGCTCCTGCGGGAAGCTCCGGGTGTGGAGGGATGCTGCAGCGGCGGAAAGCCCGGCCCTGCCGCGGGGATGCGGCCCCGGAGCCCCCCCACAGCCCCGGGCAGGCTGGCGGCAGCGCGGCCGTGCCGATGTCCTGCCGATGCTCGTGTCGGGGCAGCCGGCAGCTGATCCCGGCCCTCCCGGGGGGCCGTGCAGCCGTGTGATGAGCTTGTTTCGAGCATTAACTAGCTGGAACGAGGATGAGCGCTGAGAGAACCTGAGACGTGCGGCAACCTGGCTTGGATCGAGCTCCAGCTTTCCCTCCTCTGGGCTCGCAGGCTCTCGCAGAACAAATCTCTCCCAGAGCTGTGTCACCTCTGTGAGCAGAGCCTGGAGCGGTCTGGCCTGCTCACGGCTGATCCGAGTGCCCCTCCATCTGCTCTTCCTCCAGAAATAAGGCAAGGGTTTTCTCAGAAATCTGTCGCTGGAAATCTGGTAGCAGGCTTGCTTAATGCAGCAAGGGATTTAATTAGGTTTTCCCAGAGAGAGGAGAGGAAGGGGAAACGGCGAGCAGCTGCTGGCATCTCCGTCTGCAGCCTCCCTCGCTGCCCCTCCCTCCTCATCGCTGGGGACGGAAAAGCTGTGCTTGTGGCTTGGTGCATCTGCAGAACGCGGTGCCAACAAATGCGACCTGTCTCTCCTGCTTCGTTGCCTCTCTCCTCTCCTCCTCTCGGAACGGAGCGGTCCTGCTCCGGCGGGGCAGCTCTCTTGTGTCCAAGCGAAATGGCCGAGCCCAGATTATGGTAACGCGAGCGGGTTCGAACCACCCGCTTCCGTGGAGCACAAACGGGCTCCTCAGGTGAGCGGGGAAAGAAATCTCCCCCGTCTCCGGCCCGCTGCGACCGTCCAGCCCCACGCGGGAGGGAGCGGGCAGCGGCGGCCGGCTCGCCTGGTGCCTCGGGTCCGACCTCGGCTCGCGAGGGACGGCGGCCTCCCAGGGCGCCCTGGACCCGCCGGCACCGGCTCTGCCCGGGGCGAGACCGGACCGAGGACTGATCCCACCGGTGCTGCGAACGGCCGGGACAGGGGCTGCTGCCGGAGGAGCCCGCGGCCGCCCGGCTGGGCGGGGGCTCGGCGCTGCCAGGGCTATAAGCGATACGTGCTGAGCTCGAGCGGCTCCGATTTCCCCGCAGCGCAGGGATGATGGTGCAGTTTCAGCGAGGCTGCCTGACCTCTCCGGCGGGAGCAGAGCCTCGCGGGGGCAGCCGGGCCGGCGCCGGGGACGCGGTGCCCTTCCCAGCCCCGGGACAGAGGCCTCGTGGTTTGGGGACGAGCCCGGCTCGCGGCGTACGAAATGGAGCTGGGAGGAATGGTTCTCCGGGGAGTTCTGGTTTCCCCCGTTGCGGCTAATTCCTCACGGCTAGGATAGATAGCCGAGACGCGTCTGGGATTCGTGGCGTCCCTTCCCAGCCCGCCTGATGCAGCGGAAAGCTGGCGGCGGGGGTGGCCTTGCTGGGCTCAGGGGGATGCCCGCTGCCCCGTCCGGCCTGGGATGCGCCTGCGACCGGGTTTCAGAGCTCGGGAACCCGCGGGCGGCCAGGATGGTGGCGTCTCCCCCAGGAATGGGGCCGCATCCCCTCTGACACCACGCGGACCTCCTTGCGGGGCCGGCAGGGATGGCTCGGGCCGAGGGGACCGGCGACGCGATGGACCCTGTCTTGTCCCTCCCTCCCGCAGCTGGAAGATGAGCGCGGTGCACGACGTGCGGACCGAGGCGCGGGAGCGGCCCAGCCGGCGGACGGTGGACCAGCTGAGCCCGGAGCTCCGCGTGGAGAAGTACATCCTGCTGAGCATGGACGGGAAGCTGCTGGGCCCGGAGCTGAGCCGGATCCGGAGCGGTAGGGCGCGAGGTGCTTGGAGGAGGGAGGATTGCCCCTGGAAATGGGGATGGACCCCGCTAACGTCCCGCTGGTTCTTGCTGGCCCGTGCTGGGGAGGGTGATGAGGGCAGAGGGCCCTCTCCACCCAGCCTGGGGGAGCTGCCGGCCCCTGGGCTCAGCTGTCTCCAGGGGGCTCTGATCCCACCTGGATTTGAGATGAATTATGGCTGGTCTCTGCACCCCAAAATCCAGCTGCTGGGGCTCTGCTGCCCTGGGGATGCCCAAAGGCGTCCGTGGAGCAGAAAGGGGCTCCCAAAGCTCGACACCGAGACGTAGCACAGGGCGCGGGGGTGGGGGCTCACGGTGCCTTTGTCCCCCCGCCCCAGAGATGGCCCTGCCCCTGGAGCGCCTGGATGCTGACCTGCCCCAGGACCTGCCCCCCGGCTACCTCTGGCGCCAGCGCCGCTCCCTGCCGACCTTCCCCCTCGCCCCTGGGAGCGGCGCCCAGACCCCCGCGGACCTCAGGTACGTGCTGCCCCGCGCCGGGGCCGCAGCCTGCGCCCGCCGCCCGCTCGGGACGCTGACCCGTCCCCCTCTTCCAGGAGGAGCTCGGACTTGCTCTGTGCCGGCCAGTTCCCCGCGGGGCTCAGCGACCTGGTGACGGGGATGCAGGCCCCCGCCTCGCTGTGTGCCAGGAGCCGCGGCAGCCCGCGGGCTCGGCCCCGCTCCGCCCTGGCGGCCCAGGCCTCGGAGGCCGCGGGCCAGGGCTGCCGGGAGCGGACGGCCCCGGGGCGGGAAGGTGGCCAGGAGTGAGGGGAGCCGGGACCCCAGCCAGCTCCCCCCGCCCGGAGTAGGGGCGGCGCTGGCAGCGCAGCGGGGCTGTAACGGGAGGATGGTGCGAAATAAAGACCCTGGATGTAACCCCAGGCTGGTGTGTTCGTGCCGGCCCCTGCGTCGGAGACATGCGGTAGCTCGTGCGCTTCTACACGAGGATGTACGGTAGGGGATCTCCTGACGTCATTGGAAGGGAGGAAGAAGCAGAGCATCAATGGGCTGGGAGGGCTCGTGATTGACGGCGGGGGGGGCGAATCACGAGCGGCTTTTTGTTGGGGAATACACGCCCAGCTTCGCCTTTCCTATCTGGCTTGGCCACTCTGGTAGACTGGCAGAGGAGCCGTCCAAGGAGAAGGGAACAAGGGGGCGGGCAGGAGTATAGAGGGGTGAGCAAGTCAGTTTCCTTCGGCAAGCAATTCGCTAGCTTTCTAGAGTGGCAGTCCCCTCTGCCAATAAAATGGCAGGAGCAATGTCTTCGGGGCGGGACCTTCCGCCGCGCCGCCTCAGCTGACAGGCCAGCGCCACCCTCCATTGGCTGGTAGGAATGAGCGGCGCGTTGAGAGACCAATGAAACGGGAGAGGATGGGCGTGGCGACGTGCTCCCGCCTTCCTTCTTGAGTGACAGCGCGGAGGTCCGCTCCGCTCGGGCGGCTGCCCTGACTGACGGCCGAGGCGCCCAATGGCGGCGCCGGCTGAGGGGCGCGGGGCGGGCCCGGCGGAGCGGCGCCCTCGGGGGTGTCGCCAGTGCCGGATGAGGAGACTCGGAGGGGAAGTTTGGTCGCCGCCGCCGGGGACCGTGTGAGGAGGAGCCGCCGCCGCCGCCGGGAGAGCGGGAGCGTGGGGCCCCCCGCGCCGCCATGGGGAACCGGGGCATGGAGGAGCTGATCCCGCTGGTGAACAAGCTGCAGGACGCGTTCAGCTCCATCGGGCAGAGCTGCCACCTCGACCTGCCGCAGATCGCCGTGGTGGGCGGGCAGAGCGCGGGCAAGAGCTCCGTGCTCGAGAACTTCGTGGGCCGGTGAGTCCCGCCGCGCCGGGGAGGGGCGGGCGCCGCGTACGCAAACTGCGTAACTGCCTCCCCGCCCGCCGCCGCCGCGCGGCGCAGCTGGCGTAAGCGCTCTTTGTGAATCCCGCCTGCGTAAGGCGGCTCGAGGCGGGCGGGGGCGCGAGCGCGGCCGCAGCGACACCGCCTCCCCCCCCCCCGCCGTGCCCGGCCGCCGCTACGCAAACTGCGGAGCGCCCGGCGGCCCGCCGCCCTTGCCCGGCCCTGCCGCTACGCACTCGGCGTAAGGCGCGGCCCGGGGGAGGGGGTCACCCGCCGGCCCTTACGCCAGCGGCGCAGGCGGGGGCTCGGGCCGTGGCTGGCGCGCGCGGCGCTGGCGCAGGGGGGCTCTGTGAATAGCGGGGGGCCCCGGCAGCGGAGCGGGGCCGCCGGGCTGGGGATGCCCCGGGGGCAGGTGCGGGGGGTGCGGAGGGGCTGCGCCGGGCCCTGCCCCGACGCCCCTCACCGGACCCCGCCGGCTGGGCCGCGTGTCGCCCGCATCCGCATCTGCATCCCCGGGGCCTGGGGCAGCCCGGAGCCGGTGCCCTGGCGGTGCAGGAGGCCGCGGGCCTCGCATCGAGCACCCCGCTGTCTGCCGGCATCCTCGAGGTCTCCGCAGGCGCGCCGAGGCGCTCCGGAAACGCCGGGCTGACCTGCGGAGACGGGGAGCACGGAAGCAGCCGGCCCAGCATCCCGGTGATGCCTAGTGAGAGACCTGACGACGCTACAACGCGATCTCTAGCGCGCGCCTTGCTCCGCTTTATAACTTTCGCCACCGCCGTGTTAACGTGCGCAGGTTAATGCTGGGTTGCATCTTAAAGACGCTTCTGTTTCCACTCTGATAGCGCTGGGCCTGGAGTCATCGCTGCGCCCGGGTCCGAGCGGCCTTCGCGTTCGGCGCTGTGCGGAGCTGCACCTTCGCGATAGGGCCGAGCTCTGCGCCAGACCTCTCCCAGGAGCGCGGGGTGTCGGGACCCTGCCGTAGAGCCGGAATCGGCAGGATAAGGGATTGACACGCGGCCTGGACGTGCTGGGGTGGGGAGGAGAGCGTGGCTGTCAAGATAACGCGGGGGAGCCGAACGCTCCTGATTTGGCGTTGCGCTAACGCCGTGGGGTTTAAAAATCTTTCCGCGTGCTTCGTGCGGCCCTGCTGACTCTTCCGAAATCCCTGGTAGCTGCTAACAACAACCGCTCCTGAATCAAAGTGCTGAGAGCGGAGGTAAAGTCGCTCCTTCGGCCTCCTCCACCTTTCGCCCCTGCTGTGAGGGGGATGGCGGCACCGGTCCCCGGTTAATAGCGCGGCGCAGGTCTGTGACCTGGCGGCACTTGATGCTGCCGTGTCCCCGCATGCGCTTGCTCCATGCTCAGGGCAAGGGATGTCGCTTGGCCCCTTCCGCTCTGTTGCTGCGCTCCGCTTCGGCTTCGTCCAGGCTCGCGAGCTCGCTGTAGCCGCTTCTCGCCGTGCCTAGAAAATACGTTGCACAACGGGGCTCCGGTGGAGGCCGGGGCGGATGCTGTAAGAGCAGCAGCAGCAGATTTCCAGTGGCGTCACCTCATCCCGACGCTGCTGGCGGGAGCGTGCACGGATCTCGCTCTGCGTTGACAGGACGACAGCGACTCGGTCCTGCTCCGCCGTTGAGTCTGGTCGTTAAAGAACCGGGGCGCGCGGCCTGATCAGCACAAGGCACGCTGCGGGACTGTGAGGCAGAAACGTAGAGTCACTGGGACTGGTGTGAGCGTGAGCAGCACTGTGTGTGTGTGCGAGTGTGTGTGTGTGCGAGTGTGTGTGTGTGCGAGTGTGTGTGTGTGCGAGTGTGTGTGTGTGCGAGTGTGTGTGTGTGCGAGTGTGTGTGCGTACAGCCTGGGAACCGACCGGGACGCCGTTGGCTGAGAAGCCGCCGGCTGCGCAGGGACAGCAGTCCTGGCAGTTAAAGACTCGGGGGGTGAGTGCGGTTCCCAGGGAGCGAGAGAAAGAGAGTGTGTGATCCCACCAGCCGCAGGGACTGGAGTTACTGGTAAGGACGTGCGCTGCCCGACTTGCTTGAGATGCGCTTTTTGGGAACTCAATATGGGGAATAATTTTGGCATAGGAAAGGGGATGCCCTTAGCTGAAATTTTGGAAAATTGGAGTAAGACTGATGGTACCAAAAACCTAAGGGAAAAAGGTTGATCCAGCTGTGCCAGGAGGATTGGCCATCCCTGACAAAGGAGGGAAACCCAGCGGCACGGCGGCCACCGCAAGGGACTCTTGATCAGCAGGAACTGACTGTCTTGTGAAATCGTCTGGAAGACAGGTTTCCCAGTCGAATGGCTTACTGGTATGTTTGGGAGAACTGGGCATGGGCGCGGGAGCATTTGAGCCGGGAGGGAGGGAGGAAAGAAACCCGCTGAAGGTAACACTCGTGCTAGCAGATACTAGTACCCCGGACTGTGCTCCAGAAGTTTCTGCTCCACCTGATATACCTGATGATCTCTCTGCCATTACTTCTCCTTCTCCTCCTCCTTCTCCCTCCACCGGCTACCGGACTCTATCCCCAGTTCTTTTGAGGGAATTATTTCAACCAAATGAAGGGGATAAGATAATTAAAGATGCAGAAGAAGCGCGGCAAGCCGGGGGACATAGAAACCTCTGGCTAGCAAATGATCCAAATTGGGATAGTAGTAATGCAGGAGATGGAGCCGTGTGTCAAACAGGACTTTGAAATTTAGTAGAAGCAATTAGACTGTGATGAGGTGAAGACCCCCATGACTTTTGGGGACTTTTGTGATAAGCCCTGCTAAAATATGGAGGAATCCCAAAGGAAGCAGAGAAGAGCATCCAAAAACAAATCGATCATTATTTGAAACTGGGTATCCTTAGAGTCCGTGAATCCCCGTACAACACCCCAATTCTGCTGGTTAGAACAGGCAGGATTCTGATGGCGATCCGGAGTATCGGTTTGTGCAAGACTTAAGGGCTGTAAACCAACATTTAATTGCTCCACACCCAGTAGTTCCCGACCCATCAACCATATTATTACAGATACCTCACTGGGCAACTTATTTTACCAGGATTGATCTAATGGCAGCCTTTTTTAGTATATCGATAGCCGAGGACAGCCAAGATCTCTTTGCTTTCACTTGGAAGGGACAGCAATTAACTTGGACGAGGCTGCCACAGGGATTTACTGCGTCTCCCACTGTTTTTTTGCATATACTCAAAAATGATCTCACAGATATTGAACTGTTATGTTGGACAGATATTGAACTGTTGTGGTGGCTGGCGAGCCTGTTTTCCGCAACGCTGGTGTCTGGCGTAGCGGGAGCTTTCCCGTTCCCAGCGAGCAGCCCGAGCGCGGCTCAGCGCTTTGGATTTTTTGGCTCCGCAGTCACCGTGGTGGTGACACTCCAGTGGCTTCCTTTATCCGTAGAAAAGGGGCCTTTTGAAAGCCCTGCGTGAGTTCTGTCCGCTGTCGTGCTCTCCCTGGTTCAAATTTTGTCTTGCTTAACACTTTCCTAGAGGTGAGGTCAGGATGCGGAGCCTGACCTGCGGTGCGTCGTCACCTGACGCAACTTGCCGCCTCTTTCATACTCGCGGGGCTTTAATTCACAGCGCGGGTTTGCAGCCTGCGGAGCGGCTGGGGAAGCCTTTGGAGCCTGGTGTTCGCGTGGGAGGGAGAGGAGGAGTCGGCCGGACCAGCGCAGGTCTGGCTTTGCCAGACTAAACTTGCATCTGGGCCGATGAGTTTTGCCAAGTCTCTTTGCAGTTGGGGTTGAGATGGTCAAGTCGTTGCCCCTCACAAGTAGCTGCCAGTGGGAATTTTGGCAGCCTCCAATTATGGCGCTGCTGGAAAAACAGCCCAGTAATTAAAAATCTTTGTTTCGGAGCATGTAAGTCTTCGTCAGAAGGCTTTTAATAAGGGGTTAGCCGCACTGCACAGACTGTTCCCAGCGAGGGTCTGAACGGGAGGGCTTTCCGTGGGACTTGGTCTGTGTGATTGTCTCCGTAACCTGGAATCTTTCACTTGTATCTGGTGGCACCAACGTTGTGCTGCGGTGCTGCGCTTGTGTTAATAACCGGATAATTATGTCTGCGGTAAACTCTGCCTTTGCTCGGTGTCCCTGCGTTTTCGGCAGTCTTAAACGATCGACTCAGTCGCTGTCGTTGTGTGGTGGTAACACCCGCACGGTAGCATCGGCTTCTCGTTCTTTTCCAGCCTCGTTTTCCGTGCACACCTACCAAAGTGTTTGGGAATGAAATGATGAGGAATACAGACTATAGTTACGCGCTCTGTTATAACAGCCGTGCGTGATAATTCGGCACGGAGAAGGATCAACAGCCCTGCAGCGGCTGACCCATCGCTAGGATTGCAAACGGCTGAGGGCAGGGACCGTCTGCTCGTCTCCATCCAGCACTGGACCCCGCTGGGGTGCCGGTCCCGCGCGGTCCCGTGTCGCTGGCGGCTCGGCGGCTTTCCCTCCGCGCCCGCCCCGGGGCGCGTCGAGCGTTTCTCCGGGACGCGCGGCTGGATGTCGGCTGGCTTCGTCTGCTGGGCTGGTCTTGCCCTGGAGGCTATTGCAACTGTCAAAACAAACGAGCCGTGCTGCGTGAAACTTGCTCTGGATAGCAGGCTGAACACAGGGCGCTTCGACCGCTTCGGGATGAGCTTCGTTCTGTCTGCAAGAGGCTTTTTTGTGTTGCTTTTAAGCGTACAAACGTACTTCTGCGTAGATGCATAGATACAGACGGACGTGCCCTTGCCGCTAGGAAGGGAGCAGTACTTAACCCCGACGGTCTCTGGCTAAGAAACCCGTTGTTGTTCTTGGACTCGTGCGTGGTGTTTTTCCCATTTCTATCACATCTTTTATGCTAAAACTTGCACATAAACGGCCTGGAAGGTGTAACCCTCCATCGGGATGTTCGCAGCAGCAGCGTGGTGCAGGCGGTAGAGGAGACCCACGGTGACGTGCCCGGTGTCCGTGTCTTTCCAAGTTGCGGATGCATAAACGGCACGGCAGAAACAGCTGGATTTTGGAGCTTGCTCGGGTCTTTCCGCCTGCTCCGGTTTGCGAGTCCCGCCGCGGCGGCCGTGGCTGCTTGGGCTGAGGCTTCGCCCAGGGACGCGACGAGGCCTTCCGTTTGGGCTGGTCGCGTTTCCCTCTGAGGAAGCTTCCCGTTGGCTTCCGAACGGTCCCTCCCTGCGAGGGGCCGGGGATGCTGCCGGCAGCTGGTGGAAATAGGACGTGAATTTTTTCTTTTTTTCCTGATAACCGCCCTTTCGCACTTGTTTCACCTTTATTCCTGGCTCCTCGTTTCTGACCCGGTGGGAAGCCGGCGGGGCTGCTGGACGCCCGCGTAGGAAGCCGGACGCGAGCAGCGCTTCGCCGCCAGCATCCTGTCCCCGGAGTCGAGCCGCGCCGGGTTCGCCGGGGACGCGTCCGAGCCCCGCTGCGCCTCGCAGCCCAGCCTCGCTTAGCGGGAGGGAGACGGGTAGGTCCGGGGCGGTGGTTCGGAGCAGGCGTTTGTCCGAGCCGTAGCGTGGAAGGGGGAATTTCGGCTCTGCTCCGTGCGGCCCCTCGCGTCCCTGCCCTAGTCTTGTCGTGGTGAGCCCTGGGGAGAGCCGCTGCTCCCGCTTCGGAGAAGGAATTTTAGCCGATTGAGTTAAGGGTGGTGACTGGAGAACGCGGCTGAGTGTTGACGCCAGATGAGGAGTCAGTGGGGGTTTGGGTCCTTATTCTGCAAGGCCCAGGTTAGGCATTTTTCAACTGTTTGAGGAAAGCAGCAGTTGAAATCAGTGTACCTTGGTACTGGGACATCACGACCGCGCGTTGTGGTGGTCCCCTCTGCGGCCTGGGTGCCCGCGAGAAGGGCTACGAGCCCTGTTCAGAGAAGGAGGGGACTCGCCTTCAAGTCCTTATCGTACAAAAAGCCTGTGGAGGAGCCAGGGATTGAGTTCAGCTGCCTGAAGTCCACTAAATCTTCTCTGAATTGGGTGCTGGACTGGAATGTGTTTGGGGGAAGGAATCTGCCTTGCCTTTACATCTGTTTCAGCAGGCATGAAAATAATGGTTGGTCTTGCTAAGTACTGTGTGCTCTGCCAGGGGACTGAGCGACTCGCTTCTCTCCTCTTTTGTTGTTGGGGAAAGCACAAAAGGAAATCTAAAATACTGCATTAAAATTACATTACTAGCTGTATTAAAAGTCGTTCTGCTGCTGTGCTGATGAAACGTGCATTGACTAGTCCGTCTTTGGAGCCCTTGTAATGCCAGTACAAGCGTGCTAAACGCTCCGCATCTCCCCTGGCCCCGCTCCGGCTCCCGGAGCAGCTCGCTGACGACCGGCAGCGCGCGAGACGTTGCAGAGCTGCACGAAATGCAGGCGTTGAGCGTGGCGGCCCGGGACACAACGGGGCCATTGTGATCTGCCCGGCGGGGAGGCTCTGCCTCTGACAGCGCATTCGAGGGACCAAACGTCAATGGGGCATTATACGTCGCTGGTAACGTGTTATCAGTACCCCGAGCGGCCGTAAATAAGGCTTGGACTAACCTGGAAGGCCCCAATGGCAGGTTCTTGGGGGCTGGAGGTGTCTGAACCTCGGTGAGGTTGGGCACCGAAGTGCCCGTGCTCCCGATCTGTTATCTGCGTCGTGCACCGTCCCTTCTCCCGGTGCAACGCTGAAACAGGAGCCGGGAAGGGCAGTGAAGACCCCGAAAGAGACAAAACGTAGCGTTTGCACTGAGCACCAAGAGCTGAAGTTGGCGAGACAAGAATTTTAGGCTGACGCTACTGCAACGTCCAAGCCTCTAGGAGGGAAAAATTATCTTACAGGGCAGGGTAGAGATAAGAGCGACCCATTCTTATGTCTTTTGGCAGGTTATGGCTCAGGACAAATATTCTCCAGATCTGGTTTAACTCAGTTGCCTGGGTGGAATTGGCCACCCTCAGTTTAGCGAGCCTGGAAGGCAGCTCCGCGCGTATAGATCATAGCTTTGACTAAGTGTTTTGAGAGGCTTTTACAGCAGCAATAGTCGTAGGAATGGTAATTTAATTGCTAGGCGTTGCTTCAGAAATGGGAGGGGGGAGCCGTGCTTTATCAGCAGGCAGAGCTGGTTGAAAATGCAGCTAAAGAAAGGAAAGGTTTAAAGAGCAGAGAGCCCTTGTTCCTGCAGACACTTGCTGCGTTTGGGGCCGGCTCGCGCTGCTGTCTCGTGGGGTGCTTCCCTCTCTGCCCTTGCACATCGCGACAACCTGAAAATCTCAAAGCACTTCAGGAATTAGTGAAACGGAGCCGCCTCGTTCAGGGCCGGGACGCCCGTCCCGCTGCCGGCGGCTCCTCCTCCCTTGGGTCAAGCGAGGTGATTTTGGTGCAGGGACCCCTTGGCCAGGGGCCTTGGGGGATGCGGAGCGACCGTGCGCGGGGCAGGACGTGTCCCCTCGCGGGTATCGAGGAGGAGCAGCCGTGGGGTCGCTGGTGAAGGACCCGTCGAGATAAACAGTGCCAGGGAGACCGAACCCCGCAACTGGAGCGGGGCCGGGGCAGGGGACGCGCGGCTGGAAGCCCGACGGCCGCGGCTGCTGTGGCGAGGAGGCGGCAGGGGCAGCGCGAGGGGAGCTCGGGGCTGGAGAGCCAGCTCCCGAGCGCCTTTGACCTTGGCGACATTAGAGATAACGGGAAGTATTGAGTGTGCTTTCTTGGGAAACAACGTTTGTCCGTTTGCTCTGCCTTAGCAAACGGGAGAGAATTTCCTGGTACTGGGTGCAAATACAAGGCACAGATAGAGGAGCCATGAACAATCAGATCAATGGGAAAATCCGGCTTTAATGTTGACATTTCAAATAACCCTTTGACTTCCCTCCTTGACGATTGCGTCTCTCAGGTGCGTCATTCCAATTAAACGCTGCTGGCGCTCCGGCCGCACAGCTCCGAGCCGCGTCGCGCTGGCCGGAGGAACGCGGAGGACGTCTGGAGGGCCAGCGCTTCCGTCCCGGGCGTCTCGCGGGCCGCGTTTCCTCGAGGAGGAGGAGGAGGCTCCCGCCAACGCCGGCGGCGAGACACGCGTGCCTGGATGGGGCTGAACGCGGCAGGACCCTTGGGTGTAAAGCACCCGCTCGCCGCCGGGCTCTGCGGCTGCCCGGTGTCCGGCCCGCGTCTCCCCGCAGCGTGGGCGTTGCTCGGGGCGCCGCGGTGAAGCCAGCCCTTGTTCGGCGGCTTCGCCTGGAAATGGCAGGTCGCTCCGCGTTCCCGTGCGCGGCCACGCCGCGCTCGCCCCGACCCCGCAACACGACGGCGGACGAGTTTGGGCCCTGCGGCCCGATTCCTCCTGCGCTGTGAAATTCGCCCATCCCGGGGATCCGGGAACGGGGCTTTTCTGTCCAGCCGTGGGGATCCGGGAACGGGGCTTTTCTGTCCAGCCGTGGGGATCCGGGAACGGGGCTTTTCTGTCCAGCCGTGGGGATCCGGGAACGGGGCTTTTCTGTCCAGCCATGGGGATCCGGGAACGGGGCTTTTCTGTCCAGCCGTGGCCCCGCAGCAGCAGGCTGCTGCGACCGTGATCTCGCTCCTCTTCCTCCCGGGGGAGAAGATCATTAGCTGTTTGCAAGGTGCGTCGGGTCAGCTGAGGTAGAGGCTAAGCCGCGCGGTCTCGGGAGCATCGCTCTCGCTAACGGCCTCGCCTCGCTTCGCTGCGTCCGAATAACGCGGCGTTGTTAGGAGTTACCCATTCGCCAGGCCTGAAGGAGCAAGGTCCACGCGGCGACGGCTCGGCAGCCGCGCAGGGGAGAGGGTGAGAGCCGCGGAGCCCGCGCCGGCGTCGGCCGGCGTCGAGGGCGCGTTTCGTCTCACCCGGGCGCGAGAAACGTGCTGGTGACGTTGGTCTAGCAGAGACGCTGGGGGTCCCAGGCAGGGCAGGGCAGGGTTTTACGACTCTCACCTTGTTTGTTTAAAAGGGAAGAAACCACCACCGTGTCCCAAGCTGCGTAATAGGGCCTGTGTGGTGTCACAGGGAAATTGCAGATCCTTAACCGCACCAGATAGCAAATGGCACTAAAACAAAGTTTAACACCAAGGAAAATAAGTCGGGACTCTCCCTATGTCATCAAGCAGACACCCGTACAGACTTCCTTTTCCTCCTGGATCCCCCCGGCTGCGGGTGCTGCAGAACCTGCAGCCCCAGTTGTGCAGAAAGTCGTTTCTTTTATCGCTCAGCGATAAAAGTTAATTTTTATTTTGGGGCTCTGTCCTCGAGCTGCCTCCCATCTGGGGCCGCACCGCGGCTGACCGCAGGGCTCGGGATCTCCGTCCGCTCGCGGATCCCGCCGGTGAAACGCTGGGGCGAAGGCGAGCGTGGCGGCAGCGCCTGGCCGGGCTCGTCGCGCCGATGCAGCGCAGCGGCGATGTTCCCGGCGCGGACGCGACCGCTGCGATTGGCGGGCACGGCCCGCTGCTGGCCGTGGTCGCGGGTGCTGGCGCGTGGGGCCCAGCACAGCTGAGCTCCCACGTGGGTTCAGGAGCACCATAAGGAAGTAGGTGAATTCTTGGCATGTTTTCCTTCTTCTCTAGATAAGGTGATTTCTTGGCTCTGGCGTCTCAAGGTCAATGTTTTCCCAAGCGTGACACATCACGTTCAAGTACAGGTGACGGTGCCTGGCACGTCCGCGGCACGGAGCTTGTTTCCTCGTGCTCATCTGTCCGGCGCTTGGCTGGTGAGCGGGTGCATCCCGGGGCGTTTCCCTCGCTCTGGGTTTGCGTGATGCCGAGCATGCCGTTAATGGAAGCAGCAAATTCACGGAAAGCCGCTCCAGCCTCTTCCAAGGAGCTCTTATCGCTTCCATTTCAGAGCAAGCAGAACCGCAAACGGGGACAAAGAGCCGCTCAGCAAACCTGCTTTGTGGTCTGGCTCCCGTTGCCCTTGGTGTCGAAGAGAGCCGTAACCACTCCATGAGCGATGATCGCCCTGGACAAAGCCGCCCGGCCGGGGTGTCACGGCAGCGGCGTTCCCAGGCAGAGGCATCCGCCGCGCGGGCCGCGCACGATGGCTCGGCGCTCCCGAATTCACACCCCGCGAAGGGGGCGGGAGGAGTAACTCGCTTGGAAACCGCTGTTGGAGGAATATTGCCAGCTCTTGGCTGTGTTTTGCCGTTAATAGGGAACGGTGTGAAACAGGAAAGGATGTGTGGTTTCAAGGGATGAAGAGAAGGTGATATTTTCCTCCCTCTCTCCTCCCGTCGAGGTGTCTTTTCTCCGAGTTAGCGGCACGGGCTGCTTCCCCGGCCCCGGCTCCGGCTCCTCGAGAGGTGCCGCGGCCTGACCCCGGAGGCATCCGCGCAGGCTGTCCTCGCAGCGCGGGCGCCGGTCCCTCGCCCGTTCCTTCGTGCGGAAGGATAGCCGAGGGACGGAGGACGGCCTCGTGGCCGAGACGGGTCCCGGGAGAGCGGCATTCCTGCCGTGCCAAGGGTGTCTGTGATCAGGGTCAAATCGCTCGCCTCTCTTCCAGCTGCGGACGCAGAGGAGGAACCGGTTCTGCTTCGGGCCGAGGCGCGTTCGAGGCCCTGCGCAGCCGTCTCCCGGTGCCTGTTGTTTCGATATCGGTGCGATTGACTCAGTACGGTATTAACTGCTTGCTCATTTAGCCGCATGAGTGAACGTGTCTCTTTTGATTCCTTGCAGGGACTTCCTTCCCCGAGGCTCTGGAATCGTCACGCGGCGGCCTCTCATCCTTCAGCTCATCTTCTCCAAGACAGGTACGGTGCGGCCGGTCCAGCCAGGAGCAGCCGTCCAGCTCCCCGTTCAGAGGCAGGAGAGATTAGTTGCTGCGTTGAAGGTCTTGGCTGGCAAATACTGATCCGTGCAGCCTGTAGGCTGGAACTACTGCTGGCATTCGGATGCTTGTCTGTGTTTGTCTCCTGCAGATCTGTCACTTAACAAGCTTATGAATGTTTAGGTAACGGTTCTGGTTCTTTCGAGTGTTCCTAGAACAGGGTTTTGACTGCTGGAAAGCAAACGTGCTCCTCAAGATGAAAGCTAAGCTACCCTGGAAGTGGCAAATGAGATAGGCTTGTTTTCTGTAATTTGGCACTAATGCTGTCATTTCAGCGCACGTCTAATTGGGAGCATATGCCGGCAGCGCGGTTTGCTGGGAGGGAGCCCTCAACACTGGAGTGATTTGCCATAGCAGTGTGCTGCTTTCGCTGCACATGTTGCATCTCCCAAATGGCTTTTTTTGAGCCTCCCTTTGAATACATGCTGTCCTTTACACTGAAAATTTATGGTCTGGTGTGCGGGAGACCTCTGCGGATGATTCTGATGATCCTTTCTTCCCTAAAACGTGTTAAATCCTGAGTCGGACTACAGTACCTTTAAAAGAGTTAAGTTGGCCACCTTTAGATGCATTGTATTAGCACAAAGGAGAGAGGGGGTGTCTACGAAATCGCCGTGGAAATGGGAGAAGAGCCTTAGCTGAAACACTGACACTTTTAAGTCCTTTCTTTTGTTCCCCTCCAGTAGAAAATTCCTGGTCTCCTGAAGATGTAATTATTCCGACCATGAGGGAGACTTGGCTGGTGCATAAGCCTTTGCAGCGCTGGCAGTTGCTAATAAAAGCACGCCTGGCTCCTTACATCCCCGTTGCTGCGTGGCTCAGTTCCGTTCTGCAGCGCGGTACGGGAGAGTTGTGAAACTGGCCTTTGCGCTGGTTCACCTACCTCCGTGCCCCGCAAGAAACACCAAGGAGCCGAAAACAAACCAGAGCAGCAGCCGCGTTCCCGAACAAGCACACCTTGAAAACATGAGGAAACTGATCTCCGGGGGAGATTTCTCTTATTATCTTTCTCTGAAGGAAATACGTGTGATTTGCTCACGCGATCCTCTTCCTCTGAGGCTTGGGTGTCCTGTTGCTTGTGTGTCTGTTTGGACAAATTGTTGCTGTTGCTCTGCCGTTCCAAACCGCAGAGCGGTCGGTGCGTTCCCTCTCTGCAGCCTCCTGTTGCGTTATTCAGGTGGGGCGCTTATTCGGGTGGGGCATTTATTTAATAACTTCTTATTTCTAATACGCAGAACATGTGGAGAGATTGCAAAATGTCAGCTGTAGCTCTCAAAGGATAAGATGTCAACAGGTGTTTAAACTGGTAGGAGTAGAAAGGTGACGGCAGGATTGGCATTTCCCCCCGTCCCACCCACGCGTCGGTGGCGTTGGCAGAGGAAGCGAGCGGCACCGTCCTTACAGAGCGTCCTCTCCCCGAGGCAAGCAGCGGCCGCTATTAAAATCCTTTCAAAGGGGCAGGTTTGGAGCTGTTTCAATAGCCAAGGAGTCCTTATCCGGCCGATCGTAGAGGAAGTGCTGGGCCTCTTATCCCTCCCCTCTCTGCTGAGTTCTCCGGGTCCCCCCGGAGCTGCTCGTGACCTAGCAGGTCGCAAGAGCCTTTCAGGAAATCCCAGACACCCGGTAGCGTCCTGTCAGACTGGGAAGCGGGCTGTGTCGAGATGTCCTTTACTTCCCACTCACGAGGGCAGCACTGGTGCCTTGATTTCAGACCAGCGGGCCGGAAGGGTAACATGAAGCAGACGCTGCGACCGCTCCTGACAGCAGGGCTGACTCAGTTGAAGATCAGGTGTGAAGGCCCTGAATCGGTTCTGTTATCCGAGTGAAAATGCTTTCCTTGGCTGCTGGTACAGGTTGGATCCGGGCCCCTCGCGGAAACCGCTGTGAGCAGATGGGTGAGGCAGGGCTCCCTGCTCGGGCTTCCCTGACTTGTGCCGTGGCCCAGAAGCAGCAGCTGCTTTTCGGACCGGTTCTCCCCAAGAGATCTTCCCGCCGAGGAGCCGGGGCTGGGTTAATGTTCATGTCCCGGCACAGTCGCGTGGGCTCGGAGGGGGGTTCCTGGGGCCGGGCCCCTCTCTGCGCTGCTGGTGCCCGCAGCTCCGCTGGGCTCGTTGGCTCCAGCGCCGAGTGAAACGGAGTGACAAATCTCGGGAGTAAACGAGTAAAGCGGAGCTCTCGGCGCAGGTGGAGCGGAGCTGTGGTTCCTCCTCCGTGCCAGGACGAGAGCCCAGGTCTCCGGCACCTGCGTGCCCCAGAGCCGGCTGGAGCCCTGCCGCCAGCGCAGCGGTGCTGCCACGCCGGGGCTGCTGCCCTGCCTCCCGGGCACGCCGGCACTCGGAGCATCTTGGCAGCCGAAGACTCGGGCCTTTCTTCGGCGTTCGGAGTCCCAGCAATAAAACGTTTAAAAGCAATCGGCAGGGACTGAAAGGCAAACAGGCCTGGGCGAAAACAAACACAGCCATTCTGACACCGAGGTTCGCTGGCTGGAGCCAGCGCAGGCTGGCTGCCAGCATCTCACCCAAGGGCAGTTTCTTTTTGGCAAGGAAAGTGTGACTTGAAGTCCACATCAAAGCAGCTGCTGCCAGTGCAGAGGCAGCAGGCAGAGCGTCAGCTTGCGCAGCCGGAGTCTGCTGGCCTCCGTCGTCCCCTTCTTCCCTCCTCAGCCGGAGGAAGCTGCTAGGCCAAGTTTGTTCGGGGCTGCTGCCAGTCGGGAGGCTGCGCGCAGCCAGGTTAATCTCTGGGCAAGGCCACGGGGCCTCTCTGGGGCACCGCTCCTGCGGGGCTGCTGGGGCAGATTCAGGCTGGCCGGTCTGGGGTCGCACGGGAACGAAAGTCTGGCTCTGCTTCGCGCTGTAGGGAATTCTGTGAAACGGTTGAACCTTGGCATGTGTCTTGCTGGGCTGGGCTCGACATGGGGGCCAAATTCCCTATTCATTTTTTTTTGTTTGTGTGTGGGGGGGGTTTATCTCTTCCAGAATATGCTGAGTTTTTGCACTGCAAATCCAAAAAGTTCACGGATTTTGATGAGGTGCGGCAGGAGATCGAAGCAGAAACGGACAGGGTCACAGGCACAAACAAAGGCATCTCTCCCGTCCCCATCAACCTTCGCGTCTATTCGCCACACGGTGAGTGCGGTGTTTTTCTGCCCTAGGGCTCTGCACACCAGCATTTGTTAATACAGTATTTGTTAATACGCTTAGTGAAGAAAGAAAAGCTGGCATTTGCTTACATAACAGCTACGGGTTTTACCTCGGTCTGTGCCCTAACATGCAAAAAGTGGCCATTATGTGCATCTGGCCTATCTTATTCCAGCCTGGGGACATGTGGCCGCCATCTGAGCAAATACAGCGATAACTCTCCCTTCAGAGGGACTTGTAAGGGCTGCGGAGGCGTGGATCCACGAGCAGATCTGGAGAGTCAGCGGCAGGACTGACAGCTGAAGTTCCCTTTGCTCCCAGCTCCAGACCCCTGACCCCAAACACCTGTGGTCTCTGTCCCTTCAGTGTTGAACCTGACCCTGATTGACCTGCCGGGTATCACCAAAGTGCCGGTGGGGGACCAGCCGCAAGACATCGAGTACCAGATCAAAGACATGATCATGCAGTTCATCAGCAGGGAGAGCAGCTTGATCCTCGCCGTGACGCCAGCCAACATGGATCTGGCCAACTCGGACGCACTCAAGATGGCAAAAGAAGTTGATCCTCAAGGTAAGACGGACGCGTCCCCCTGCCCGTCTCTGTCCCTGCAATGGCTCTGAGCCCTGCAGCGGCGTGGTGGCTTGTGGGTTTGAGTGGCCCGGGTATCGAGTCAAAAAGTCTTCAACTGCCGTCACAGGAGAGTGTCAGAAACCAGTTGCACCGTGTTGGAACCAAAGGGGGTTCTCATCTCTCCTCCTCTCACAGGGGACTCTCAGTCCTCTGATGGTTGAGAAAGCATCAACAGTTCTAGTCCCTGCTGGCGGGTTCATGCTGGTTTTGGTTACACAGCCGCATGCCTCTTTGCAATACATTCTGTGAAATACAGTTGGTTGTTTGCTTCTTTGTGTGGCTGCCTCAGGCTTGCGGACGATTGGAGTGATCACCAAGTTAGATCTGATGGATGAAGGCACAGATGCCAGAGATGTGCTGGAGAACAAGCTGCTTCCTTTGCGAAGAGGTATAATGAGCTTCGAAGGCTTTGTGTCACCCCGTGTCCTCCCCCCGCGACCTTGCTGCGCCCTCATCTTTCGTGCGGGGAGGGTGGCATTTCGGAGTGAGTCGAAGGGCAGCTCCTGTGCAGTCTGTTAGCCCTGAGCGAGGTCTGCCGGGAGCCCAGACCCTCCTTGCCGAAGGTGTTGCCCTCTGCTTGAGGAGGGCAAAGTCGCTCTGGATGGCAGCGCAGAGAATCGCAGAGCCCTGCTCGGACAGCTCTCGGCTGGGTCTGTCCGTAGCGAGAGCCAATGTGTCCTGTTGCAGGCTACATCGGCGTCGTTAACCGGAGCCAGAAGGACATTGACGGTAAGAAGGACATTAGGGCGGCGCTGGCAGCGGAGCGGAAGTTCTTCCTTTCTCACCCGGCTTACAGGCACATGGCAGACCGGATGGGCACCCCGCACTTGCAGAAGGTCCTTAACCAGGTAGGCTGAGCCGCAGGTGCTGCGGCAAGGCGCTGCGCTCGGCTCCCTGGCAGTTTAGCGTGGTACTAGAGGGAGAGCCCTTCTGCCATACTGCGCGTGGGACCTTGGGCGAGTTTCTGCTTCTCCTGTATTTGTGGAGAGAAAAAGCTGCGCTTCTTCCTGAATGTTTTTTGCTGACAGCGTTTGTTGCCGATGGAAGAGGGGAATTCCTGCCTGCACTCATTTTCCCAATTCTTTTGCAGCAACTGACCAACCACATTCGGGAGACGCTGCCTTCGCTGCGCAGCAAACTTCAAAGTCAGCTGCTGTCCCTGGAGAAGGAGGTCGAGGAGTACAAGAATTTCCGCCCTGATGACCCCACGCGAAAAACCAAAGCTTTGTTACAGTAGGTCTCTCCCACTCAATACTTCGATCCTGGTGCCTCACCTGACAAAGGAGGCTTAAAGCTGCTGGCACAGAGCTTAAAGTTACCTCGATCTTCATGAAAGGCTCGTTTGTCCCAGCTAGTGGCTCCTTCCAAGGAAATGCCCGATGCTCAGAATAATCCCGTCATTAGAAACGAGTGGTGCTGGTGGAATTGCCAGTTCTAACAGCGCTAAGGTGGCACCTAGAAGAGATTCTGTGCCCTCCAGCACCAACCTGACAGGCTGCTGGGGAGGACAAGGAAAGCCTGTCCCAGAAATGCTTGGCGGGCACCTCTGCGGGCAAGAGCTGGTGCCTCGTGCTTACTGAGCTGGGTGTGCGTTACCTGCTTGTTTGAAAGCAAACAGACTGCACGTTTGGTCTCGGGATTAAAAGGGTGACTTGTGTCCCTCCTTGGCCTGCCCCGTGCCCTTTGGACTGCAGCAGAAGGGAGACTCTGCCTCCGTGACTCCCGCAGAGGGGATTTGGAGAACCTTTGCAGGGCCCTGACAAGCTGAAGCCCAACGTGCAGAACTGGTGGCATGTTGCCGACTGTAGTAGGCAGCCTGGATGGCTGTCCGTTGTGTCGCCTGTTGCAGTCAGCTGCTACCTGTTTAATGCTGCTGCTTCTCCACAGAATGGTCCAGCAGTTTGGCGTGGACTTTGAGAAGCGGATCGAAGGTTCAGGAGACCAGGTGGACACGCTCGAGCTCTCCGGGGGTGCCAGAATCAATCGCATTTTCCATGAGCGGTTTCCTTTCGAGCTCGTGAAGGTAAAGCTGGCCTGGGGACACAGGTTCTGCATAAGTAGCATGTGGTAGGCTCTCTGTCCCCGCACAAAGCAGAATGTGATTGGTTTCCCCCCGCTGTTAATTAGAAGGGGCATGTTTGCTCTATGTGCTCATTTCCCAAACCTGACCCGATGTCAGGGTTGAGCTGAGCTCCCTCGTGCCCGGCCGTGCGCCGTGACGTGCGGGTGGAGCTGAAGCCTTTCCCTTCTCCGCATTTGCGGGTACTTGCAGAAGGAAGGGCTGTTTTCTTAGAGCCTCAGTTCTGTGTTTTCGTAGACAAAGCAGGCTGTCGTTTGGGTGGTGACAGCCGACCTCTGGCTTAAGCACTGGGCCTGCAAGAAGGGTGTTTTAGAGTAGGGAAAAACGGGAGCTTGTCTGCCTGTCGGGTGCTAGCCAGATAAGTCAGAATTTGAGATGGTTAAACCATGGACGTGGGGAGTGAGCCAGTCTCTCTGGGATAGAGCGCAGCCTCCCTCAACCTGACCGTAAAGCGTGTAACGGGCTGGTGGCAGTAACGGCCTCTCGTGATGGTGTAAGAGAATGGCTGAAGTGAGAGCCTGCTTGCGCACCTGCGTTGTTACTAGAAGTTGCTTGCCGTAAAATCTGATTGTGGTTTTCTTCCCTATTTAGATGGAGTTTGACGAGAAGGATTTGAGACGAGAGATAAGCTATGCAATTAAAAACATCCACGGTGTGAGGCAAGTATTGGAGCAGTGCAGTAGCGGATCCCGTTTCCCTTAGGGTCGATCAGTAAGCCTGATCCATGCGGTACGTGCGATCGGAATATTCCTGCCGAGCGAGAGGCGATACGTGTCACTGTCAATTCGTTGTCCGGTGTCTTGTGGAGACCAGCGTTTGCTGAGAACGGATGTTCCGTGTTGGGACCTATTAGAGGGAATTAAAGGGGTAACTTAACCGTCCTGCTGATTTTGCTGCATGTAGTTTCCCCCGCTGTGTCACTCCAGCGTAGCGTTTGCAGCCCCGGTTAGCAGAGACAGGCGAGTCCTGCTCCCGCAGGGCCCCCGGAGGGACCGGGCACAGCTGGAACCCAGATGTTCAGCTCAGTGCTGATCTGGAAAGGTTCCCCTTGTCCCGTCAGCTCAGACACTAAAATAGTCTTCCTCTTCCCTCTCTCATTTCCTCAAATGAGGGAGGAAAAGACCTTGAGAGAGGTTTAGGGAACGTGTTAAACCTCCCGGCTAAAAGAATAAGGATCCAGGCTGTGGCTGTGGGTGTGTGCACGGGGGACCAGGGCTGTCTCGTTTGGAAGCAGTGCATCTCGTGCGGAAGCTGCTCAGCCCGTACAGCGCAGAACTCCTGTGTGCCTGGAGCCTGAATCAGGGACACGGGAGAGGAATCGCGTTAGATACGAGTCCTCTCCTTGGCACACCTGCTCTCCTTTGGCCTGATGTCACGATGGGGAAAGAGAAAAATCTAGCGTTTCCTTTCTTTGCCTGGATACTCTCCCCAGGAGTCTTCTGACCTGCTCTCGGTGCATCCCTTTTCCCTAAACGCTGCTGAAAAGGCCGCTTCCCATCTGCCGACAGTGTGGGTGCACCTGGTAGTTCGGGCTCTCCTGTCCGTGGAGGGAGTAGCACCCCAGTTTGAGGTGTTCCCACCCCGCAACTGGAGAGAGCAGGGCCCGCGAAAGGGGCAGGCGGAGGGGTCGGCCCCCCCGTACAGCCTCGGCTGTACCGTGCAAGCCCCAACCGAGGGTGGCGGAGCAGCGGGGCTCAGCAATGCCGCGGACCCGGGGACGGGACAGTCCCCGCGGCGGGAGCCGTCCCCGCTCGCGGCCCGCCTGGCCGGGGAGGGAGCTGCTCTCCGGGGTGGTGCGGCTGCTCTCTCGTCAGGATGCTGCCGGTCGCCTCTCAGCCTGATCACCCGTTTTGTTTTTTCTCTGCCATGTCTCTGCCCTCTTGCCCCGCGTGCGGACTCCGGTAGGACGGGGCTCTTCACCCCAGACTTGGCATTCGAGGCCATTGTGAAAAAGCAGGTGGTGAAGCTGAAAGAGCCTTGTCTGAAGTGTGTCGACCTCGTTATTCAGGAGTTAATCAATACAGTTAGACAGTGTACCAGTAAGGTATTGAACTGGCTGGAGGCAACCAGCCTCTTCCTACCAGGGGGATGGGGAAGCAGGAGTGACGCTCTAACCTGCCCGCCTTGCCTGGCTTCCCCTCCAAAAAGAAACAAAATCTGGGAGCCCCTGAGCAAATTGGGCATTTCTGACCTCTGATGCGTCTCCTGGCCTGGAGTCCTCCCCGTGTCCCTCAGCCGAGAGGCTCTGGAGTCCTCCCCGCGTCCCTCAGCCGAGAGGCTCCTCTGGTCAAAGCCGCGCTGGCCGGGCCGGAGCGGGGACGCGACCGAGCCCTGGGGACAACTCCGCGGCCCTGGGCTCGCCCGGCGGCTCGCGGGGCCCCCGCCAAGGCTTCGTTCCTGACGCGCGGTGCGAGCCAGGCAGGCGGGCAGGCCGTTCTTGGACCCTGGTACCTCTCTTAGCACGTGTCTTCTCGAGCTGCCGTTTAAACTGCTGCTTCGCTGCACTCTGGGATCCCGTGGAAAGCGGACACAAAAGCTGGGGGCAGCAGTTCCAGCAAACGGTCTCGTGTCTCGCTTATAAACCCTGTAGTTCGATGTCTGCAGTTAATAAGCTGCTTGATAACAAGCACATTTCCATTTCAAAAGGTTTCCCCCATTGTCGTTTGTTCTTGGAAGTGTTAATTACCCTGAAGCTGTGCGACAGCCCTGGATGAATGGGCCGTTTCCATATTTAATAACTGGCTTCTCGGGTGACTCTTTTTTAACCTCGTTCTGGTAGAAGCAAAAGAAATGTGTTAAACTGGAAAGAGAACAGGAGAAAGAGCTCCTGTTTTCTTCTTGTAATGCTTATGTTCAAAAAAAAAAAAGAAAGAAAAAAGATTTGGACTGCATACAGGGATCAGACGAGAAAGAGGTCACGGTGATATCAGCTACCCAGAGTGCCTCGGTGGAGCAGGACAGTTTAAGTGCTCGCCACCCGGTTCTGTCAGTGGTAGGGCCCGTGGGGTTTGCTTGTGGGTCGGGAGTGCTGCACTCCTTTGTGCTCGGCGTGGTTTATCGTGATCTGGGTAACGTGAAGAAGCCGGCGCCTGCGGCTGAAATTCCTTCGGTCCCGGGCGAGGCAGGACAAAAAGAGGAATCCCCAGGGAGTCCGTCAGCCGGAAGGGTAGCAGAGAGGAGGGGTCTTGCAGGCAAGCCGCCCCACCGACCCGAGGACGAGGCTTTGCCTGCGGAGGGCTCGGGGATGTGTGCGAGGACGATGTCTTGGGTTAGCGCGTGCTGTTTCTGCCGGAGCGAGGGGTTAGTCCCCCAGCACCACGAAACGGCGACTGCCCGGACGTCGCTGCAGCAGCTGCTGTCTCACATAGCTGCAGGGAGGCTTTTACCCCCAAAATGACTTGAAATTCGCGGTTTGCTAGAGCTGGGTCCAGGCCGCAGAGAGCAGAGGAGGCTCTCCAGGGCTCTTGCCGAGCTCAGGGTAACGCCATCCCCTCGTATGCAGCTCCAAGGGATCCGAAGGAATTTCCCAGGCAGGCGCTGTAGCTTTTTCCTTTGCATGTTACTAACCTTAATTTTTTTTAAATCTCATTTTTCTTTTCTTTCTGTCTTTGTTGCTATTTTTTCCCCTGCACTCCACTTGGTGTTTCGCTCTCGCTCTCTGCATGATGCAGGACGGGGCTCTTCACGCCCGACATGGCCTTTGAAGCCATAGTGAAAAAACAGATTGTAAAGCTTAAAGAGCCCAGTTTGAAGTGTGTTGATCTGGTGGTCTCAGAGCTGGCCACAGTCATTAAAAAGTGTGCCGAAAAGGTAATGGGTCTTAATTCATCCCTCTTTGTCTAATCTGAACATCTGGAATATATTTGCTCTCAGGACCCAGCCGACCAAAGCGAGTTTGACGGCAAGGTTGCCGCTCGTTTGGGGGGACGCTGCCTCCTCCTGACACCCGACCTCTTGCTGGAAGTGCCAGCAAATGCGGCCACAGCATTAACTTGGCTTCACGGCACGGGTCCTGCCGAGACATATTGCACAGGTGTTTGCTCGCCCCCGTAACAGTAAAGGCTAAAAATGCTCCTAGCGTAGCGGAGGCCTCGCATTGCTGAGAACCCATCTCCTTCGCCTTGCTTAGCGGTAGCTCGCGCTTCATGCCGTGAAAATCTGGGTCTGCTCAGCCGTGGGTCCGAGGGCGGGAGGAGAAACTCGATCCGTGTGTTAAGCATGCTTCTAAGGCCCCCGGAAGGGCGTTCTGCTTCGTGTCGGATCTAGTGAAGAGAATCAACTCTGTTGCTTTTTCCGTCTCTGAGCCCCGGTTGTGTCCTCCAGGCAGAACCGGGGCTCGGTCCCTCCTGTCCTTCTCTGCGTTTGTGAGCGTGTTTTTGTGGCTAGCTTTCTGTGACAAGCGTCGGAGGCTGCCAGTCTGATCAGCAGCGGTTTTCCCCGGCCTTCTCCCTCTCTTTCCAGCTCGGTTCCTACCCCAGGTTACGAGAGGAGACGGAGAGGATTGTTACCACTCACATCAGGGAACGGGAAGGCAAAACGAAGGACCAGGTGAGCACCTTTCCAGGCTCGCCTCGTCGTCTTGCGTCGCGCGCCTAGAAAGCCGGGAGAAAGCGGAGCTGCTTGGTGCTTCTCAGCCCGGCTGGACTGGCCGCCCGGCTGCTCCCCACTCGCGATCCCAAAGCTCCCTCTCGCGGCAGCGATGCGGAGTGCCGGAGGTCTGGCACCTCCGTCCGGGCCCGCGCGGTCACGGGTGGCCCCAGCACGGCCACGTCCCTTGGGGGCCCGTGGCACCTCCTCCGGAGCAGCGCTAGAGCGGGAGGTGGCCAGCTGTTCCCGTGGGGCTCCTGACTTGTAAATCTTCTTCCAGATCCTCCTGCTGATTGACATTGAGCTCTCCTACATCAACACTAACCACGAAGACTTTATCGGATTTGCCAAGTAGGTAACTGCTCGGTGCGGTGGGGTTTTTGTCAAATTCTTTTATAAAAGAAGTTCGCGGTCCTGTCCCCAGGTTGCAGATGAGCTGTGGGGGATGTTTAGTTACCCTTTTGGGGTCACCGATGTGACAACTGGTGGAAGAGTCTCCCAAGCCCCAGCATTATCCACCAAAACCACGCCAGTGCCTCCTGTGCCCGAGTTCAAACGATTCTGGAGGCCTGTGAGATTTGCACAGGAGCTCTACCTCTTTGCTTGCCGCCTGGTCTGGTATTTAAGGGCCTGAAGATTGGAGCTGCCCCACATCATTCCTTTGCCTCAGACATTAGCCTGAAGCAGGGTTTGTTAACGCCGCTCGTTGCAGCAGAATGCATGAGAAAGGAGTCAGGTTGTTTAGTCCCGTACTGACAACTGGAACTGCTCAGGGCCTTCTCACAGGAGTGCTGTGATGAATTCGAGCAATTAAGGCTGCCGCCGCCCTTCAGCTGACGTGCGGGAGTTTTCCATGCCCCCTGGCTGCACTAAGGGAAGGTGAAACGACTCTTCTTTGTGCCCAGTGGAGCTGCTGGACTTACTGGGCTGGAGCAGGAATGTCCCCACATTCTTCGAGCTCTCACCTGCCCAAGCAGGCAGGACCAGGAGCAGAGAAGGGCTGAGTGGGGGGGGGGTCTCTTCTCTCAGTCTGTCTGTCTTCAACTTTGGCTTTTTGCCCGAGGACACAAGAGTCACTCGTGTTTTCCATCAGCCCGGTCCCTAACTCTGTGATAACCTTTTGGAGCTGCCAGGAGGTCTAGCTCGGGTGTTCCCGCAGAGAAAGAGCCAAGGCGTGCAGCTCTGCCCTGGGCTAATCGCGCTCTTCGTAGCGCCAGTCTAAGCCCACACCGCTCCCCTCTCTTTAAATTCACTTATTCTTCCTCTGTTTTCTTTTTCCCCCTCTTTTTTATGTCTCTGCTTTTCGCATTCATTCGCAGTTCCTTCCTCTTCTC
Source organism: Dromaius novaehollandiae (assembly GCF_036370855.1). Taxonomy (NCBI): domain Eukaryota; kingdom Metazoa; phylum Chordata; class Aves; order Casuariiformes; family Dromaiidae; genus Dromaius; species Dromaius novaehollandiae. Next base: position 1,286,369 of record NC_088127.1, on the reverse strand, counting down.
CTAATCTCTCCTGTTTTTCCTTTGAACCATCTCCCTCTTTCTTCGGACTCCTCTGAAACCCTCCCATCCCCAGCTGTTACACTGAGCAGCACTTGACGACAGGGTGGGTACCTCCGAAAGAGCATGCACGAGTGCCCGGCAGCCCCGCTTGCACCCTCCCCTCCCCGCAGGCCGAGGGGCTTTGACAGCCGCAGAGGCCTCTGCCCGGCTGAGCTTCGGAAGGGCTCCCGCAGCGAGGTTCAGCGAAGCGAGAGCTTCTCGCGCCCCAGACGAGAGCAGAGCTTTGCGCTGGGTCGGACCGGGCGTCGGGCTCGCCCGGTGGTCTGCCTCGGACCGGGCTGGGGTTCGGAGAGGAGTGCGAGGAACAGGGCAGGTAGAGAGTGATCTTCCCTCCGTCCATGCTCCCGAATTCCCTCAGGTGGCAGGTTAGGGACATCCCGGGCTGGAGGGACGGTGGCTGCTGTGAACATGGTTCCGCAGTGACCTTCCCCAGGGAAACGACCCCGTTTTTGCTTGTAAACTGCTTCTCCATGGGGCGTCCTGGCGTAATTCTAACTGTTTTCATGGATTTTGTTCCTGCTCCTGACTAATGGTTACGTCCTGCACCTCGCCCCTCGTCTCTTGGGTTGCTCAGGAGAGACAGGTAGCTTTCCCCCTGGTGCAGGCATGCTCTTTTCCAGCCTGGGAGGGACTAGGAGGCTGCAGGTGTTTCTGGAGACCAGTGCTTCTGGTTACCTACCTTCTGGTGGCAGGGAGAGTTGGGTTTATTGGCTTGGCTGGGTTGATGAGTTCAGCCCTGAACTCTTTGTGGCCTTCTGAATTGGCAAACACTGCTTATCTGCTTGGTTCTTCCTCTCCTGCGAGTTATAACCTTGTCCCTGTGGAACACGTGGGGAGTGTAAATGCCCCATGTGCCTGGAATAAGGACTGTAAGGAAGGCGTTAAAGCTGTCCAGGTTGGGAAGCCCCATATCTGGCATTAAAGCTGTCCCGGTTGGGAAGCCCCGTACCTGTCCTGTGGTACTGCTCACTTGCGTGCATCCAAGGACGCTCTGGAAAGGTCTCCTCTCTCTGCGTTGCAATGCACGATGATAATAAGGAGCAATACGCAGTCCGGGTGCTCTCGGGTGAATTCCACGTGATGGGCTTCCCCTCGGACTCGGCTCTTCCTTACAGCACTCCCCGCGGTCCCGGTGGGAAGCGTGTGGCCCCAAGGGTCGGCGTAGGCTGTAGGCAAACGGCTACCGTGACGCGGTCTTGGTGGCTGCGTGAGCCCTGGGCGCCGGGCGTTCTCCGCGTAAAGCTGTGCGTGCTCTTTTCTCTTTTCAGTGCGCAGCAGAGGAACACGCAGGCGAACAAGAAAAGAGCCATCCCGAATCAGGTATAGCCCGGCACCCCCGCGGTCTCCCTCGTGGCGTGGGGCGGAGGCAGCTGTCTAGGCTTGGGTCCCGCTCCGACCGGGCTTCAGAGCAACCCAAGAGCTGCGTTTTGCAGCTCAGAGAGCTGGATTCGGGTCGGTCCACAAACTCCCTCCTCGAGAGAAAGAGATATTTGACACTGGGGTTGCAGACAGGAAACACAGAGCTCTGACTCATGGGGTGGGAGCATTCGCTCCGGAGGAGCTCGTCTAAAAGGAACGGGATTGGGACAGCCGGGCACTGCACAGCGCTGGAGGAGCCCTGGGCCCTCAAAGTGGGCAAGTCTGGGCAGGGTTTAGCGTAACTTCCCGGTCCTGGCCCCGTTATCTACTGCAAACTAGCTGTTTGGGGAGGGGGCGGAGGGAGCGGGGACCAAGACTAGCACAGGGACGTACCCGGCAGCCGTGCTGGCCTCGGTCCTGTCTCACCACGCAGCCTGCCCGTTCCGAGAGGGCCGTTCGCTGTCCAGTGCGCATGACTGAGAGCAGGGTTGGAAATGCCCCCTTGCATGGTGTCAGGTCTTGCAGTACGTAATACAGACATTGCCTCTTGTTTGGAAAGATTGTAATGAAATATTAACACTGTAAAATTATAATTAATAGCATGTAACTGTTTTTCTTTTGCTGTTTTTCTGCTTTTTCCTACCATTTTTTGTGCTTCCTGCTCTCTTCTTCCTTCCATCACTTCGTTTTTTCTTCACTGTTCTGTCTCCTTGTCCTGCTTTTTTTTTCCCCCCTTAATTTTGCGCACCTAAAGGGTGAGATACTGGTAAGTACCCATATAATGTGATAGTGCTGGTAGACAACACCCAGTGATGGACGTGGCCCTGCCAGAAGGAACTTCCAATGCTAAATTAACACCTCTCGCCTCACAGAATTGAGTACGCTGACAGCAGAGGAAGAACGGGATTCAGGGAGCGGAGTTACTGGGCTTTATGGGCTTAGTCTAGAGGTGGAAACTCCCCCTGTCCCCTTTATCCCCCGCACGGTCTCTTCCCACGGCCCCAGCAGCATCCTCGTGAGCTGAGCAGGACTTAGGGCTCGTGACTGCCCGTGCCGTGACAATCCCGCTGTAAGCGGAGGCACAAACTGCTGTCTGGTGTCTGTGTGCGCTTGCCGGGAACAGGTATAGGAGGGTTGGGGACCGGGGCTCAGGGTTTAGCTACGGGCTGTGCTGGGACACAGGGAGCCAAAATTTGGCTGGGTTTGACAGGACTGGCCCTGCCAGCGCAGAGCCTCCCGCAGCCGTCGTGGGACGTGGTCCCCGTCGAGTCGCAGCACGGGCTCGAGCGGGGCGAGCGCTTCGGTGCGGAGCCCTCTGTCCGCGTGGCCGGTGGTTCGGGACGCGCGGCGGGGAAGAACTTGCTCCCCGTTCGCAGCAGCCGCTGCCGGTGGGGATGGAGGTGTGTTATCCCCCACCCCATTTCCAAGCTGCCTTTTGGGCTTGTGAGGTTGGGTCCCGACTGCGGGCTGGCCACCAGCTCTGCTGCTGGGTTTACTGGGCCCAGGAGCCGGCCGTGGTGTCAGAGCACTGCGCGGTGGTGTCGAAACCCTGCGTGGTCTCCAGCAAGAAGCCCTCTTCTTCCTCGGTGCCCACCAGAGATCGTTAGCAGTTGTGTCCTGGTGGGTGGGGGGGCAAGCCTGGGGTAACCCGTCTGCTGCTTCAAACCTCACCATTCAGCCAGCAAAGAGAGCTTTTCCTCCAAGCGTACTCACTTCTGGGGAGGCCGAAGGCAACGTTTCCTCCGAATGGAAAAGTTTCCCTGCTGGTGGCCGGGCAACAGCCCCTGGGGGCGGTGGGGTGGGTGGAGGGGCCCGGACCCCGCGGCTCCGGGCTTGGAGTTCGCCTTCGCCTGTGCGGTCCGAGAAAATGGAAGTGTCTGATACGGAAGCAGTCCCCAACCCCTGGCCGGTGCTTTCCTGCAAAGAGCCTCCCGTCTCCTCGCGGGCCGCAGCTCGGGTACTGCCGCGGTCCGTCGGAGACGGCCCCCGCGGTCTGTCCCTGGCCGAGCAGCCGAATCCCTCGCTGGGGAAGGAAGCGAGGTACCGCTTCCAGGGAAGATAATTCGGCTCCCGACGCTGGGGATCGGCGCTGGGCTGGTAGATGCAGCGAGGGGGGGTGGACTGCCCCGCAGACCAAGTTCCCCAGAGCCAGGTCTCCTTCTTACCTGCTGCTTTTTGAGCAGAGTCCTGTGAAAACTGTCTGCAGCTCAGGTACGATATGCTTTCTGGTCTCAGAAATGAGTTTTATGAGGCCGCTCTAGTAACTCGGTTACAATGAAAAGAGAGTAGCGAGAGGGATGCAGTGCTGGCGAGGCGGTCGCCCTGCCCTGGTGCAGGCAGCGCCTGCCCCGCTCTTCCCGGGGGAGTTTATACGTTCTGCTCTGTTCAGCCCCGTGACTTGCCCAACCACATCCGCAGCTGACTCGAGTCGTTGCTCTGACAGTCTTTGAGGGCCCCGTGCCTGTTTCCCGTCTCTTCCGAGTGTTCAGACACTTCCATTTTCTTCTAGCACCATCCAGATGTTTCTGCCGAGCAAAGGAGTCCTCCCAGGGGCCTCTCTGTTGCCTCCCACAGTGATTAGCTCTGTGCAAGGCTGCTCGTCCATCACTGGCTGTGAACGTGACTGTGCCGGGCGACGGGAAGGTGGAGATCTGACAATTAAGGATTCGAGGCGCCAGCCCCGCAACGGGCCGCTTCTGATTCGAAAGCGGGCAAAGCCGCAGGCTGTCGCCGCGCTCCGCAGGGCCGGCTTGCCTGGGCCGCCAGCCCTAAAACCACCGAGATGCTCTCTCTGATACCAGTCGGTCTTAAAGGAACTTTCTTCTGGGCGCTCCGCTGTGCTGCTTGGTGCCACGCGGTCTGGCTCAGCCCCCTCTCTCCCCCCTTCGCCTGGGTTGCAGCGCTTCACGCGTTTGCACTTAGAGTAAGAGGTGTCCCGGGTCCTGCCGCGAGCAGTGCACAGCCGGGACGTCTCTGGCCCTGGAGGTGCCCTCCCCTCCGTTACCCTTCAGCTGAAGAAATCAAATCTTGGCTTTTTCTTTTCTCAGTCCTGCAGATCCCTCTGTGCCACAGCCTTGGCCCTCTGCCCCGTGCCGTGAAGGCAGAGCCCCGTTCCTCGTAATTCTCCCCACGGCCGCCCCGAACCTGCCAGAGCCTCTGACCTGGCTCCCAGGGCGGCGGCCGCTTGCTCTGCTGCCGAACCTCCTCCCGCTGCCCCTCCTCGGCCCTGGTCCTCCCGTCCGCTCTGTCTCCACCCTCCCGCTCTGTTCCTTTAAAACCAAACTCAGAGATGGTTTTTTAAGTGTGAGTTGGGCTCTCAAACGCACAAGAGCCCAGAGAGAGCGAATCAGAAGGTGAAATCCTTAAATTGAGAGCTTCTGCCATCTTAATTTCAGGGCTCCTTCCTTCCCTTTGCCAGAAAATCTGTGCGAGTTAAGTTTTAGCTCTAGCTGCCTGCACCGCCAGCGCACCGAGCTTTGTGTGTGCCTAACAGGGGGGTTTTGTCGTGGCTTTTACGCTGGCAGCTACCTGAGCAGTCTGACACGAGGGTGGCCCTAGCCCGATCCCTCGGAAGGTTCCCCACGGAAAACCTCGGCGTGGAAGGGCTGACACGGGCTCCTTCCGCACGCCGACTCTCAGCTTCTGGTGCCGAGATCAAAGCCCTGCCTGGGTCCCTCTACCACAGCTGCTCCGAGGCGGTTCCCGTACAAGCCGCGACAAACTCCAGCACTAGCTGTGTCTAACTCCTCTCTGCCTAACCACGAGGGTCACTCGCTCCCCTCCCATCCATGCTTTGCACTGGCTTGAATCAGCCCCTCTCACCGTGTGGCCTGCGTTTCCCCGTCTGCTCGTCGCTAACCTGTGTGGTGGTACTAACACCGCCCGTGAAGCGCCGGGGCAGAGGAGCCGGGGCCGCGGCCCGGGGTGCCGGCACGCGGGGCGAACGGCTGCGGGCTCTGGAGGTGGCCGGGGGCGGCCTCGGTCACGGGCTTTGCGGAGCTGGCGGCAGCGGAGCCTCAACGGCAGCGCGCTGTTGCGGGATGCGCAGCTAAAGCAGCCTGCGATGCGAGATGCTGCTCCCCTGCTAGGGAGATCGTCACGTCCCGGCGTGCGTGGGTGCTAGCGCTGTTGAAAGCAGGACTGTGGTGTGTTGTAGCACCTCTGAGCTTGGCTGGACTCTCGCTGAACGTGTCCGATGCGTTGGTCCATCAGGAGCGGCGGCTTGGCGGACAGTCCTCTTCCAGCGCTGGTTTCTGGAAGCGGTCGCTTCTGCTCTTGGTCGCGGGGCAGCTCCTGCCCCAGGGCGGTTTGGCTCTGGCCAGATTTCCTCTTAGGAGCAGACCGCTTCCTGGCATCTGGGTCACCTCGAGGGGACAATCCGTGCTAGGCGGGTGACGTAGCCGAAAGCCGGGCTCGGAGGGCCCCCGCTGCCACGTCCACCTGGGAGCAGGTCGTTTGCAGACGGACGGGCATCAGCTGGGAGCGGAGCACGATCCCGTGGCGGAGCACCGGTTCTCGGAGCGCAACGCGGCCGGTGCAGGAGCCCTGCAGTGAAACCGCGGGGGCGATGGCTGGAAGAACGCAGCTCCCCTGCGGCCCCGGTAGGGAGGGAGACAGCTCAGTCTAAACGCTTCTGCTGTCGTCCTGGGGCTGTAGCGAGCAGCAGTGACTTTCCTTTAGTGCAATAGCTGCCAGAACAATGGAGGAGCCCCCCCGGGCCGAGAGCAATCGTGCCTTCGTTTGAAATGCTAGAAAACTCCCAGCCCATCCCGAAGATCTGAGCTGTGAAGGTGATGGAAGGAAATCTGCCGCCGTGCTGGCGGGGGGCCCCAGGGAGCAGGCTGGGCACGTCGGGCCGCTCCGCTGTGCTGCTCCGTGGCCCCAGGCGCTCGTCTCCAAACGGGCCCTGGGTTGTCTGCATCGGAGGCCAGGAGCGATTCCGGCTTCTGGCACGTCTTTGTTGCCCGCTCTCGCGGCTGTGAGCAGGTTTTGGTGATTCGCGGTGTTTTCCGACAGGCAGACCCCGAGAGGTCCCCGCAGAGGTTCTGCTTGGGCTGCGGTGCAGCGAGCGGCCGTAGCCCCAAAGTTGTTCTGCAAGGGCTGTTGCCTCGAGGGGGTTGTTACAGGCTCAGCAGTCCTCGCTGGCATCGGTAGGGTGGTGCCAGGCCGGGTGTCCGACAGCCCGGCGAGGCTCTGCCGCGGGGCGCTCGTCGTGTCGCGGTGCGGGAGCCCCGTCCCCACGTGTCCCTGCAGCAGCCCCGGGGCTGCACGGGCCGTGGCTGTAGAGCCCGCGACCGACCCACGCGAGCTCTCTCTGCGGTGCCGGGAGAGAGCGTGCCTGCCAGGACGGCGCGGCGACGGAGAGGGGCCGCGGGCGGGCCGTTCCCTCCCCGGGCCGACTTACCACGGAAAAGCCTCGGAGAAGCCAGCTGCGGTGCCGACCCCCAGCCTACGCCGTGCTCGTTTGTTGTTTCGTGAAAAACTGCCGCTTGCAACGTAAGGCTTTGGCAATGCCGCTTCGGTGTGCTGCTGCCCCGTTGCCGATGGCTGCTGTTACGTGTTGCATGTCGGATCCCTCCGAGGGGCGAGGAGGGAGCCGTCCGTGCGGAGCGCGGGGCTCGGGAAGACCTGCCGGCTGGGAGAAGGCAGGGGACCCGCCTCCGGGTGCGGAGGCTGATCTGGGGTTGGGAGCAACGTACGAGGAGGGGAGCGGGTTTGGGCAAGAAACCCGAGATTCCCCAGGTCCGACTAGGCTGAGGGATGTCCTGGCCGCGCTCAGCGAGGGCACGCGGTCGTGGAGGCCGAGCAGAACAGGGAAGGGGAGGACTGCTCCGTAGTTACTGGACTGGGTAAGTTGGTGGAGCTTGCTGCTGGGAACGTGCCCCGCTGATTGGGCTCGTTGAGTTTCCTGAGACCTTTCTGGTCTTGCTGGTCGGCAGCACGGCAGCGGCTTCGAAGCAGCCGGGATGAAGGCCTCGGTCTGTCTTCCCGCCAAGAGGAGGTTTCCAGCGGGATTGCTGGGTCGTGGTGCCGCGGCCGGTCTGCAGGACACGCGAGAGCCAGAGCCCTGCTCGGGATTGCCCAAAGCAGCCCTCCGCCCCTCTGGGTCTCGAGGTCTAACTGGAGGTGCGACGGAGACGGTGACGCCCCGGGCAGTTCTGGTCCCCTCCTAAAGACGAGATGTGCTCCGAGTTGCTGGCTGCCTTCTCCCTTCGGGGCGCTGGGACCTTTTGCTCTTCATCGCTCTGCTGTCGAGGAGCGAGGCTGCCGGCTGGTCGGACGGCACCGGCAGCGAGGGGCAGGGGATCGCGGCTTTCCTCACCCAGGGAGCTCTGGACGTCGCTCCACGTGCCGGTAGCTTACGTGTGAGATGGGGCCTGGAAGTCTGCCTGGTCAAGGGTCTTGTGCTGAGGCTTTCTGTGGTGGGTTAGGTGGGCTCGGGCTCAGGAGCACTTCCCCTTGCTCTCCGTCCGGGGAACCCCCCGGAGACTCCGCAGTCGCCTGTAACCTGTTCTTCCTCCCTCCCCTCCTCCCTCCGTCCCCCCCACGCTCCTTTCTCTGCAGGTGATCCGCAGGGGCTGGCTGACCATTAACAACATCAGCATCATGAAGGGAGGCTCCAAGGAGTACTGGTTCGTGCTGACGGCAGAGTCGTTGTCCTGGTACAAGGACGAGGAGGTACGTGCAGGGGAGGGACGGGTCTGGGGGGAGGTTCTGCGGCTCACGGGTCTCCTGAGCCGCTGCATGAGAAAAGCCCTGCCTGGAGTCTGCAGCCAGGGTGGGGGTAAGGTGTATTTCTCCCAACAGTGGTCCCAGCCCTTTTTCCTGGAGCAGGAAAAAAGCGATGCCTGCAGTTGAGACACTAGTGTTGAGGATGGGAGAAACCTGCGAATTAGCCCCAGGCCTGAGTCCTGTCATCTCCTGGCGCGCGGGAGCGTGGGCCTCCTCTGGAGGGTGCCCGGCGGATGCCGAGCTCCAGCCCGGCCAGCAAATTCCATGTCTCCAGACACTCCCCCGGCCCTCCGGATTGTGTAAACACAGATAAACCGGGAGATACTGGCGAGTGGGGGTCGTACAAGATCCAGCTGCCTGCGCCTGCCCAAGCCCCGGGGCGGCCGCACGGCTCGGGGGCCCTGCCTGTTTCGGGAAGGATTTTTTTAATTTGCGGTTGAATTGTTGTCGCGAGACCCACCCCACCGCGGGCAGCAGGAGAGAGCAGGGCCCGGCCTTCAGCCGAGCCCGCGAGAGCCCCGAGGACTCCAGGCACCGGCTCCTGCCCGACCGGTGGGCTCGCACCGCGGGAGCCCCGTGTTAACGCCCGCGTTAACGCCTGGATCCGGGTGAAGGGCAACTTCCCTCTCCGTCTTGGACCCTGGGGGACTGTCGGTTTGTTGTCCCCACCCCGAGACCCCCCGCCTTTCGCTGTGGGTTCGCCGCGCTGTCCTTGCGCTGTTCGATGTCCCTGGGCCTCGTCCCCGTCGCAGCGTCCGCTCGGCGCTCGGGCAGGAGCTGCCGACGGGGTTAAAGCCCAGGCGCCGGGGTGGAGCTGCTGCGGCCGGGACGTGGCCTCCGCTAGCGGGAAAAGGCTTGAAGCTCGGAGGGAAACGCGATCCGGGCGGGCAGGAGCCACCGCGGCCCACGCCACCCTCCCCGCGGACGCGGCTCGCGCGGTTGCATCCCGCTGCGCTGCTCCGTTCCTGGAGGATTTGTCCCATCCCGGCACGCCGAGCGATGAAGCCGGTGGTGCCGGGAAGCTGGCAGGGCTTTGGGGAGGCTGCCCGGTGTCGGCCCTCCCCAGCCTCCCCCGGAGCCCCTTGCCGCCCCGCGCGGATGGGGAGGCCGCGGCACGCGGAGGCCACGCGGTTTCCCCGGTTCACCCCGAAACCGGCAAAGCCAGGAGTGCGGCGTAGGGCTTGTGTGTGCCGGGGCCCCGGGAGCCCGTCCTGCCCCTGCTCCCTGCCTGGGAACTGCATTTGACGGCTCCCAGGAGATGCTCTGCCGAGGGCCGGTTCCTTCGGGCTTAGCTCCGGGGCAGGACCGGCGGCACCTCGCTGCTCGGAGCCGCTGGTGGAGCCGGCATGGCTTCGGAGCGCGGCTCCCTGGCATCTCGGTCGCAGACGCGCCACTTTCATATTTCAGATTTTCCAGCGTTTCCGCCCCCGCAGTCTGAAAACGGGCCTGTGATCTCGCCTTTCCCCTTACGTCACCGGCCTCCCGGCCAGATGCCGCGGGCAGAGGGGGCTGGGCTGCGGCGAGCCGGGTGCCGGAGGGGGTGACCGGGGGCGAAGCGCGGCCCGCGGCGCGCCGGGGCCGGAGCCGAGCACGCGGGGCAGAGACAGGAGACACGAGCAGAACTTTATTTGCCGGGTGCCGCGCTGCAGCAGGACGGCAGCCCGCTCGCGGCACACGAGCGAGACCCGGGCGTCCTTTGTTCGGTGCTTTATCTTCCAAGCGGGCTGCGGGTTTACCTGCTCTCCAAGCGGGCTGCGGGTTTACCTGCTCTCTGCGACCGCTGCTGCAAATTTAATTCACCCCTTTTCCCGTGCAACCCCCCCGCCCAAGCCTTTTTAAAGGCTAAAAAACGCGTTGAGCTGAGAAACGGCGGAGGAGCCCGCTCCCCCCGCGGCGCCCGTCGCGGCAGCCCGCTTCCTGCGCGGGGGCCGCTCGGGGGGCGCCCGTCTGGCCCCTCCGCCGGGTAATGAGAACCAGCCGCTGCCTATGAATGGGGCTCTGTGTTCGGCGGCAGCGCGCTCCCTCCCCCAGACCGGCCCATTAAAGACGAGCTGCTGCTCTGCAGGCAGCTTTCGCCCGGCGCCCCGCTCCTGCAGCCGAGGGGCGATGCCCGGGGAAGCGTCCCGCCGTGCGGCCCCCCGGGCTCCCGCGGGAACGGGAGAAGCCGCCCGGGCTCCCGCGGGAATGGGAGAAGCCGCCCGGGACGCGGAGCCACGGGGCGCCGCGTGCTCGGGCTCCGCCACGGCCCCGGGGTCTCGCCGGCGCCCGGTTATGCCCAGCCGCTTCCAGCAATTCCAGCAAAAACCACGCTGCACGGATGAGCCCGAGCGAAGCGGGCGGATACCCCCGGGAAGGGCTGGATCCGCCGCAGCTCCCCCCTTACCTGAGGCCGCGCGGAGGCTGCTCGGGCGCTGCTCTGCCAAACCCGATCTAACCAATGTGCAGACTACTGTACAACTTTATACCCTCCTGAACAGGTAGTCTGAACACTGGGCAGGCTGGGCTGGAGTCCGTCTCCGGCTTCCCGGGCAGCCGCGGGGTTTTTCTCCCCCTCCCGGGTTTTTTAATAAGGAGAGAAGCCGATCGGCGAAAGGAAACTGCTTTGTCTCTTCTGACGTGGCAAAGTCTGCAACCGAATCCAGTCTGGAAAAAAGTTGTGGGTTTTTCAGGAAATCATGAGGAGGAGTGTGGGGCGGCGGTGGAGGGGGGCGGTGGGGGAAGGGTTTAGGTTCGTGGCCTCGCTACAAAGGCGAACGTCACTTTTGGGACCGTGCGCGCAGCATCTGGAGACAAAGTGGAGCTGGAGCTGTTATAAACAATTCCAGATGTGGCGTTTCGGCAGCGAGGCGGCCCGCGCCGCTCGGCCGGGTGGCCCCTCGGCGGGGCTGGAGGGCGGCCGCCGGCACAAGCAGCGGCCTCTGTGCCGGGCGGCGAGGCCCGATTCCTCCCACCGCCCCCCCGGCAGGGGCAGGCGCCGGGCCGAGACCCCCGGGCCCGTCCGCTCCCCGGGGCGGCTGCTCGGGCAGGGGCAGAGTCCCGGCGCCGCGCGCAGACCGGCCGGACCGAAGCCCCTTCCCGGGCGGGTCCTTTCCCAGCACCGCTGGAGGCTCCCGGTGCTGGCGAAAAGGCAAGGAAATCCGGTAGCTGGATCGGTACCGAAGGCGATGGCGTGGTCCGAGGTGTCCTCGCACCGGAGCCATGAACGTAGCCTGTCTGCGTCTAGAGAGCTGCTGATTTGGGGGAAGGAGGGAAGTTTCCGGCGGGGCAGATTAGCGTTGCTCGGTCCCAGGCGATGCTCTCGGCTCCTGCCGGGGTCTGCGTGCCCAGCCCCACCGAGCAGCCCCGCGAGCTGAGCTGCGGAGCCCGTTTGCTCCCAGGAGGCCTCCGTGGCTGCGAGCCGAGGAAATCGCTGGCCCTTCCCCTGCAGGAGCTGACTCTGGTCCCCGACCACGTTCCTGGAAGGTGCCTGATGGAAACCGGAGAAGGAGCTTAGCGGAGCGCCAGTGCCTTCGCTGGCTCTCATCCGTGTCTTCCTTTTTGTCCTCTCTTCCAGGAGAAGGAGAAGAAATACATGTTGCCTTTGGATAATTTGAAAATCAGGGATGTGGAGAAGGGATTTATGTCTAACAAACACGTCTTTGCCATCTTCAACACAGAGCAAAGGTATGGGCTGCGAGCTCGGAGAAGAAACTGGGTGTCCGATGCGGATATCTCCTGAAATCTCTGGGCACCAGGCTCAAAATGTTGTGGGATACGCTCCGTGGTTGACTGGCTGATCGCGTTGCCTTGGCCTTGGTCAGCGCTGGTCCAGGCCCAAGCCGTGTGTCCGGCTTCCCCTTCCACTGGGTGTTGCGCTCCGAGGCAGAAGCAGCTGTGATCTGATGAAGGAGGATTTCTCCAGAGGAAGCAGCAGCTGCCAATATTTATACGCACATTCTGCAGGGATTTCAGGCTTCCTCTGGCTCCTTGGTGGGGGGACTCGTGGTGCTGGAGGCCTTGCTTGTGCTCCGTCCCGCGGACCCGCTGGGGTGCCCGGTGGAGTCTCCCATCACCACCACCGATGACAACCGGGCCTCCTGGTTGCCGTCCCCCCTTGGTCTTCACGCCCAGCTCTGTTCCTTCTTGCCCAGGAACGTGTACAAAGACCTCCGTCAGATTGAGCTGGCCTGCGACTCCCAGGAAGACGTGGACAGCTGGAAAGCCTCTTTCCTCCGAGCGGGAGTTTACCCAGAGAAAGACCAAGTAAACATCCCCCGACTGTCAGACCCCTCCAGGAGCAGGCTGGCCAAGGGGTGCAGTCCAAGACCAGCCTGTGGAGAGGCTGCCGGACTTAGAAGTCGTGAGCTCTTGGCTTCAGTTCTCAATTTCTCAGTCCTTGCGTGCAGTAGGTTCTCGGGCCGCTGTGGCTGTGTGGATGCTGTGGTGGCTTCTCCATCTCGTGGTGTCCGCAAGTCTAGGTTGGGTGCCCTGGAAAATGCTTTGATGTCGCAGAATATAATGAACTGTAGCATGGCACTAGTTTGTGCTGTGCTGATGAATCTCTTAGTTTCTTTGGAGCTATGAAATCTTCGAAAAGCATCCACAGAAATACATGGAAAGGCCAGGGAATAAGTGTGGAGCAGAGGGGTTTCAGGCCGCTCTTGCAGAACCAGCCCTAGATGCGACACCCCCTTGGCCACGTCTCTCCTCACCCACCGTCACTAGGAGTGATTTGGCTCCAAGTGGGTCTGTGAGATCCCGACCATAACTTGTGCCCTGCTTTCCCTGCGCAGACGGAGAACGAGGACGGCGTCCAGGAGAACACCTTCTCCATGGACCCTCAGCTGGAGCGCCAGGTGGAAACCATCCGCAACCTCGTCGACTCCTACGTCGGCATCATCAACAAGTCCATCCGGGACCTCATGCCAAAGACGATAATGCACCTCATGATAAACAATGTGAGTGGCTGGGTTCGGGGGAGCGGGGAGCCTTGGGGTGGCCTCGGCCCATCCAGAGGGACGGGAGCTCCTGGGCCCGGGATGTTCAGGGAGCCGTCCCCCGGGCAGCACGCGCTGGGGAAGAGTCCTCAGCCTCCTTGGAGTTCAGTCGGATCAGCTGCACCGTGTTTGTCACAGGGCCAGGACGGAGCAATGGGATTTGATGATCTCTTGATTCTTAATTTGCGTGTCTTTGCGCTGTAGCTGCTTGGCTGCAGCTTTGCTGAGAAGGCAGTTTGACTCTTGGCATTTGCCCCAGCCTGGTTCTAGCAATCCAGGGACGCTAAACCATCCTGCAGCTCCTGAGCGGCTGGGGCTTCGCTCGCCTTCCAGGGCTGCGATAAACGCGTCCTGGCTTCTGCTGCCTCTGTTGCTGGAGGTCCTTCAGCTCCTGCTTCCCCAGTTCCCAGTCTCGCGGGTTCGGTATCCCGGGGCTGAGCTTTGCTTGCTGTCGGTTCTCTGCAGACCAAGGATTTCATCCACTCGGAGCTGCTGGCCTACCTGTACTCGTCCGCCGACCAGAACAGCCTCATGGAGGAGTCTGCAGACCAGGCGCAGAGGAGGGACGACATGCTGCGGATGTACCACGCCCTGAAGGAGGCCTTGAACATCATCGGGGACATCAGCACCAGCACCGTGTCCACGCCGGTCCCCCCGCCCGTGGACGACACGTGGCTGCAGACGAGCAGCGGGCACAGGTATGCCGGGCTGGACGGGCGCGCACGAAGGGATCGGTGGGGCGGGCAGCTCGGATGTGGGGTGCTCGGGCGTGGAGAGGGCCTTTGCCTTGGGGCGCTCAGGCCTCGGGGCAGAGGCTGCGAGCGGAGCCCTGACGTCTTCCTCTGCTCCGCAGCCCCCCGCCTCAGCGCAGACCTGTCTCCGCCATCCTGCCGCCGGGCCGGCCGCCCGCCGTGAGGGGCCCCACGCCGGGGCCGCCCCTGATCCCCATCCCTGCCGGGGGACCCTCCTCCTTCGCCGCTCCCCCCATCCCCTCGCGCCCGGGACCTCAGAACTTCTTCACCGCCAACAGCGAGCCCTTCTCGGCCCCTCCTCAGATCCCGTCGCGGCCGGCACGCGTCCCCCCGGGCATTCCTCCAGGCGTGCCCAGGTAAGAGCCCTCGCCTCCGCTGGCTGCCCGGTGCCCGCGGAGGCCCTCGGCCCGGGGCCAGCCCTCCCCGGGAGGCGGGGGGGTCCCTGCTCCCAGCGCCGGGCCCTGGGGCTGCCTGCGGGCCCCAGCTCGCATTAACGCTGCCGGTGCCCCGTGGGCACCTCTGGGCCGGCTCCCGGAGGAGCCAGGTTCGGAGCCCCCGGAGCAGCTCCCTCCTCCCTCGGGGCCGGAGCTCTCCGGGCCCCGACTCGCCGAAGCCGCCCGGACGGATCGGTCCTTGTCCCTCCCGGGACGCGGCAGGCCTGTCGCTCCGGAGGTTGGGGAGCGCCCGTGCCGCTGGCCGGCGATGGAGATCCCGCTGATTTTTGGGAGGGATCAGCGCGGTTTAGCAGGGAGAACAGGACCGAGGTCCCGGGTCTCCCCCGCCGCCGCGGCGCCGGCCCCGTCCTTCGCCCCGCTCACGCCGCTGTTCCCCTTCTTGTTCTCTCTGCAGCAGAAGACCCCCCGCCGCGCCGAACCGGCCGACCATTATCCGCCCGGCCGAGCCCTCCCTGCTCGATTAACCGCCCAGGGGCTGCTGGCGACTCCCGCGTGCCCGGAGCGGCCGCCCCGCGCCCGCCGCTTTCGTTTGCCGTTTGGGGGGAGGGAGCAGGGGGGAGGAGGGGAAACCCCGCGTCTAATCTCTCGTTTTTAAAACCATCCTATGATCAGTCAGCAGAGCGGTTCTCGCCGAGGCCGATCCCCGCCAGCGCGCCGAGTCCCCTCCTCGGGACGGGCGCAGCGCGTCCCCGCTCGTAAATACCGGTGGCGTCGGCTAAGGATGGGCGACGCTCCTCTCCCTCCCTCATCTCTGCCGCGTCCGAGCTAGGAAGCGGGTCGGCGGCATCGCGGTGCGAGGGGCTGGCGCGGGACGACCCGCCGGCGCCGGAGGAGCCCCCGGCACTGGGTGCGCTGAGTCCCGCTGGGCCCCGTGTGTAATAAACCGTGGAGGATTATGGTTTTTTGGGGTTGAATATTGCACTTTGTCAGAAATCCCCCCTCTCCCCCTCCCTCCAACACGCAAACGCTCAGCGTTCTTGCCTTGGGATCGTCCGGATGTGCGAGACGGGGACGGGAGAGCTCTGAGAGGTGGTTGACTCAAAGACTGTCTCCTTTCTTTGGCTGTGCGCAGAATCTCCTAACGCTGCCCGTGAGGCTGATCAGATTCCTGCCTATACGCTTTCTTCTTCCTTTCCCTCCTCTTCCTCCTCCCCCCCAGAATTTTGTATTAATATATTATATATAAAACATAGTGATTTTTGTTTTTCTCTCCCGAACCCCTTACCTTAAAAGTTGATTGCTAATCTGACCATAGTCTATATTTCAGTTTTTATAGCTTTGAGGAAAATTTATATATGGAAAATGATGGGACTGCAGATAGCGATTTGCTAATAAATCTAATAACGCCGCACGCAGGAGCAGACTGTCCAGGTAGTCCTTTTCTCGAGAGGTGCCGCTCAGCAGTAAACCTCAGGTATTTCTTCTGCAACACCTGCACTCGCCCCGGTCTCTAACTGGTGCTCGCCTTAACGCGGCCGCCGCGCGCGCCGAGACGGTGCTGAGACCGACTGTGAGTAGCGTCAGCAGCAGCGAGCGCAACCCAAAGCCAGGCTGACCCCAAAAAGAGACTGGAATAACGGGAGGAGACGTGCGGAGAGGGGGGGCCTGCGAAATAGCGCGCTGGGGTCTCCTGCCTCCTGCTCGCGGGCGGCGGGGTCTCAGCCTGGGCCGCGGAGGCTGTTTGGGCCCTGACGTCTCCGGAACCGCGGCTTTTCCAAGCCCGGGGAGGAGACGCGAGCGTTTAACCCTACTGTGCCGGGTGGGAGGGTCCGGCCGCCCTCCAAGCCCGCGCCCAGCCCAGGTCCCTCCCGGCGCCCGGGCGGTTCGGCAGCCTCCGACGGGCGCACGTGAGGCTGCAGCATCCGCGGAGGGGTCGCGTCTCGGGGACGGCCTTGGCGAGGGGGGAGCTTTGCCGGTAAAGCCTTGCTGCAGCGCCCGTGCGCTGAGCCAGCCGTGCCTCGGGCCCCGCGGCCAACGGTGCCTTCCCGCAGGAGCTGCCGGCGCGCGCTGCCCCGCGGGGCTCCGGCTGGGAGCAGAGGTTGTAAATATTTTTAAAGACTGTGTTAATTGTATAGAAAAAAAAAAGAGAAAACAAAAAAAAAAAAAGTAGGTTTTTGAAAACAGCAGCCCTAGCCCGACCTCGCTGCCTGTGAGCCCGCGGATCGGCCGGGGCGGCTTGGGGGCCTCCCTCACCTCGTGTGGCTGGAAAAACCCAACACACGTCTCTCCTGGTCCTTCGGTTTGCCAATGTGTAAGTGCCTCCGTTCTGTATCCTATTAATAAACTAAAAAGAGGAAAAAAAAAAATAAAGGGAAAAACTCTTCTGGTGAAAGTTTGTGGCGCTCTGTGGTGTTTTCTGTCTTGTCCCTTCCTTTTCCTCCCGTGTCTGATGGCCGGTGGCGGGGATGAGGGGCTGGGCGAGGGCCGGCAACGCCGCGGCTCCTGCCGTCAGCAGCGGGTCGGAGCCAGGGTGGGAATCGGCGCTCGGAGCCGGCTCTGTCCCGCGGGAGCGGCCGCGCGATGGAGCTGCAGGACGGGGGAGGCGGCGCGACGCGGCCGCGATGGGCGCTCAACCGCGCGCGGAGCCCCCCGGCACCGGACGGCGTCAGCAGGACGCTGCGTCCCGGCATTGCACGAGCTGATTACGCTGAGCCGCCGTAATCACTCAGTCGCTAATTGGGGGGGAATCTAACGAGGGAGCGAGGGAAGGTGGTTGCGTTCCTAGTCGGCCGAGGGAGCCAGGGCTGAAACAATCGCGCAGGGCTCCGGCTGCCCCAGGCTCGCCCCGTCCCGCTGCCGGGAGCGCGATCCCGCGGGAGCGAACGCCGGTGCTGCGGCCACCACACACACACACACACACACACACACACACACACACACACACACACACACACACACACCCACCCACCCCCGCCGGGGCAGTGCAGACACGTGCAAACGCCTTTTCTTTTCCCTCTTTCTCTCTTGCAACCAGGCGCCCGGCTCCCTCCGCTCCCTCCCGGCCGTTCTTCTGACCAGCCGCCGCTCCCGACCCGCTCGCGCCCTCCCGGGTGGCTCCGCAAAGCCACGATCTGGCCGGAGACGCCGCCGCCATCTCCCCGCGCGGCCCAGGGACGGGACACGGCTCGGCTCTCGAGCCGGGCACGAAGTACGTGGTGTCGGGTGCACGCAGGGTTCCCGGCGCCGGGATAGTCTGATCCTGCGTAAGAGCATCCTCCCCGCTGGCTCCCACGGCAGGCGGCTGGGAGCCCGGCGTGCCGGACTCGGCTTTCCTTGGGCTGAATGATTTTTCCTGGGCTCTTTTTACCTCCCTCACTGTATAAAAGCCGTGATCCAACGGATAACTAACCCCTCCCTCGGCGTGGGGCCGGCCCCGGCTCACCTCGCCTTGCCCCACTGCAAAGTTGTGGGCAACTCTGCACTGACCGAAGGGATTTGCCTTTGCCTTTCGTGGGCGGCTCGCGAGGGGCCCAGGGGGGCATTTTCCAGGGCAGCAGCGGGGGCATAAACGCATAAACCACCTCCAAGGTTCACCCTGTGTTTGGAGTATTTCTTCCTCGCATCCCCCCAACCCAGGTGCTTCCCCCCATTTAGGGACGCCGGGAATATTTGCTCCCCAAGCACGCAAAAGGCTCCGTTCGCTCCGTGCCCGGTGCTGCCTCCTCGTTTTTGTTCAGCTCTTTTCCATGGGAAAACCCCCAGCGCGCTAATCTCCCCTGGGTGTTTGCAAAGGGCAGTTCCCCAATTCCACGCTCACTCCAGGACGGAGCGGCCTGGCCACGGCGGAGCTGCTCCCTGCTCGTGGGCAGGGCTGGGCGAGGCCCAGCTCCGTGCCTGATAAGCAGCACGGCATGGAGAACCCTCTCCCGGTGCCCTTTCCCCCGGGAAGACGCTCCCGGGCCCTTTCTCCTCTAAGCCAAGGTGATTCAAAGGGCAGCGGCCGCAGTTTGTGCCTTAGTCCCAGCCCGGGGCCGCACGACTTTGCCGGGTTCGTGGTGACTCATCGCCTTTGATGCCCAGAATAGGTTTCTTCCTAAAAGCCTGAGTCATGTGTCAGCGACGGACGGCTCCGCACGACTGAACACATCTGGATCGGCGCTGCCCCCGCGCGCAGCCGCCGCGGGCCGGGAAGGGGAGCCGGCGGGCAGGAGAGCGTCCCAGCTCCCGGCCCTGGACCTGCCGCTCGGAGGCAGCCCGGGATGCGGCCCGGGGAGGAGGCAGGGAGCTCCCGGGGGGCCGGGGGGGAAGCACAGCCCGACGCCGAGGCCTTCCATGCAGGGCTCGAGCCGTGGGGCAGGCTCGGGGGGGGGGTTAGGGCACGTTTGGGGCACAGCCGGGGCAAGGAACGCGCGGACACACCATCCCCAGAGAGGATGGGAAGACAAGTGGCAGCTTGTGGGGCAGGAATTGCAGAGAAGAGGACAAATATCCCCTAAACACTGCGAGCCGGAGGCAGCTGAAGCAGCGGGATCCTGCAGGGAAGATCCCAACGCGCTGGCAGGGAAGGAAGCGGAGGGGTTGGTGCCGGCTGGAGCCAGGCTGCTCCTTCCCCAGGGGAGTGAGAGAGCACGGAGCGGTCAGAGTAGCTCCCAGCCCAGCGAAGGGGAGCAGCCATGGGAATTAGCCGCATTTGAGTTACGTCCGGACCAAGGAAGAGCCGGGTTTCCGGGCACGTTCCCGCAGGGAGAGTGGACACCGGCGCCACGTGGGGCCCTGCATGCGGAGCACCAGCTCCCAGAGGCATCCGGCTGCTCCGGAGACTCCCGACGAGGAGACCGACCTCAGCCCCTTGGTCAGATGCCGCCCGCCCGCTGCATCCCAGCGCGGTCTCCCTCCCCTCCCCGGCCCCTCCGGCTCCGAAGCACCGCTGCCGTCGCGGGTGGGAAGCCGGCCTGTTTTAATCCCCGCGGCCAGGGCGGGGGCGGAAGCAGCAGTTTGAGGTGCGGGCGGGCGGAGGGGCGTGCGTTCCTCCGCCGGCGCCCCCCGGCCCCGTGCCGTCCCCGCGGGGAGCAGAGTCCCGTCCCCGCCGCCGCCGCCTACGTCCGCACCCGCCTCTTGTCCTCGAAGAGGCTCTTCAGCATGTAGACCTGGAGGAAGGCCACCAGCACCAGCACGCCCAGGTTCACCGCCGACCAGAAGTTCACCCGGCCCAGGTTGCTCTCCTGCAGGTTGCGGTCGCGCGCTTCGAAGGCTCGCAGCAGCGTCTGCATCTGGATGCTCCGCTCCAGGCGGCTCTTCATGGTCTCGATGGACTCCTGGGCACAGGGAGGGGCGCGGGAATGCCGGAGCCGGCGGCTGGGACCGGTCGGAGGCGCCGGCCACGGCTCCCGCCCGCCTCCCCCCGCCCGGCGGCCCCGGCCCCGCCGCGCACCTTTATGTCCTCGATCTTGATATCGAGCATGTCTTCGGGCTCCACCGCCTCCACCCAGTTGTCCGCGTCGTCGTCGTCCTGGGCGCTGTCGAAGATGAGCTCGAAGAACACCAGCTTCTCCGAGATGGTGCTGAAGGAGTTGTCGAAGCAGAGCTTGTAGTCGCCGGCCTCCGTGGGCTCCACGCTGGGGGGAGGAGAGTGCGGGGTGAGCGCGGGCGGGCCGGGCCGGGCCCGGCGGGGCGGCGGGGCAGGACTCACGTGTGCACCCCGTCCGATTTCCGGTACTCGCTGACCAGCAGCAGCCCCGAGGGGCTCTCCAGGGAGAAGTCGACGTCCAGCCCGGCTCCGCCGATCACCTGGGCCGAGACACGGCCGTGAGCGGCGCAGACGGCGGCACCGGGGCCCGGCCCCCCCCCCCCCCCCCCCATAGCACCACCCAGTGCCCCGATCCCCCAGCACCCCGGGACCAGCCCCCCAGCAGGCCCCAGACCCTCCAGTACCGTGTCCCTGGCCTGACCCGACCCCCCCAGGGCCCCTAAAACCCTCCTACTTCCCCCAAATCCTGCCAGTACCAGCTGTCCCCAACTCCCCCTGGTTCCCCCCAAAATCCTCCTGGTTCTCCCCCCAAAATCCTGCCGGTAAACCCTCCCCCCCCCCAAATCCAGCCCCCCAGGCCCCGCCCCTCCCGGTACCGGCCCCTCTCCCGGGCCTGGCCCCACCCCCTCCCGGTACCAGCCTCCCCAGGCCCCGCCCCCTCCCGGTACCGGCCCCTCTCCCGGGCCTGGCCCCGCCCCTTCCCGGTACCGGCCCTCCCCAGGCCCCACCCCTCCCGGTACCGGCTCCCCCCCCCCGGTACCGGCCCGCCCCCACCTGGTACTCGGCCTCCATGGAGGCGTTGCCGGGCGCGCCCTGGTAGAAGCACTCCCGCCGCCCCGCCGGCAGCACGAACGTCACCTCGGCGTCGGGCGGCGGCGGCGCGGCGCGCGGCCCGGCCCAGGGCGCCAGCGCCAGCAGCCACAGCCAGCGCGCCGCCATGCTCCGCCCGCGCTGCGCCTTTAAGGCCGGCGCCGCCCCGGCGGGACGTGGCGCCGAGGGCCCCGGCGGCGCGGGGCGCCCGCGGCGGGCGCCTGAGGCGGGAGCTGGCTGGCGGCCCGCCCCGGCGCGGCGGCTCCTCAGGCAGCGCCGCGGCCGCCCGCGCCCGGGGTCCTCAAGGACGGCCCCGCAGGGCGCCCGCTGCCCGCCTCCTCCGGGATCCTCTTAGCTCATTGGCTGCGCCGCTCCCACGCGCGCCGCACCCTAACTTCTCATTGGTCGGCGCGGGGCAGGGCCCGCCCCCCGCGTTGGCCAGCATCAAATTGGCCTCTCCCTGAGGGGAGCCGAGCTCCCACAGTGCACTGGGGCGGGGTCAGGGGTCAGGTTGGGGGGCAGATGGAGGGGGCTGGGGGGCAGGTCAGGAGGCCCCGGGGCAGGTTTGGGGGGGCGGGGGCAGGTCTAGGGAGTTGGGGGGCAGGTCTGGGGGTCGTGGGGCAGGTTGGGAGGCCCCAGGGCAGGTCTAGGGGGTCGTGGGGCAGGTTGGGAGGTCCCAGGGCAGGTCTAGGGAATTGGGGGGCAGGTCGGGAGCCCCTGGGGCAGGTCTAGGGGGTCGTGGGGCAGGTTGGGAGGCCCCAGGGCAGGTCTAGGGGGCAGTTTCGGAGGTGAGGGCATGGGTCGGGGTCTCCGCCTGCCACTCCCCGGGGCCTCCCCCGTTGTCCCCACCACCTCGGGGGCAGCAGCCCCCCGGCACGCAACGCCGTGCGACAGCCCCTCTGGCCGGGGGCTGCGCGCACCCACCCTCACTCCGCACCCACCCGTAAGCCGGGGCGAGGTGTGTCTCCCCGCGCAGCGAGTCACGGGCTTATTCATCGCTTCCTGCCCTGGGCCGTTGCATAAGCCTTGCTTTGTTCCACCTCGGAGGCAGCTGCGTTTCATTAGCGGGTGAAGCGATTTCTTTAGAGGTTGGGAAAACGCTTGGGAATAAAAAGTGCCAGAGAAAAATGTAAGAGTTTTTCGGCCCGTGCTCACACAGGCAGAACACACAGAGCTGCTGGGAGATCGCGGCTGGATTACAGTCTTCGTTACGCAGGTGGCGGCTTGGAGCAGCTCCTGAGCGTACCCGGCGCCTAACTTCTCTTATTCCACCACGATAATTTGGAAACGGCCCCCGCGGATCACGTCCGGTATCAGATGAGTCTCTCGTGTCCAGAGCCTGGTGTATAATTCACATTATTTTGGGTATCATGGCAGGAAAACGCCTCTTTTTGCGACAGGAATAATAAAACAATCTGTACTTGGAGCTTCTGTCATTTCCTTCCGGGGTGATGAAACTCCATCTTAAGCAAAAAGCTTCTTCTTCTTTTCTGCTGAGAACCTGTCCGCATTTGGGTCTCGTTCGCGGGCTGTCCGCATCCCAGACCCATTCAGATGACGATGATGATGAAGTTTCTTTTCCTTGTGGCCGGTATGTTTTCCTTTCCTCGCGCTCTACCCGACCGGAGATGTCCGCTCACCCTCCTCTTCCTCCCGCAGGAGCCGTGGCAGCCCCCGAGCTCTCCCCACCTCCGCTCGGCCTGCTCACCGGAGAAGAAGGGGGTCGCGTTCGAATCAGCTGCTTCGCCCCGCGGAGCTACGCCGGCAGCACGTTCGAGCTCTTCGGCGTGGGCGCGAGCCACCCGGCGCAGAGCGTCTCCGCCGAGCCGGGCCAGTCCAAAGTCGACTTTGTCCTGGACGGGGCCGCCCCGGGCTCCCGGTGCTACCGGTGCCGGTACAGGAGCTACAACGGAAGCGCCTGGCAGAGCTCCGACTTCAGCATGGAGATCATGGTGAACGGTGCGCGGCCGGGACGCGCAGGGACACGTGGGGACCCGCGGGGCGGTGACGCTGCCCCAGAGCCCGCGGCTGAGCTGGCAGCTCCGGCCCGTTGGCCAAGGGGCGCCGGGCTCCCGGGTCCCCTGCCTGGCGCGAGGGGCCGTGCCGGGGAGCGGCTCCTGCCTCGGGGGCGGCGCATGGGACGCCGTGGCTGATCTCTGCGTCTCCATCCCCAGCCTCGGCTGACACGAGCTGCACTGCCCCGGCCGTCCCGAGCGGCCTGCCCCAGCCGACGGCGATGACCCTGCGGCAAGGTAGCGGCTCGGTGCTCCGCCGGCTCCGCGGCGCATCGTCCCCGGCCGAGGAAGGAGCCGCGCTGCTCCCGCGGCAGGTCACCCCGCGGGCAGCCGGGCAACGGCAGCGTTTCCCCTCGTTTTGCAGCTCGCCCCTGGATCCTGCCGGTCGCTCTGAGCGTGGCCGGCCTGGTGCTGCTGGTGGTGGCGGTGGCGGTGGCGGCCCGGCGAGGTGCGTAGAGGGACGGCGCCGCCTCCCGTCTTTCCCGCACAGCCCGGCGGTGTCGCGTGGCGGCGGATCCCGGCTCCGCACGGGGATCTGCACCTGCGTTAGTCACCCACGAGCTCCCGCCGGGGGCCGGAGCGCGGTTTAACACTGCCTCGGGGGTAAACGTGCGCCGAGGGGGAGCCCCTCCCTCGTCCCCCTTGCTCTGCAAGCCAGAGGCGGCAGAAATCCCCCGGAGAGGTCGCTGGTTTGGGGAGAACCGCGCTGAGACGCCAGCAGCCGGGTTTAACGCGCCCGCGCGGCTCCTGCATCCCCCCGGCGTTGCCGGACAGGGCAGGGCTCCGCCTGCCGCGTCCCGCAGCCAGGCCGCGGCTTCACCGCGGCGATGCCACAAACGCCTGTTTTCTTTCTCACCAGTCAGGGCCAGAAGACAGCAGACAAAGAGGTGAGAGCGGCACGAGCTGCTGCGTCCGGGGGAAGAGCCCCGAGGAGCCAAAGCCGCCCGGGACCCCGCTCCCACGGGCGGGTGGGCGTCCGGGCGCCCTCCCCTTCCCGAGCAGGCGAGAGCGGCGGCGAGTTTCGCTTCGCCGCGGTGCCACTGGTTTGTTTTGCAGGGAGCGGGCGTCGTGCTGGACGGAGACGCGATACCCCACGACAGGTGAGGCCCGGAGCGAGCCGGAGGGGTCTCGTGGCGCGAGCAGGGTCCCCGCTGGGGAAGCCCGCACCCCGAAAACGCTCCCGTCCCTTTTCTCCACAGAGCTTTCCTATGAGAACTGCACCTTCCCCGTCTCCCTGGTGAGTCGCTGGCGCGGGACGCAGCCGGCTCACCGGAGCCGCGGGCTGGGAAGCGGGGGCGTTCCCCAGGGGTTCGGCACGCGTCGGGATGCAGCTGCCGGCCCGGCCGCGGCGCTCGGCTCATCCCGCCTCCCTCCCTGCCGCGCGCCGTCCCCGAAAGCAGAGTGGACAGCGGGGAGCCGAGAGCGGCCGCGCCACCGCCCCATCCCCGGAGCTGCCGGAGAAGAGACCCGCCCGCGCCTCCTCCCCGGAGACGCCCCACTTCAGCACCTTCAAGGCTTTCGAGTGACCCCAGTGATCCCCGGCCGTGCCGGCGGCGTCCCCAGGCGTCACCCCGGGACTCCCCGCAGCTCCGGGGCGCCGCTTTTCCCGGGAAGCCGCGCAGGGAGGACGGAGCACGGCCGTCGGGGAGGCCTGGCCGTGGCCCTGCAGCTCCGCGGAGCGGGGCGGGATGGACGAGGGCCTTTCCCGGCCGCGGCCCTGGGCACGATCGGGAGAGGGCGTTTGGGGAAGGACGGATGGTGCCCGCGGACGGCGTTTGGTCCGACGTCGGAAAAAGGGCAGACGATGCCAAGCGACAGCTCTCCGGGCGAAGCGCCTCCCGCTCCCGCCCCCTCTCCGGCTGTTTGCTCACACCTTCGCTTTTTTGTTGTTTTTTTTAGGAAAAGAGCGTGGTTTAGCGCGAGACGGGTGCCAGGGCTGCGGGGCCGGGGTGCACTCTGCGGTGCTGCCGCCGTGTCGGCCGTGGCGCCTCTCTGCTGTCAATAAAGGGTGTTTGTTGCGAGGTGATGGCGCGAGGGGACGAGGGGACGAGGGGAGAGGAGCAGCTGGGTGGTGCCAGCGCCTGCTGCCCCAGCCCCGCGCTGCCGGTGCCCCATTCCTGGTGCATTGCCGGGTTCCTGTGTGCTGCCGGTGCTCCATTCCCGGTGCATTGCCCGGTGCTGGTGCCAGTCCTTTGCCCAGTGCATTGCCCGGTATCTGTTCCCAGTGCCTTGTCCCATTCCCGGTGTGTTGCCCGGTGCATTGCTCCGTCGCTGGTGCATGGCCTGATGCTGTGCCCAGTGCATTGCCCGGTACCCGGTGGCTTGTCCTGTTCCCAGAGCTTTGCCCCATTCCCAGTGCATTGCCCGGTGCATTGTCCGGTGCTTTGCCCCCTTCCCGGTGCCTTGCCTGGTGCCCAACGCATTGCCCCATCCCAGGTGCATGGCCTGGTGCCATCCCCGGTGCCTTGCCCGGTGCAGTGCCCCGTTCCCGGTGCATTGGCTGGTGCCCGGTGCCTTGCCCGGTGCATTGGCTGGTGCCCGCTGCCCGGTGCAGTGCCCCGTTCCCGGTGCATTGGCTGGTGCCCGGTGCCTTGCCCGGTGCAGTGCCCGGTGCCCGGTGCAGTGCCCCGTTCCCGGTGCATTGGCTGGTGCCCGGTGCCTTGCCCGGTGCAGTGCCCGGTGCATTGGCTGGTGCCCGCTGCCCGGTGCCTGGCGCGGCGGCCGCCGGCCGCCAGAGGGCGCCGCGGTGCGGTGCGGTGCGTGGCGCCGCCGGGGGGCGCGGCCGCGGCGCGGCGAGGGGGCGTGGCGGCGGCGCGGGAGGGGGCGTGGCGCGGGAGGGGGGCGTGGCCGGGGCGCGCGCGGCGCGGGGCGGGGGGCGGCGGCGGCGGCTCCAAGATGGCCGCGGTGTCGGTGTTCCCCGGCGTGCGGCTCCTCACCATCGGGGACGCCAACGGCGAGATCCAGCGGCACCAGGAGCAGCAGGCGCTGCGCCTCGAGGTCCGCACCGGCCCCGACAGCGCCTGCCTGGCGCTCTACAGCCGTGAGTGCGGGCGCACGTGGGCCGCGCGGCGCGGGCCGCGCCCGGGGGGGCCGCGCCCGGGGGCCGGGGGGGCCCGGCGGGGCCCGGCGGCCGGAGCGGGCGGCCCGTGGGGGCGGCGAGGCCCGGGCGGGCCCTGCGGAGCCTCCGGGGCGGCGCTGGAAGTGCCGGCGGGGGGCTGGGCCTGTGGGGCCCGGCGGGGCTGGGGGGGGCCCGAGGGGCTCGGGGGGGCTGTGGGGGCCGGGCCTGTGGGGCCAGGGCGGTTGTGGGGCGCTGGGGGGGCCGCGGGGTGCTGGGCCTGTGGGCCCAGGTAGAGGATGGGGAGTACGGGGAGGCTGGGGGTGCTGGGGGCCTGGGGGGGTCTGTAGGGCCGGGGGGGGTCTGTGGGGCCGGTGTGGTTGTGGGGCGCAGGGTCTGTGGGGCCTGGAGGGGTTGTGGGGCGCTGGAAGCCCCGCAGGGTGCTGGGCCCGTGGGCCCGGGTGGAGAATGGGGAAGGATATGGGGAGTCTGGGGGCTGGGGGGTGCAGGGGGCCTGGGGGCTGTGTGGGGTGCGGGATCTGTGGGGCTGGGGTAGTTGTGGGGCGCTGGAGGCCCCGTAGGGTGCTGGGCCCACAGGCTCAGGTAGAGGTTGGAGGGGGATATGGGGAGTCTGGAGCCCTGAAGGGTTGGGGGGGCTGTGTGGGGTGCAGGGTCTGTGGGGCTGGGATGGTTGTGGGGTGCTGGAGGCTCGCAGGGTGCTGGGCCCACAGGCCCAGGCAGGGACTGGGTAGATGTGGGGGGCTGTGAGGCGCTGAGTCTGTGGGGCGGGGGGGCTGTGGGGTGCTGAGTCTGTGGGGCGGGGGAGCTGTGGGGCGCTGAGCCTATGGGGTAGGGGAAGGTGCTGGGTGCTGGACGTGGCCAGAGGGTGCCGGACTCATGGGCCCAAGCAGGGTCTGGGGGCCCAGCAGGCTTGGGGGGCCCCCTGGGCCTGTGGGGCTGGGTGCCTGTGGGGCAGGGGCCTCCTCGGGGTCCCGTGTGGCTGCAAGAGGGGAGTGAGGTGGGGGGCTCCGAGCCGGGAAGGAGCGTGCAGGAGCGGAGCCGGCAGTGCGGAAGATGGGGGGCCGGTGCCGTGGGTCCGGGGGCCCCACAGAGCGGCACCCCACACCTGGTGGCCTGGGGGGGGCAGGCCCCGTGCCCCACAGCCGTCTCCCCTCGGGGCCGGGGGTCTCGGCGTCGTTGCGGGGGCCGGTGGGGGCACGGCGAGTGGCGGAGCGTGTCCGGAGGGCATCCAAGGACAGAGCCCGGGATGCCGGGGAAAGCTGGGGGGCTCCGTCCGGAGGGGGTGTCCCTTTCCCTCCCGGGGGGCCGGGAAGCACCTCGGAGGGGCGGAGGGGCCTCGGGGCAGCCCGTTCGGTCGGCAGCTCCTTCCCTGCGGTGGCACCGCCGGCCTCCGTGGACCCGTCCTCCTCGCCGCGCTGCCTGACCGTGTCCGCTTTCCCCGGAGCCGCCTCTCTGGGCTGCCGCTGCGTCTCGGGAAGCGGCCAGGCTGGGTGCCACCGAAAAACGGCAAGAACTTGCTTTTGCCAAATTTGGGCGCTTCCAGGCGGTGCCGGTGAGGGTTGGCAGCAGGCCGGTGAGATCCGGGCCGAAGCCATCGGGAGCTGGGAGAGCAAGCGGAGCGGCGAGGCTGTTCCCACCTCCGGAGTTAGCCAGTCGGCTCCTCCCGAAGGCATTCCCAGCTCAAGCCTCCGCATGGTGCTAGGAGAAATCGGATCGCGTCTGCTTTAGCGCGTTATCTTTCTGCTAATTGTGTCAAAACTGGCTCGTTGGTCCCGCAGAGCGAGAGCGCAAAGACAAAAGCCTGGGAATCCAAGTCTTTGCGTTCCGGCCGCAGCGAGACCCTCGCGGTCCCGGCTCGGGACTCGGTGCGGAGCCGGCACGAGGTGTGGGGCGATCCCTGCCGCGCCGCGACCACTGCCCGGGAGAGACGAGGTGGGTCGGGATGACCCGCTGCGCCGGGATCGTCTCTATTCGGGACAGATCCGCTCCGGTGCTCCCGACATTCCTGGTTTCCCGAGGGTCGGTTTGTGGGTGCCGAGCTGTCCGGCTCGCCGAGCCTTTCCGTGGGGCAGAGCGAAGCATCGAGGGGTGTTCGGTAGCCGGCGCCGGGCTCTGGCGGGAGGCCCGGGCCCAGCGGGGAGAGCCGCTGCCCGGGGAGCGTCTCCCGAAACCCGGAGCCCTTGAGGGTGACAAGTGGGAGAGCTCCGCCGTGGCTGCTCGGGGCGGGAAGGGGGACGGGTAAGCGAAAAGCAGGTGGCGGCGGAAAGAGAGGAGGTAATGGAAAATGTGAATTTGTCCCGACGCTCGGCCCTGGCGGCGGGGGGAGGAGGAAGAGGAGGAGGAGGAGGAGGCCTCGCTGCGCCCCAGCCCCCTCCCCGCACGCCGATTCCCCCAGATTAATGCCAGCTGATCCCAGGCGCTCGCTCGCTCGCGCGTGCCTCCACCGCTGCGGGCCTCATACTGTGCCTTTGTTTTACTGCCGCTCAAACCAGAAACATTCCTGCCGCGGATCGCCCGGTGACTTCCTTTCTTCCGCCGATGCGCTCGTGCCGCCGCCGCGCCGAGCGGCTGGGAACCTTCTCCCGGCGCCCTTCAGCCGCGGGCGGCCCGTCGCGGGGAGGACGGAGGCGCAGGGGCGTCCCGGCGATCCGCGTCAGGCGGGACTTGGAGAGGGGAAAATGCTTTTGGGGAAGGGAGAAGGAGCCGGTGTCGAAGGGCCCCGGCCCGCTGCGGGCGACGAGGGCCGGGAGGCCCTGAAAGTCGATTCCCTTCCTCCCCCCCGTCCTCTCTTGCCCAAAATAGCCTGAATTTGGTGACCTTCCAGGCACGCTGCAGCGGCAGCTTTCCGCCGCGGTGAGCGGCCGGGAGGGACTTTCTGTAGGTATCTCTCTGGCCGAGTTCCTGTCAAAATGATTACTTTAATGCTGTGCGGATTTTATGGGATTATTAACGATGCGTCGGGGCCCTCGGAGCTTTGCGTCGGTATCTTTTCATTACCGTCGAAACAAACCGTGTTATTTACCTGGGAGGGCCCGCGACGTTCTCCAGGCCGCTTCCAGAGCGGAGTTTTCTTTGTCTCCGGTTCCTGCCGCGATCTCTTCCCGAGGACGCCGGCTCGCGGCGGTTGACGCGTCTCGTGCTCGGCGCGATAGCCGGCAGCTGCTGGATGGCGGGAGCGCGTCGCCGCCGCGCCTGCCTTAGAGCGAGGATTCCCGGTCCGGATCTCCAGCTATCATGAGTTAATTCCCTAATTCTTACCACTACTTAAGGGGGCAATTTCAGGTTAAGATGCCTCTCCGGAGAGGGATCCGCTTCCTCGCTTGTGCAACGGCACCTAAAACAGCCGAAATGTGAAAGTCGGGGTTATTGTTCGCTCGACAATGCAAACGAGCTAGCTCATTCCAGCCCGTCTCCGGCTGGTTTCGTTTGCAGGATTCCTTGCTTGCGTGTTTTTCCAGTGGCAAAAAATGGATGTTAATTTAAGCAAATCATTCTTAGCTCCTGAAGGTTCTTTTTCCTTTAAAATCCCCTTCAAGTTTTGGTTCGTCTTCCCTGCGGTCCGAGGCCTGGGAGCCCTATTTTATTTTTAAATCTCGGGAACGTTCGAACGCCCGGGCTGGCTTTCGGCCCGGGGTCCTGTCTGGCGCGTGCGTTAGGCGAAAGCGTAAAAGCCCCCGAGAAACGCGGGGCGACTGCCCCGATGCCGCTCTGCTCCGCGCAGGGATCGTGGGAGCCTTGAAGTTTTTATGACTATTGATGGAGACGTTGGTTTTATGGCTGCGCCTCGCGCTGCTGACTCTGCTTGGGAAATAACGACCCGTCGCCTCTCCCTGCTCCCTTCCCTCTCTGCTTAGCAGGTGCTAATTACCTACTCCAGTGCAATTGCCTAATTGATCGGCGTAATTAAATAACATGCAGAACAGCGGCCCTGACCTGTGCTTGGCTCAGTGCTCGGATTTGTACTAGATCTGCGCTCGGTCTTGCGCGGTGTCTCTCGCCGCCCGTGTTTCTGTATCCGCAGCCCATCTTGGCCGCGGCGGCGGTCCGATAAATCTTGTTGGCGTTTCCCCTTGGCAGCGGCATTTGCTCGGCCCGGCGTGCCGAGCTCTGCGCGTGCACGATGCAAACGGAGCTTCTCCGGAGCCGCTTAACCCCCAGCACGGCTGGCTCCACCTCGGCGCTCGTCCTCGCGCCGATGGGTTTCTCCGTCTCGCTGCGCGTGAGTTTCCTTGAATCAGCTGAATTTGGGCATCTCCGCGAAGCCGGGAGACGGATCGCTGTTGCCGTGAGCCAGACCCGGCAGCTCCCGGCTGCCTCCCTGGCACGCTCCACCGTCCTCGTGGCTGTTCATTGCCTCTGCTTTTCCGAGCAGAACCGTCCCAGGCTTCGCCGTCCCCGTCCCGTGCCGGGGGTCTGTGCCGGGGTCTGCGCGGCTCTGCCGACGCGCCAGGGCTCTGGCGGTGCCGGGTGACTTCGGTGGCTGCCGTAGCGGGGTTGTCACGTGCGTGTGTGCCCTGGATCTGCCCACGGTTTGCGGCACTAACGAATGCAGAGCAGACGCCCGCGGCGCCTACCCAGCATCTGTAATCAGGAAACTAAATGGGGGGAGGAAACCCCCGGGCAGGGCGGGGGGAGCGTGCCGTTCGCCCGCCGGTCCCGCTGCCGGTGCCTGGCTGCACGGGAGCACGTGGCTGGCAGCTCCGAGCGCGGGCGGGAGGATCTTACTCATTTCTGCCGCGGCCTCGCACGGCGCGGCGGCAGCGTGTGCCCGGCGGGGAAGGGAGAGTGCTGCTGTTGGGCAGGGGAAACTGAGGCACGCGGGGCCCGATTTTGGGGCGGAAAGGCTTCAACTGCCGAGAAAAGGCTGCTCGGGAGGGCTGACCCCGCCGCCAGCCGGAGCGGGGATGCTGTGGGAGCCTCATCCGCGCTTCGGCCCCGGCTGTTCTCAATCCGGCGTCTCGAGGTGCCGCGACGAGGAGCCTCGGTCCTTCCCCGCCGCCGAGGGGATGCTCGGCCCACGCGGACTTCCCAAACCCGGAGCGCAGCGTGCCCGGGAAATCCTGCCTCCTCATCGCGGCTCCGACTCTCTCCCTCCGGCCCGAGGCTCCGGCCTGTCGCTTCCCCGGCCTCGGTTTCCCCATCAGCTCCTGGCGCTGGGGAGGAGGGAGCTTTGCCTCTGCGTTTATCCGGGGAGAGGTGCGAGGTGACTCAGGTCCCGGACACCTCGGTGAGAAGAGGTCTGAGAGCTGGCAGCTCTCGGCAGAAAAGGGCTCGGCGCGATCGAGAGCGTCGGGAGCCAAATCTGCTTAAATTCAGAGGGTTTAAATGACTTCTTGGTGGTGAGACTTAAACCGCAGAACACCGTAGCGTCACGGAGTCTCCATCGCTCGAAGTTTGGCTTTTAGGAGGAAGCTGCAGCTCGGGCAGGCGTCGAGTGAGGTTCCCTCGAGGTTGCCGAGAGCCTCAATTAGGTGTTCGTGAAACATCTGGGTTGAGCGTCGTTTTCCCAAACTCGGGCGATTTGTCACTAAAGGTAGCGAGGGACAAACGCGCTCCCCTCGGCCCCGCTGCCTTTCCAAGGGGACGTTGCTGAACGGGATGACGGGAGCCCGCAGCGCCCTCGCGGCCCGTTGCTTTTCGGGTGGCCCACGGACAGCAGCACTCCTTGCCGCGGGACGTCGCAGAGGCCAAAAGCGGATGAAAAGCAGGACGAGGCCAATTCCAGGCCGACCGGAGCCGTCAGAGAGTCTTAACGTGCTGGTCCAGATGCCACGTCTGGCTCGCGGTCCCTCGCCAGCTGCTCCGAAGCCTCGTGTGCACGCGGCGAGGCGGCTCTCGAGCACGAACCGCGGCAGCAGAGCCTTCCCCGGCGGGCGGGCGAGCGGCTAACGCACGGCCGGGGCTCGGGCCGTTTTCGGAGGGCGCTTTTGGGCGGCGCTGGGGGAGCAGGGACCCGCGGCGCTCGGGCTCTGTGCTCCCTCCGTTCCCCTCTGCGAGTTTTCCCGGCCCTAAGGGGCTGCGAGGCCCCGCAGAGCGGGTGGGCGAGCGTGTTTTTAGGAGCCAAATGGATGCGTCTCGCGATAACCGCGCTGTCCTTGGCCCCGGGACTCCGGGCTCGCGGGATGGGCGATGGCAGGGCCGGCTCCAGCCACTGCCACCTCCCCCCGGAGCATGCCGATCCGGCTGACCGCAGCACCTCGATGCGTCCTAACTGACACGCCAGCTGCACGGGTCGCGCCGGGCTCACCGCCGCCGTTTATCCCTGCCGGTAAAACCCCGGACAGGGGGGAAGCTGCTCTCCCACCGCCCGGATCCCTCCGCCGGCAAGGCAGCCGGGCTCGGAGCGGGCTCCCGGGGCCGGCGCTCGCAGCGCCCGGCACGGCGAGCAGGGATAATCCCCCTCTCCCAGGCGCTCGGCAGAAAAGCCTTTGTGCGGCGGGGAAGGAGGGGGAGCCGACCCTCCCTCGCCCGCCCGCCCGGTGCTGGAACACGGCCCTGCCCGCTCTGATCCGCCGGGCTCCCTGGGAATTATTTGCCGGCCTTTCAGCGGCCTGGACGCCCAGAGCACATCTGCTGTCCCTTTTTATTCCCCACAAAGAACTTAGAGGCCCGGTTTGACAGGCTGATTAACATGGATGGGCAGAATTTGCATTTAATGGCTTTCCAAAGCGGCGCCTGGGGCAGCGGCAGCTTTCCCCGGGCTTGCACTCTCTCCGAGGACTTCCCGGCCGCGCTAACCCCTTCCCTGCAGGACCTCGGCCGGGCTCGAGCGTCGTCCGTGGCCAGCAGCGGGCTCATGCTCCTCCGGGCAGCCGGAGCACCAGGACGGTGAGCTCCGGGCTCGGATCTCCTCCAAGCAGCCCGGGATCTCGTCTCGGGCATCGTGCTGGGTTTGGAAACCCGCTTCTCGGCGCGGAGCCCTGCTCCAGAGCGAGGGGCGTCCGAGCGCTTCGGAGCGCCAGGTTTTATCACCCTCTGCGAAATCATCGGCTAAATAAATCCGGGACCCGTAGCTGGATGGAGAGCCAGCTGAGTCGGGCTATTTAAAGCTCAGCTTTGCAGAACCCCCCGCCAGCTTCCTCCCGTTGCTCCAGGGTAGCTGGGTAACCCAATCCGCCGCGTGGGACGCCGCGCACCCCGGGCGGCTGGGCCCCGGCGCTCCCCTGCCGTCGGAGACGCCTCGGGAACGGCCCGTCGGAGCGGCTCTGCCTCCGAGGAGGAGCCCGGCCCTGGCTCCACTGTGCCCCAGCGCCGGGGCAGAGCCCGAGGCGCTTCTCGCCTCCGAGGTGGGGACGGGGCGGCCGCGGCCGTTTCTGCCCTTGCAGGTGGCTCGTGCCTCCCCGCGGACCCAGCGCCGGGTTTGCGGGCAGGGGAGAAGGCTGCTCGCGCAGATCGGGGCCTGCCCCACGTTTCCTCCCCCCGTGCTTCCTCTCGAGGCGGATCGCGAGCAGAACGGGGGCGGAGAGGGCTCCGTTTTGGCTACGGGCAGAAATCGCCGCTCGCCGCCTGCTCCGGCGCATCTGCGGCACGAAGCCGGGCGCCCGTGGGGCCGGGGAAGAGCTGGGTGAAAAATGTGCTAAGCTGGCGCAGATCGCTTTGACAGAACTGGGTTAGGGAGGAGCGCAGCGCTGTGCCGCGGTGCCGGCAGGCTCGACGAGGCGGTGACGGGCGGCAGGGGCGCTCGCCCCGGCTGCCGTCCGCCGCCGGCACCCGCTTGCTGTCCCGGGGGCTCCGCGCGGGACCCCCGGCCGTGGGCTCGCCTCGAGGGTGGCCGTGCTCGCGGCGGGGCGAGGGGGATCGGCGGCGAGGGGCTGGGGAGAAGCGGGTTTCGCTACGCGGCGTCGCGGGCGGCTCTTGCCGTTGCAGCAGCGCTGTCTGAAGCCGCCGCGTCGGTAGGTGCTAATTACGTTCCTGCTGCTCCGCAGCTTCAAAGCAGTTGGCAACGGAGCCTCTGCCCGGGTGCGTCACCGCTCCGGGGCCGGGAGGCTGCCGCGCTGCGGGCAGGAGGACGGTGCCGGCGGCCCCTGCGATGGGGGCCGGGGTTCGGTCCCTGCCGACGGCTCCCGGCAGCTCGTTTAATCTTCCGGAGCGGCGCCTTGCCGTTCCTCACCGTATCACCGGGAAGGGGCTCGTGCCGGCTCGAGGGCCCGGCGTCTCCACGACCTGGGCTGAACTTGTCCCGGTTTTTCACAGGCGAGCGACGGCTCCGCTCACGGAGACGGCCCCGGCTCCAGCGCAGCTCCGGGAGCGATGCTCTCCCTGGGACAACCTGTCCGGCAGCAGCCGGGAGCTGGGCGGAAGCACAAAGCTGCCAGAAACCCCTACTTTTCCGTCGGAGCTCGGGGGAGCTGGCGGCCGGGGCTCTCCCTACCTGCGCTTTCGGCAGCCACTCCACGAGGATTCGCCCCCGGTGCCACGCGAGGCCCGGGCGGAGGCTGCCTCGCTCCTCCCGTTTAAATCCTCCTTCCACCGCCGTAGCTGGCTCTTTCCCTTGGTGGGGAGCAGCCCGAGTCTGTGTTCCTCGCTGCGAGGAAGCTTCATAAATCCCTTTGCTTTTAGCTGAGCGCAAAGGGTTTTTTCCTCCCTTCTCACAAGTCCACAGAAATTAATTAATTATATTTTTATCGCCATTCTTCAGCATCCCTCCGACTAACGAGAGGCCGGGAGAAGCAGCGACTCCGAGCAAGGGCCGGCCTGCGGCCTCGGCTGCCGGCGCGCGGGTGGCGGAGACGCGAGGGGTCCTCGATCCGGGGGTCGCGGTGGCTCTTCCTGCTGCTCTCCGGCATCGGATCCCTCTGGACACGTGGAGTAGCAGAGGGGCCTCGGGCTTTTTATTGCCCTGCCTGTGGACACTGGTGACGGGCAGGAGCAGCGCACGGAGCCGGCCGGGGCCGCGTGGGGCCTGCTGTCTTCGCCGACACTTCTTTGTTTTAATCGGAAAAGCCCGGGGCTGCGAAGCCGGCGTAACAGCCGCGTGGGAACGCTCGGCTCTCTCGCACGAGCCGCCTTTTAAAGCGTTTGCTCTGAATGCGCCCTGCTTTATCCGGGGAGGACGAGGACTGCTGCTAGGGACAACGGGGGAGAGAGGTCTGCGAAGGTGGAGGCGTCCCTGTGGGGCCTCGCGCCCCACCCGGGAGCGAACGCAGGGCTGCGAATTTGGGCTGGAAGGAGCTGGAAAGGCCCCGCTCCTCCAGGAAGAGGGGCGCTCGGTGAAACGATAGAGCTGAGCCCCCGCAGCTCAGGACACGAGTGGGAAGGGAAGCGGAGGGCCCAGCCGAGGCGGTGCGGAGCAGCCAGTGGGGCCGGGGAGCAGAGGGGAGGTTCGGTGCCCGGCTCTCACCCCGCGCCGTCTCCTCTCCCCGCAGATGAAGACGTTTGCGTGTTTAAGTGCTCGGTGTCGCGGGAGACGGAGTGCAGCCGCGTGGGCAAGCAGTCCTTCATCATCACGCTGGGCTGCAACAGCGTGCTCGTCCAGTTCGCCACGCCGAACGGTACGTGCCCGGCCGGAGGCGGCTGCCGCCGATCTCGGCCGCCTCTGACCCCGGCTAAAGGCCAGGGGCTCGTTTCTGTCTTCCAGACTTCTGCTCCTTTTATAATATCCTGAAAAACTGCCGGGGACACAACACGGAGCGCTCGGTGTTCAGCGAGCGGACGGAGGAGTCTTCGGCGGTGCAGTACTTCCAGGTGAGGGGCGCGCGCGGGCCGTGGTCGCCCGGCCTCCGGGCAGGGCCGCGCGGTCGGAGCGAGGGGAAGGGCTCGCCGCAGCCGCCCCGTCTCCCCGCGGGCGGCTCGGACCCCGGCCGGGCTGAAACCTGACGGCCGCCTCCGCGTCCCCCTCCCCAGTTCTACGGCTACCTGTCCCAGCAGCAGAACATGATGCAGGACTACGTGCGGACGGGCACGTACCAGCGAGCCATCCTGCAGAACCACAGCGACTTCAAAGACAAGGTGAGCCGCGCGCGGGCTTCGCCCTGCTTCCGACGCCGGAGGGGAGCGCGGCGCGGTGCGGCTCCCGCACTGAGTTCCGGGTCCGACGCTGGTGCTGCAGGCTCTCTCGTGACACGTCCCTCCGTCCTGCCCGGCTCCGGGCAGAGCGCTGCCTCTCCGCACCTGCCATGAGCCCAGCAGCTCGATTTTTCCGTGTCCGGTCTCGAATCGAAGACGTTGGCGGCAGCAGCTCTGTCCCTGCCCTGTTCCGGCTGTCGAACGCGCTGGCTGATAGAATTTCTTAACGTGCCTCATTTCGGTGTCTGGCTTCAGCTTCCTGCTGCCAGACTTTGGGCTGGTTCTCTGCCGCGTTGAAGAGCCCTGTGCACTTGGCATTTTCTCTCTGGGAGGGTAATTATACGCTGTAGCTGTTGAAGAGGAGACTTGATTAGCTCTCTCCTTGTAAAGCGTGCCTTTTCCCACTTTGAATCTCTTGCGGCTCTTTCCTGCCTCCTTCCTCGTTTTTCTTTTATTATCCCTCCGAATATGTGGGCCATCCCGTTTGCGAGCAGGCTGCAAGCAGGGGACGAGCTGCCGAGAGCCCTGCGCCGTCGGCTGATGCCGTCTCCGGAACGACTCGCCGGCGGGGCGCAGCAGGCTTCCCGCGCTCCCGTCGCCGCCGGCTCTCCCTGCCGCCTGATCCCCCTAATCGGAGGGGTTATGTATAGGATCAGATAGGATTTGCGAGGGCTTCGGTGTAGTTAGCTGTCTCAGTTACGTCGCTCTTAATCCCTCTGTTCTTCCCTGCTCTTACGCGCAGCAGCACAAACTGTCCGGGCCGCGGTAGCCCCGTCGGTGCCAAGCCCTCGGAGCAGCCGCGTTCCCCCATGCTTCCCGGCAGAGGCTGTCGGACTCCGAAGCCCTCGGCCTGCAGACGGTCTCGCCTGTCCCCTGCCTTTGCTCCACCTGCCTCTTCGGGACAGGAACGTTTTCCGGATCCGCGCTCCATAGGGATTCCCCAGGGCAGTGTCTGTGGGTCCCACCGTATTTGGGAGTAATACTGAGCTTTGATAACGGAGTAATTTGGCCCTTCTATGAGGCAGGGAGCTGGCTCCGCGCGTGCAGGTCGTTACTGGAGGGTCTAATTAGCAGTTGTGCTTCCAGGGAGTCGGTGTGACGGTGGCGACTTGCCGGAGCTCATTTCATCTCCGGAGATGCGCGAGGGAGCCGGGTCTATCGAAGGCCGTCTTTTCCCGTTCACCCGCCTTCGTGCGGCTCCCTTGGCAGGGGATTCCTGAGGGGTTGTTCTGCCATTAAGCGTTTAGCTAATTGGCGCGCTGTGGCAGGTGGTGGTTTCTCTCCCAGGATGGGCTGTACCGGAGGCGCTGCCTTTTTTTTTCCCCCCTCCGTCCTGGGGAAATCCCAAGCGTTTGATGTGTTGAGGCTTCCCTCTCCCTCCATAACCCGGAGCAGAGCCGGCAGGCCCCGATCCTGCCTCCTGGGACTCCAACCGGTGCTGCGGACGCTCGTGCTGCGGAGGAGGAAGCCTTTATCCTGCTCGTCCACGCCGGGGAACGCGCTCGGAGAGCGTCTCGGTGGTTCGCTGCAGCCTTGCTTTCTCTTCCCAGATTGTCCTGGACGTCGGCTGTGGCTCCGGCATCCTCTCCTTCTTCGCGGCGCAGGCTGGGGCGAGGAAGATCTACGCGGTGGAAGCCAGCACCATGGCCCAGCACGCAGAGGTCGGTGCCTCTCGGCTCCCGCCGCCGGGGAAGCTCTCCGCTTGGCAGAGCTCGGTGCAGCTTGCAGCGTACCTGGGAACGGGGATCGTGTGCTGAACCTGCCTCACCCCAGAGCGTGGTCCGGCGTCCCCTGGGGCTGAGCCCGTTTAAGGACTCGTTGTACCCCTGCTCCAGTATAACCCAGTAGCTCTGGGATGGCGGTACTGGGAATGCTGAGCCGGAGCTCGCTGCCCGGCCCCAGCAGCGTTCCCCAGACCGCGCGGCGGCTGCTCGCCCCCGTCACGGGCCCTTTTCCTTGGGCAGGTGCTAGTGAAGAGCAACAACCTCACGGACCGGATCGTCGTCATTCCCGGGAAGGTGGAGGAGGTCTCGCTGCCCGAGCAGGTGGATATCATCATCTCGGAGCCCATGGGCTACATGCTCTTCAACGAGCGGATGCTGGAGAGCTACCTGCACGCAAAGAAGTACTTAAAGCCCAGCGGTGAGTGCGAGGGGGACGCGAGGCCGCTCCTCTCGCGGGGAGGGGTCTGGTCTTTGGCTCTCCACGGCACTGGGGACGGGGTGCCTGGGGGTCGGGGACACCTCGAAAGCCGCTGTTGCCTGTGCTGGGCGTCAGCGGAGCGGCTCGGACTCGTCTGTGCTCAGTAGCCCACTCCCACGTTTGCGGTGTTTGCTTTGCTTTTTAAAATCATCTCTTTACCGTTTTTCCCCATTTATTGCTCTGCGTCGTGCCGACGTTCAGCCGGAGCTCTAGCGCGCTGCAGTCGGAGCGTGTGATTTGCCATGCGGCGGGTCTAGAAATGTAATTAAATCGTGTTCCAGGCAATTTCCCAAAGGAGCTGACACATCTCGTCAGCCCTCGTCAGCCCTCGCGTACCCGTCCTTCTGCGCGAGCCCAGCTCGCTGCCAGCCCTGCTGCGTTCGCCTCGCCGCGAGGCAGCGCGGATCCGGGGTCTGGGATGAGCCTCTTCCTCCTCTGCCGGAGGGGCCGAAAGGAGAGATGTCCCGGGGGGGGTCTGGCATTGCAGGTGGAGAGCGGGCAGGATGCACGCTCTCGTTAGAGCTGTCGGCATTTAATTAGGCTTGGCAACGTGGCGGTGAAGGAGCCAGAGGTGGAGACGGACTGTTTTAGCTGCGATACCTCCGTGCTTTTGTGTTTGAACCGTTCCCCGTCTGCCGTCCGGCTCCAAGGAGCTGCCGGTCGGGGGTTATCGCTGCGGGGAGGTTCTCCGTCAGCGTGGGGCCAGGCGAGCCGGAGCGTTCGCTCCACGGCAGAGTCCGGCCCGCTTTCCCGGCTCTGGAAGGGAGACGCTGGCAGTGACGCTCGTGCTGGGGACGGCGATGGGGTTTTGGCGGCAGCGTCTCGCCACCTCTTCCCCCTCGCGCTCTGGAGCATCGGAGCGGCGTCTGCTCCCTGCCGTATCCCGCTGTGCACGTTTGCTCTTAATCAGCTCTGAGCTGTTGGGAGTTCGTTTAAAAAGAAAATTATCATCTAGGAGTCGCTTCCACTGATGCCTGAACCAGCTGGGAGCTGCCGGGGTCTGCGTTCGCGTACCGCCGCGCGGGTGGTTACGGACGAGCCGAGAAGCACGCGTCCGCGTTGCCTAGCTGGAGCGCCCGTGCCGTAAGCCGGGAGGCGGACGGCCGAGCTCGGGCATCGTCGCAGCTGCCGGAGAGCAGCCGGGGGCCGGAGTCGGGAGGCTTTGCAGCTCCGCTCTCGGCGCTTCGTTAGGGGCTGCTGACGACCCCGCCGCGCGGGGCTGGGGCTCCGCGGCGCGAAGGCGGCCGCAGATGTTCCCGCGCGCGGACCCGCCATCTGTCCCCGGCTGCTCCTCCATCTGCCGGTGCCGCGCGGGCTGTTCCGGCTGCCCTCGCTGACCTCGTTTGCTTGACGAGGCTGTTAATCCGCTGGGAAGGGACCGGCTCTCCAGCCCGGGCTTCCCTCTCGCCCCTCCTGAAGGAAACAGGTTTCTGGGGGAGGGTTCAGCGCTCCTGCGTCCCTGCCGGGCTGCGGAGCCGAGATCGGCTCTTCCCGTGCTGCTCCCGACCGCGTCCTGGCGGCCCGGGGTCCCTCCCCGCGGCGGGGGCCGTCAGGCGCTACGGTCCCGGGGGAAGAGGGGGTCACTCCCCGTCCCCGTGCGATCGAGCCCTCTGCTCCCCTTGCAGGGAACATGTTCCCGACGATCGGAGACGTCCACTTGGCCCCGTTCACGGACGAGCAGCTCTACATGGAGCAGTTCACGAAGGCCAATTTCTGGTGAGTTCGGCCCGGGGGTGGGGGACGGAGATGGACCAGGGCCGGTCCCAAACCCCCCCCGCCCTGGGCACTCCGGGGCCGGAGCCGCCGTTCCCGCCGCCGTTCGTCCTCACGGGCCTCTGCCCCGCAGGTACCAGCCGTCCTTCCACGGCGTGGACCTCTCGGCGCTGCGAGGGGCAGCCGTGGACGAGTACTTCAGGCAGCCCGTCGTGGTGAGCGTGCCCGAGACCCCCTCGCTCGGCCGGAGGGGTCGGGAGGGGGAATCGCCCCGGCAGGTCGGGGGCTCGGGGCTGAGCCGGGCGTAGCGACCCCGACTGCTCCCGGCCCCACGCCGCGTCCGTGCGGGTCTGGGCACGGGAGAGCAGAGCTAACCCGCGCCTCTCGCCCCAGGACACCTTCGACATCAGGATTTTAATGGCGAAGTCGGTCAAATACACGGTGAACTTCTTAGAAGCCAAAGAAGGCGATTTGCACAGGTGGGTGACCACCCTTCCCGGGGTTGGGGAGGCCCCGGGTTGGGGACGGGGCGCCTGGAAGACCGACGAGCCACCGCGGCGGATCCGTGCCGCCGCGAAACCCCCGTCCTGGCTGCGGCTGGACGAGGCTGGCGCTCGTCCCGGGGCCGGCGAGCGGGGCGGCAGCAGGTCATTTGTTCTGCCAGCTGTGTGCAATTAAAACCGCCCCGTCCGGGCGCGCGCCGGTTGTTATGGGGACAGACGGCAGCGCGGGGCCACGCGCCAAATCGCAGCCCGCGGCCGCCTGTGCGCTGGGACTGGCCGGCGCCGAGCGATGGTGCCGCCAGCACAGACCCCGCTCGAGGCCGCGGCACGGCCCTGGCCGCCGCTGACGGCTTCTCTTCGGCTTCCAGGATAGAAATCCCGTTCAAGTTCCACATGTTGCATTCAGGGCTGGTCCACGGCTTGGCGTTCTGGTTCGACGTGGCCTTCATCGGTTCCATGTGAGTGGTGGGACGCGCGCCGCGCTGCCTGGCCCCTTCCCGTCCGTGCCGGCGCGCCCGAGGCGGTGAACTGGAGCTGCCGCTGCCCGGCTCCGTTCGGGAGCTCCGCGGGCGCCCGGCTCTGCTCTCACGGGCGGTGAAGGTCCGGGGCGGCTCCGGGAGTGCAGCGCTCCCGTGATCCTGCCCTGGGGGGGGGACGATGCCGGCGGGTGCTTCCTGAAGGGGTTTGATTGCAGACACGGCCCTCGCTGTCCAGGGGGATCCTGCGCGCCGGGGGGCCGGCACCGCGCCCGGCATCTCCGTGCCGGAGCCAGGGGCTGGCACGGAGCGAGCTCCGAGCCTGGGGCGCCGGGAGGAGCCGGGCGAAGCTGCTGCTCGTGCTGGCAGCCCCGAGGGCAGCGTTCAGCTCTGCGGGCGCGTTCCTCACCCCGCCGCCCTCTCCTCTCCTCTCCGCCCCGCCAGAATGACCGTGTGGCTCTCGACGGCCCCCACCGAGCCGCTGACCCACTGGTACCAGGTGCGGTGCCTGTTCCAGTCGCCGCTCTTCGCCAAGGCCGGCGACACTCTCTCAGGGACTTGCCTCCTCATCGCCAACAAGAGGTGAGAGCCGCCGGGGCAGCAGGGGAGGGTCCCGCTGCGGCCTCCACATCCCGGCCGTTCCCCTCGCCGGAGCCGCCGGCGGGGAGCCGGGACGTGCCGGCCGCGATCTAGTTCGCTGCGGTCCCCGGGCGCCTCTGCTCGGCGCCCGGAATAGCTCGGCCCGGCCCCGCGGGGCCGTCGCCGCAGCGCACGCCGGCCCGGCCTTCCCGCCCGCTCTCCCCAGCCCGGTTTGCGCGGCGAGGGGGGGCCCTGCCCCAGTTCGGTGCTGTATTTATAGCTCCTCGCGGCGCCGCCCATCACGCTGCCGCGACCCAGATCCGAGCGGTCCTGTCGCTCCCTCGGGGCCGAGCCGGGGCCGCGGAGCGGGGCCGCCTCAAACCCTCGCCCCAGCGGGCTGCTTGGGGCTGCGGGGCAGCGGTTGGGGTCAGCTGGGCCGCGAGCTCCATCCCGTTGCCCCGCGAGGCGCCCGGACGCCCGGCTCTGTCCCCCCCGTCACTGGGAGCGGTCGGCATCTCACGGCCCCTCTCCCTGCCCGCAGACAAAGCTACGACATCAGCATTGTGGCTCAGGTGGACCAGACCGGCTCCAAGTCCAGCAACCTCCTCGACCTGAAAAACCCCTTCTTCAGGTAGGGCCGGGGGGCTCCCCGCCGGCGTGGCGGGGCCGGGGGGCTCCCCGCCGCGGCCTCACGCCTGCAACCCCTCCAGGTACACGGGCACGACTCCCTCACCCCCGCCCGGCTCCCACTACACGTCCCCGTCGGAGAACATGTGGAACACGGGCAGCGCCTACAACATGAGCACGGGGATGGCCGTGGCCGGTGCGTACGGGGGGGCGGGCGACGGCGGCCGCCGGAGGAGCTTTTCCGACGAAGCCGCGGCTGCGGGGGAGGGATTTGCCGTATCGCTGACGCCAAAGCTCCCAGGCGGGCGAGATCAGCTTAGACAGGGCTGGCTCCCGCCCCCGCGGGATTACGGAGTGGGGCCCTGGCGCTGCCCTTTGGCCCCCCGCGTCTGCGCGTCCCCGGCCTGCGGGGTGGCTCCGCTGGGGACGAACCCTCCGCTCGCGTCCGGGGCGGCGGGACTGACCCGCTCCCCTCTCCTCCGGCGCAGGGATGCCCACGGCGTACGACCTTAGCAGTGTTATTGCCGGCGGCTCCAACGTCGGCCACAACAACCTTATTCCTTTAGGTGAGTGTCCGGGCGGGAGGAGGCCGGTGCGGGCTGAGGGGTCCGGACCGGCCACGCCGGGGGGGGGGTTCAGCCCTGCTCCCCCTTCCCCGGGGGAGCCGGGCCGCCCGCCCGGCCTCAGCCCCGTCCCCTTGCTCCGCAGCCAACACCGGGATCGTGAACCACACTCACTCCAGGATGGGCTCCATCATGAGCACGGGCATCGTCCAAGGTGAGCCCGCGTCCCGGCCGCGCGCGGGGCCCCCGGCTCGCCCCGG
Source organism: Dromaius novaehollandiae (assembly GCF_036370855.1). Classification (NCBI taxonomy): domain Eukaryota; kingdom Metazoa; phylum Chordata; class Aves; order Casuariiformes; family Dromaiidae; genus Dromaius; species Dromaius novaehollandiae. The sequence continues at coordinate 1,243,739 of NC_088127.1, read as the reverse complement.
CGCCCCCGGCTCGCCCCGCGCCGCCCTCACGGCCCCTCTCTCCCGCAGGCTCCTCCAGCGGCCAGAGCGGCGGCAGCGCCAGCACCCACTACCCCATCAACAGCCAGTTCACCATGGGCGGCCCCGCCATCTCCATGGCCTCGCCCATGTCCATCACCACCAACACAATGCATTACGGGAGCTAAGGGCTCCCCCTGAACTGACAGCGCCAGGAAACCAAATGAAGACGACCCTTCTCCGCCCCTCTCCGAACTGTGGCCCGCCCGGGGCCGCCACGGATGTTTTTACCCTTGTACGATAGACGCAGCTGAGACGAAGCCGCCGAGTCCGCGCTCTGCTCTTTGATAACGGACCTGGACCGTTTTTTTAATGAAATGTCGGAACCTCTGGATCCCGCTAGAGCCGTTCCCCGAGCAGTCACGTAGCTAACGACGCGTAGGTGCCATCTTCCATAACAGATGGGGACGCGGCCCCCGGTCTGCGGCGCGGACCGCTGCGGCCGTGCCCGGCGGGGCCGCCCTCCCTGTCCTGCCGCGGCCCCGCTCCCGGCTGCGCCCCGCTGGCGTCGGGGCCCGGGGCGGATGGAGGCGCCTCGCCGGGGGCCGGAGCCCGGCCTGCGACCGGCAGCCCCGCTCACGGGCCTGGTCCCCGCGAGGGTGACGCTCGCAGGAAACCTCGAATGTACCAGAAGCGCCGGCGCCGTCCCGGTCCCCGTCCCCGTCCCCGCTGGGGCGGCGGGAGCAGCCCTGCCGGGGCCCGGCGGGCGTCGCGGGGGCATCTGTTATGGAAGGCTCCTCGCGGGTCTGCACTAGGAAGTGTATTTGGTGTCTGTTAGTGTCCAGCACTCATCGCGTGAACTTTCCTTTCTCTTTTGTTTTCCTTTCGAAGTCCGCGAGTGGCGGTTTTTGGCAAGGGCGCGGCAGGGACCCCGCTGCGGAGAGCGACCGTCTCCCCGGGGCCGTCCCCCTCGCCGCGGGCAGGCAGCGCTGCCCGGCAGGGCGGCAGGGTGGCGGCGCAGCCCCCCCTCGCCAGGGCCGCGACTTAGGCGTAGCGGATCTGCTGTTTTTCGGCTGTAGTACTGAATAAACGGGAGGGTTTCGAAGGCTCGCGCCCCGCTGGCTTTGATACCGTGGCATCTGCCCGGGCCGGGCCCCGGCTTCTCGTGCCGGCCCCGCTGCGGAGTCGCCTCCGCTCTCGGCCAGACGTTGTTCCCGTGTTCCCAGCCCGCCCTTCCCCAGGCCCTTCGCTCCCGGCGGGAGACAACGCGGGTCGCCAGGCGGGGACAGCCCCGGCTTTATTTCGGTCACTGTTTGCATAGAGAAGAGTTGGGGACGGTGCTGTCCCGGCCCGGCGCAGCGTTTGGAGGAGATCCGCCGGGAAGGCAGAGCCGGCGGTGCCGGCACTCGGGGAGGAAACGTCCACGTCCTCGCACGGGGGCCGGAGCCGCGTCACTGCCGCGAGCTGCGGGAAGAGCCGAGGGCGAGGCGGGGTTCGGCCCCCGCGGTGCCGCCCGGGTCAAGGCCGGGGGGCTCGCGGCCCCCCTTACCTGGCCGCCTGGGAGAGGTTGGCGAAGTGCTGGGGCGCGCGGCTGCGGTGGGGCTCGGTCCCCAGCGTGGCGTGGAGCGGCGAGGGGGCCGGGCCGGCGCTTGGCGGCCGCTGGAAAAAATAGAGCTGGGAGGGGAAAAAGGGGGGTCAGCAGAGCCCCCGGAGCCGCGGTGCCCGGCCGCGGCGCGCCGTACCTTGCAGCAGACGGCGAGGAGGGCGTGCAGGGCGACGACGGCAGCCAGCAGGGCCAGGGCGGCCGCCCGGCCGTCGGCCCGCACCAGCGGCCAGAAGGTGAGCGCCAGCACCGAGGCCGAGAGCAGCGCGGCCACGGCCAGCAGCAGCCACTGCAGCCAGGCGGCCGGGATCAGCCACAGCACCTGCGGGGACGCGGCGTCAGCCCCGCCAAGGCGATACGGCCCCCCGCCGCCGCCGCACGCCGTCCCCGGGGACTCACCGCCGCGGGGATGTAGGCGAAGAGCGAGTAGCCGTAGACGCAGACCGTCTCCAGGAAGCTGTAGGTGCCGGCGCGCGCCCCGGAGCCCTGCCGCCACCGCAGGTACCCCCAGAGCGCCAGCGGCACCAGCCACGCGTAGCAGTAGACCACGGTGGCCGCGATGGTGACTGGGGAGGGGACGGTGGGGGTCAGGGCAAGGCCCGTCCCCTCCCCGAGCCGGGGGATGGCGGCGCCGGGTCCCCCCGGGGCCTCGCACCTTTGTGGAACTGGGGGCTGTAGTGGAAGGAGGGGGACGCCCGCTTCTCCGGCAGGTGGGACAAGTTGCCGCTGATGGCCAGGGCGAAGACGAGGGTGGCGCAGATCCAGAAGGGCCCTGGGGGACAAGATGCAGTAAGGGAGGAGCCCCCCCACCCCGCGCCACGAGGGAAGGAGCCGGCTCTTCCCCAGCCGCAGTCCCGGCCCGGCAGCTACCGGCTCACCGTAGAGGTCGGGGTTATTCCGCAGGTGGTGCCGCACAAAGTTCCTCCCCGGCAGTGGCGTCACGGAGCCCTTGATCCTGTCCAGCACCTGCCGGGGGGGACATGGCAGGCGCCTCAGCCGGAGCGGCGGGAGCCAATTCCCGTGAGGAGCCGATTCCCGCACGGAGCCGCGTCCGGCCGGCGGCGCCCACTACCTGGTGGGTGTCGACGTCGAAGAAGGCCTGGTAGTACTCGAAGGTCCAGAAGCTGCGCGGCTGCTTCTGCTTCTGCCCGCCAAGGAGCTGCGGGGAGGCGGCGGCTGTGAGCCGGGGCCGGCGGAGGAGCCCAACCAGGGCCCCGGGGCCCCCTCACCCCGGTGCCCCCTCACCTCGGCGTTGTCGGCGTCCTCGCCCGGCTCGGCCTCCTCGTAGCCGGGCCCCACGTCCAGGGCCGTGTGGCTCGGCCGCTCGCTTGCGCTGGCCGTCGTGGCGCCGGGGGCGGCTGCCAGCAGCTCCGCGGCCTCCTCGAACTCTGCATGGGACGGGGTGGGTCGGGACATGGCGGGGCCAAACCGGACCCCCGGCACCGGGGGGGGACACGGAGGGCCGCGGGGAGACTCACCAGGGAAGCGGAGCTCGTCGGATGCAGCCATGGCGGAGCCACTCGCTGCGGGAGCGAAATGTGATGCGGTTGGGGCGGCTCCTCCCGGGTCAGGACCCCCCCCCGGGACCGGGACCCCCATATCCCCCTGGGGACCCCCGGGTCTGGACCGGGACCTCCTCCCCCGGGACCGGGATTCCCCCCCGGGACCCCCATATCCCCCTGGGGACCCCCGGGTCTGGACCGGGACCTCCTCCCCCGGGACCAGGATTCCCCCCCCGGGACCCCCATATCCCCCTGGGGACCCCTGGGCCGGGACTGGGACCGGGACTCCCCCCTCCCCGGGACCGGCACCCCCGGGACCCCCCCGGAACCCCCGCGCCCTCCCCGGCACCGGCATCGCCAGCCCCAGAATCAGGTCCCGGTGTCCCCGGCCCGGCCCCCTCCCGGGCCCCCCGGTTTCCCCCCGGCCCCGGAACCTCGGTGGCCCCGGCCCCGGTACCCGGCCCGGCCCCGCGGACGTGGCTCCCCCCCGCCTCCGCCGCCGCGATGGTCCCGCCCGGTCCGTCCCCGTGTGCGGCCCCCCCGGCCCCGCCTCCCCCGCGCCCCGCCCACGTGGTTCCACCCCCCCCTCGGCTGCCGCCGCGATGGTCCCGCCCGGTCCGTCCCCGTGTGCGGCCCCCCCGGCCCCGCCTCCCCCGCGCCCCGCCCTCGTGGTTCCACCCCCCCCCGCTGCCACCGCGATGGTCCCGCCCGGTCCGTCCCCGTGTGCGGCCCGGCCGGAGTCGCTTCCGGCGTCTCCCGCGGCCATGGCGGCGCCGGGGGAGGCGGCGGCGGCGGCGCCCGGGGGCAGCAGCGGGCTCCGGGGGCGGATCGCGGAGAGCCGCGCCGGTGAGGGCGGCCGGGGCGGCCGGGGGGGGGGAGCGTGGGTCCGCGGGGGGGCCCGGACTCCTGGGTCCATTGAAGGGGGGGGCCCGGACACCTGGGTCCATTGAAGGGGTTGGGGGGGGCCCCGGACACCTGGGCCCATTGAAGGGGATGGGGGGGTCCCCGGACACCTGGGCCCATTGAAGGGGATGGGGGGGGCTGCCCGGACTTCTGGGTCCGCAGGGACCTGGGGGGGGGGGATGACAGGGGGCGGCCAGACCCCTGGGACCACGGGGGCTCGGGGGGGGGGGGGGAAGAAGGCAGCGGCATCCCCGGACACCTCGGTTCCCTGAAGGGAAGGGGGGTCCCCGGACTCCTGGGTCCATTGAAGGGGATGGGGGAGGAGAAGGCAGGGGGGTCTCTGGACGCCTGAGTCCGTGGGGGCCCGGGGGGGGGATGACGGGCCCCTGGGTCCCCGGGGGGGGGATGACGGGGGTGGCCGGACGCCTGGGGCCGGGGGAGCCCGGGGGGGGATGACGGGGGGCAGCCGGACCCCTGGGTCCGTGGGGGCCGGGGGGGGGGATGACGGGGGGCGGCCGGACCCCTGGGGCCGGGGGCAGCCGGAGCCGCCCCCGTGGGCTGACGGCGCGGCGGCGCAGGGCGCTGGTGGCGGGGGCTGCTGCAGGACTACGCGGAGGCGGCGCGGGAAGTGGCGCAGGGGGCTCGGCGCCGGCCCGGCCGGGCCGCCGGCTGCCTGGCCCTGCTGGCCGGCGCGGCCGCCTGCGGTGCCGCCGTGCCCGGCGCCGGCTCCTTCGAGGCGGCGCTGCTGGAGGCCGCCGGCTCCCTGCTGCTGCTCTCGCCCTGGACCCGCAGCGGCGTCTCCGAGGGGCACGTCCAGCGCCTGCTGCGGCTGCGGGACCGCGGGCAGCTGCGCTACCGCAACCTCGTCTTCTTCGCGCTGGTCTACGAGGCGCCGTTCGACGCCGAGGCCGCGCTCTACCTGGCGCGGTGCCGCTACCTGCAGCCGCGCTGGCGCGAGCTCCCGGGCCACCTGCTCGACGTGGGCTTCTGGGGACGCTGGTGGGTTCTGCGCGCCAGGATGCGGGACTGCGACGTCAACGAGGAGGAGTTCCGCCGCCTCCCCGAGCGCCTGCGCGCCGTCTCCTACCACCACCTCCACTCCGAGGCCAACGAGAGGCTCTTCGAGGAGAAGTACAAGCCCGTCGTCCTCACGGAGGAGCAGATCGAGCGAGCGGAGAAGGAGCTGCCGCCATCGCCGGGTGCCTCGGGACGGTGACGCGAGCCGAGGCCGCCCGCCAGGGCCGGCTTCGCGGCGTCCGGGTGTCGCGGTGCGGCCTCGGCGCCGCTCAATAAACGCAGCGGCTGCCTGGACTTGTGCCGCCGCTTTCTTTGCGCCGAGTCTCCAGGTCGTAGCGGAAAGCGCTCGGGCTCCGCGGCCTCCGCCGTCCTGCCGCCTCCGCACGGTGCGGCAGAGGGTGCTGCCGAGCCGAGAGACCGCCGCGGCCCCGCAGAGCCGCGCTCCCCGCCTGCGGCCGCCTCTCCGGCGCGTCCGGAGGGACCTGCGAGTGCCGGGGTGGGGAAAGCCACGCGGGGCCGGTTCGGCAGCCAGCTCTGCTTCTCCTTCAGCGTCAGCGCCCCGGCGTCGCTCCAACACCCTGCCGGGCTCCCTGCACCCCCTTAACTATCGCTTAACCATTTATTCAGACATCTGTTATTCAACATTAACCCCTTATGGGTTATTTATGGCCGGTGTCTAGCACGGAGCGCGGCGGTGCGCTTTCTGGGTCACCAGCGGCTGCTGCCGGGTTGTTTTGTATCCGGTTTCGGGGTTTGTTCCTGTCAAATATCAGGGCAAATCCCCGCTGGACCGTCTCCCCAGCGAGCATTTCCCTCCACCGTCGGCCACTTGTTTTGGTGCCGCTTGCCGGAGCAGAGCATCGCCGAGCTCCGAAATCCGTGGAAATGGGCCGCGGTTCGAGGCGCGGGGGCGAGACGGGCAGCGCCACCCCGGGAGCTTCGTCTCCCCAGGGAACTTCTGGTGCCCGCGGAGGGCTTGTGGGGCGAGGGGTGCTCCCGTGTCCCCCCCCCGTGTCCCCCCCCATGTCCCCCCGTGTCCCCGCGCTGCTCCGCCCTTGCAAAGCTGCTCCGTCACACCAGCCTTGGCGCAAACCTTTGCATCTCCCTAAACCTGAATCTGCAGCTTGAAATCTTTTGTTTTGGGGTTATTTTGTTTTTTGAGAAGGGACCCGGCGCCGTTGGGGGTTTCTGCCCGCGGCGTCGCTGCTCCCCGTCTTCGCGGTGCTGCACCGGTCCCCGGAGACGGCGCGACGTCCCCGCGAAGACGAAGGTGATTTTAACAGGGTCTAACGTTGCCATGGAGACGGCGGCTCCCACCGCTATTAGCCGTAATCGCGTCTGCTGTTATCCCGGGGAAAGGAGCGCGGAGGAATTAATTTATGGGGGCGGCCAGGACCGGGGCGGTTTGGGGGGACGTGAGGTTTCCACGGCGGCACCTCGGTCCGAGGCCCCGGCTGCCCCGCGCCGGGGAGGTTCCCGCGGCCGATCCCGTTCCCGCGGCCGATCCCGCGCTCGGATTCGGGAGGAGCCACGGTCCTGGGAATTAATCCAGGTCCCGGGAAACCGCCGGCGAGTCGGCCCCAGCCATGGAAACGTGTCGCGCGGACGCGGCTCTGGCTTAATTAGCGGCATTGCCAGGAAACGCTAATTATAGCCGGCGCGGGGGCTCGTGCCAGGGAGTTACGGCGCTTGGCGCGCGGCTCGCTGCTTGGCTCGATCCTCTCGCCGTCTCTCCCAGCCGCTTACCAGCCTTTGAGGAAACGAAGCTGGAAGCCGGAGCGCGCGCCGGGAGGGGCCGGCGGCGGCGGTGGCTCTTCCCGGCTGGCGCTGGAAAACACGGGAAAACCCCGCCGCTTCCCCCCCGCCGGCAGCCGTGACCCCGCTGCGGCCGCGGGCTGCTGGGACGCCCGATCTCGGCTTTTCCCACAAACTCTGCCCTGGTGCTCGCGCTGCCTTTTCCCAGGCTCGTCTCGCTGGCTTCCTCCCTGCGGCGGGGCTGGGAAGTCCGGGATGCTCCCGTGGTTTCCCTCCCCCGGGCCCCCCCGCCGTCCCCTCGCTGCCTGGGAACCCCCTTCTTTTGGGGCCGAACGCTTGGAAAACGCAAGCCCGAGAAGCCGGGAGCGTTTACGGTTCACGGGAACGCGGCTGCTCCTCCCGTTTCGACCCCGTTTCCTCGCTTTCTGTCCGGCTGAGAAGGGGAACGGGATTCCTGGGCTCTGCGGCGCCGGGTCCCGTTAAAGCCGCTTCGGGTCGGCGCCGGCCCGGTTCACGCACCGGATGGTGCTGACGGCCCCCCGCGTCGAGCGACTCCCTCCCAAAAAATCCCTGTTCTGGCAAGTGTGTCCTAAAGCGGCGACAGCCGGCCCCGGATTTGGGGTGATTTGCCTAAGGAACGGCACCCGGGCGCGCGGCAGGACTGCGCTTTTCTCCTGCGTTCGCAAACGCTTTTGCACGAACGTCGCTCTCCCCACCCGGCCCCCGGGCTCGGACGGGCTTTGGGCTTAAAAAGCAGAAAACGCATCGGGAAATCGCCGGCCCCGGCGTCGCCTTGGCCCGTCTGGCGTCGGGAAGCGCCCGCGACGCGGCCGGGACGTCGGACGCGCGGACACAGCAGCTGTGTCCGCTCCGGCGCTACTTTTGGGCGCAGCGTCACGGGATGTTTTTATAGCACGTTCCTCCGTCAGAGCCAGCACAATTCAGCTGCTCAATAATAATAATAATAATAATAATGAACATTTGCAGCTTTTTCCCATCTTGCAAACAGTTAATTCTTCTGCACGCTCCCCCGAGTCCGTGTTATTCCTGGCATGAAAACGGCAGAATTAAAGGTGCGTTAAGGCCCACGTTGCACCGAGATTAAGTGTTATAGCTCCGCTTTAAGTAATTTAATACGCCGTGAGCAAGGCGCGGCTCAGGCAAAGCTGGGCCGATGCCCTTCTCTTGCGTGAGCTTAGTTCCCGTGGGGAAACGCGCCGAACGTCTGGCCTTGATAACGTCCCGTGGTCGGTTATCCGCGGCACAGAAATCGGCGTTTGCTTCCCTCGCCCGGCACCGACCTGTGGCCGCCGGCGCCTCGCCGGTTTGGTGCCGCGGTTTGGGGTCACATTTCCTCCGGGGATGCGCTTGCACGGAAACGCGCGTTTTGGGGATTAGCAGGGTTTTGCCTCCGCTTGCCCATCTGCGAAATGGAGGCTGCGGCCGCCGACGCGCCGGCCATCCGTCCTCCTCGCTGCGAGCTATCAGCATTCAACCGATGCGGCAGCCGCGAAAGACGGAGGAGGAAGAGGGGAAAAAATCGATCGGCGATAAACCCGGTCGGCTGCTGTCGCTCCACGTAAATTCTGCGCCGGCAGCAGCTCTTTGGCGACCAACAGGCTTCGAGACAGCGGAGGAGACACACATCTTCCCCATCGAAGTTGGCAGCTCTGCTTAATTCACACTCATTTAATAAGGGCAGGATTTACAGATTCCCCACCACCACCTTTTTCTTTAAATCTCGAGCAAGCACCTACGTTCTCTTTGTGAGATCAGAAAGGAGAGCGGTTTTTGTTGTGAGACAGCAGAAATCGATAGTCTCCCTCGCTGCAGTGAGGATTAATTTTTGGGGCGCCGAGGGAGGCTCGTAAGGCGTTCTGAGCACGGGTCTCGGCAACGTTCAATTAACGACACGGGCGCTGAGCTGGAGTCTAGTGTCGGGGCTTTTCGGGGAATGACCCGGGGGGGGGAACGACCCGAGTAACTCAACTACCCAAATAGCTGCAAAACACGACCTCACATTTGTGCTGGCCGGGCTGACTGGGATTATGCGCTTCTGTCAGACTGGGCTGTAAAACAAACTTTTAAACTAGCTGGCACCAAAAAAGCAACTAGCATCGCCTCGTATTTGCAGACGCTTTATTTTGTAGTACACAGAAACATCAGTGCACACAGAAACGCCCGAGAAAGAGAAGCAGCTGGAGGGACGTGTCCCAAAACAAACAGCCCTCCTCGAGTGAGTCACACGTACGCCTTTCAGCTGTTTTCTCCTGAAAAGTGAGTTTCCTTCCAGCTCTCTGTGCTTTCTCTCTCCGCCTGTTCCTGGTGCTCCTGTGCTCATCCTCTCGCTCCGCTCCTGTCGGTCGTCCTCATCGCGATCACCTTTAGAAAGAAAGGAAGGAATGGCAGGATGAAAGCACCTTCTGCGCCTCCGGGAAGCAGGTTTGGCCGCGCTCATGGCCGCAAATCCCTCCCGCCTCCTCGCCGTCCCCTGGGTCCCTGGCCGCTGCCCCCTGCTAGCGCAGCGCGAGCAGATGGGGCTGCGAAGCCGCGGACCCCAATGAGCCGGCAGCGATCTCTGCATCCGAAAATCCATCCCAGCAAGGCTCTCGGCATGACGCTCCGGCTTCGGAAGAGCTCCGATGTTAGGGGGAGGGATGGGGTCACTTCCCCTCGCGCTGCTGGTCAGCTGGCGCACACCTGGACAAGCAGCGACACTTCCCAAAAATACAGGATTATGTATCTGACGCCTCGAAAAGGCAGGCTTGGAGTTTTCCACTTACTTGGAGCTGGGATTTGGAGGACGTCCACCCCGAAGCAAGGCCGCGCGGCGCTCGGCTCGAAACCCCATGCAGCGTTCGCTCCCGCTCGGTGCCCCAGCGCGGCACGAAGAGCCTTCAGTTACGATTTTGCAGATAAAACATTAAAGTCAGAAACTAGCTACGAAACACAAGTGCTTCTGGGCGAAGGGCCCTGTCCTGGCCCGTTGTACCTCCCTGATTTGCTTGATTTCAGCTGCCAGGACTCGGTTTCTGTCCTTTGCAGCATTTTTCTGTGCTGCCGAAACGGGTGTTGTCCCCCCGATGCGGGCTGAAGGGTCTCCTGTGTCCTTTAGCTGCCTCACAGAGGAGCGGCACCGCTTAATTAGCGTATGTCCAGCGAGCGCTTGGAGCCGCCTGGAAGAGACGGCAGAGCTTCACTGAGCCACACGACCACCCTTGTCCTGGGGCGGCCGGCACGGCCAGGCCAGATCCGGCCCCAGCAACGGGGCTCCTGCTGTTCCTCCTCCTCCAAGACCCCATCCCGCGGGAGACCCCATCCCGGAGGAGACCCCGTCCTGCAGGAGACCCCATCCCACGGGAGACCCCATCCCACGGGAGACCACATCCCGCGGGAGACCCCGTCCTGCAGCACATCCTGCGAGGGCCAGGCTTGGTTCACACACGTCTCCGCACACGGCCCCTGCTCCAAACCCCTCTTCTCCCCACACAGCCCCCTGCTCCCAGCCCCTTCCCCTCACGGACCACCCCCACCTCAGCCCCCCCCTTCCCTCACAGATCCCCCCTTCCCTCGCAGATCCCTCCCCCCAGCCCCTGCCCCCTCACGGACACCCACCTCAGAGCCCCTTCCCCATGGACTTCTTCCCTCATGGACCCCTGTCCTTCATGGACCCCCATCTCAGACCCCCCCCTTTCCCTCATGGACCCCTGTCCCTCACGGACCCCCCCACCTCAGACCCCCCCGTCCCTCATGGACCCCTTTCCCTCATGGACCCCTGTCCCTCACGGACCCCCCCCACCTCAGACCCCCCCCGTCCCTCATGGACCCCCACCTCCCTCGCAGCCCCCCCACCCCTCCCCTTCGCCGCAGTGGCGCGGCCAGTGCGCATGCGCGGAGCCGGAGCCGGGCGGGGGAGGGGGGAGCCGTTGGCGCCGTCAGCGCCGAGCGGCCGGCACGCGGCACGCGCCCCGCTCCCCGCCCCCCCCGCCGGCTTCCCCCCACCCCCCCGGGGCCCCGCCCCCGGCTCTCCTCCCGCCACCCCATTGGCTGCGGCGGGGATGGAGCCAGCGCCAGGGCAGGTTGCGCAGCGCCGATTGGCCGCAGCGCGCGAGGCCGCGCGTGATAGGGAAGCGGGGGGGGGGTGGGGGTGAAAAGCCTGTGGGAGTCTCCCATTGGCTGTCGCGCGGAGAGCTGGTGGGCGGGCCTTCCCCCCCGCCGGCTGGGCCCCGCCTCATCCCATTGGATGGAGAGCGTGCTTGGTTGCCCTCTCCACCAATAGGAGACGCTCTGCCGGGGAGGAGAGGCGGGTTCCGCGCGCTCCCATTGGCTGCCGCAGGGAGGGGGGGGGCGGAGGGCAGCACGCGCCCCCTCTCCGCCGCCCTCATTGGCCGCGCTCGCGGAGGGCGCGGCGCCCTATTGGCCGGGCGGGGGCGTGCGCGCGCGCCGGGGAGGGGCGGGGGGAGCGGAGCGGAGCCGCGCACGCGCGCTGGCTGCCTCGCGCGGGGGCGCGCGGGCGGCGGGGGGAGGAGGGGGCGGCGCGCGGCTCCCTCTGCCTCACACACGGCAGCGGCGGCTCCTTTGTTCCCCCCGCGCCGCGCCGCGGGCTCGCCCGCCCCCGCGCCGCGCCCCGCCGGGGATGGACCCCGCCAGCGGCCGCTCCGGCGACGAGCGCGGTAAGGGCGGCCGGGGGCCTGTCACGGCGCCCGGGCCGGTGCCTCGTTGAATGGGACCGGCGGGGGGAGGCGCTGGGGATGGGGGGGGGCGCTACGGCGGCCCCGGAGGGTCACGCGAGCTCGGCGTCGCGCTGCTGCCCATTGTTCGGGGCCGGGGGCGGCCGCGGCGCCCCCATCCCTTCCTCCTCCCCCCCCGCCCCCCCGGGCTCCGGCCCCCCGTGCGGCTCGGTCGTCCCCCCCTTCCCGGGGCCTTTGCAGTCCCGCGCCCTTCCGCCCTGGGGCGCCCTTTCCGCTGCTCCCCCGCTCTGAGCCCCTCCCCCCCCCCCCCGGCATCCATCTTTCATCCCCCCCCCGCCATCCCCCCCCTTTGATTGCCCCCCTCGGCATCCCCCGCCGTCTGATTGCCCCCCCCGGCAGCTGCTGCCCCCCCCCGCGGCATCCCCCCCGCATTTGATTGCCCCCTCCCGTTTGTTTGCCCCCCCAACATCCCCCCTGTCTGATTGCCCCCCCCCGGCATCCCCCCCACGTTTGATTGCCCCCTCCCGTTTGTTTGCCCCCCCAACATCCCCCCCTGTCTGATTGCCCCCCCCACCTCCCCCTATTTGATTCCCTCCCTTTTCATTGCCCCCCCCGCACCCCCCCTTTTCATCACCCCCCCCTTTTCATTGCCCCCCTGCATCTCCCTTTTCTTTGCCCCCCCTTTTCATTGTCCCCTGCATCTCCCCCTTTTCACCCCCCGTTTTCATCACCCCCCCACATTCCCTCCTTTTCATCACCCCTCTGCATCTCCCCGCTTTTCACTGACCCCCCTTCAGCCCCCCCCCATCCTCCCCCTCTGTAGCCCACCTCGGCTTCCTTCCACCGCAGCCTTTCCCCCAGTGCCCCCCTTTTCAGCTCCTCCATCACCCCCCCTTTTCAGCCCCCCCTTGTCCTCCCCAGCCCCCCCCTCAGGCTCCCCCCTCTTGCAGCCCTCCCTCAGCTCCCCCCCTTTCAGCCTCCTTCCTGCAGCCCCCCCAGCTCTTGCATCCCCCCCCAGCACGGTGCCCGCAGCAGGGCCAGCGCGGGTGGGCTCTGCCCCTACTCCCCCCTCCCTCCCCCGCGCTCCTGGCAGGTGGGGCAACGGGGGGGTCAGGAACGCCGCAGTGCTGCCCCCGCCCCGCTCCTCCATCCCTGGCCCCGTCCCGCACCCAGGGCGTCTCTGCCCCCTCCCCGAGCGCTTCCCCCTCCTGGTCCTCCTCCTCCTCCTCCTCCTCCTCCTCCTCTCCCCGCTGCTGCGGCGCTCGTCCTTCTGGAGGACGCTGCTCCTCCGCCCCATGGTGTCACCCCCCCGCTGACCTTCGGGGTCCCCCTGCTCCCCCCCCCGCTGCCCTTCTCCTGCCCCCCCGGCTTCCCAGGCCGGGATCCGTTGCTCCTCGTGCCCTGCTGCCCCTTCCCGGCTTCTCGCTGCCCTCGTCGCTTCCTCCTCCCGCCGCCCGGGTTTCGGCTTCCCCCGCTCTCCGAGGGACCCGCTCCCGAAATACCGACCAGCAGCGGCCCTCCGCCACCGCTGCCGCCCGTCCCCGGGTGGCCGGCTGCCCCTTCCCGCCCCCAAAACCAGCCCTGCCTCTGCCCCCTTCCTGGGGCTGCGGCGTGGGGGGGTATCGCGTCCCCCGGCCACGTCCCCGCCGCGAACACAAAGGCCGCTGGGCAGGGGGGGCCGAGCAGTGGCGAAAAGGAGCTGCCCCCGTCTGCCCCGGGGGTTACGGAGGGGTTTCTGCAGCGCTCGGGAGCAGCCGCCTCGTCCTGCTGGCGCAAAGCCCCCCCGAAGCCCCTGCCCGAGGCCGGGGGGTCTCCGAGCGCGGCTGCAGCTCCGCCGAGCAGCCGGGGCCGGGCGCTCGGCCCTGCTCCTCCATCTGCCGCTTTGGGGGGGGCTCGTCGCCCCGCTGCCGGGTGCGTGGCCTTCGACGACGGCGTCTTTTGTTTCGAGCCGGCGTCTTCCTCCCCGGCGTCTCGGCGACGGAGCCATGGGGGGGTCGTGGGGGTGTTTCTGGTGCCCCCTCGCAAACCGAGGCGCCTTTGAACACAAACATCCCGTTTTTCAGGCACAGCCGATTTTTGATACGCTTGAAAGCTTCACGCGCTCAAACGTTTGAGGCCTTTGAGTTTCAGACAATACCCAGCCTAGGTAATTCTTACCATAAACATGTTCCCGATCCCGATTTTGAAAAAAACCATCATAAACGTCTGCATTGTTCTGGTCCAAAGCGTTTAAACCTCCTGAGACTGAGCGTAGCGTTTTCGTGCTCCAGGCCGACGTGATTTTGAGCGTGCTTTCCTCAGGGATGTGCAGAAGTGACAGGGGTTTCGCCCGGGCTAGGAGTTTTTGGCCGGTTTTCTCTTTTTCCTGATTGGCGGGCGCCGAGCGCGCCTGGAGTTTGCTTTGGCTTCTCGGCGCGGCGGCGAGGAAGCGGTGCGGGCGCTCGGATCGGAGCGGGCTCCGCCGAGCCGCCTGCCATTGAAACGTGAAAGAAGATGGGCAAGTTAGCTGAGCGAATCTGCTAATTTTCTGCGTTAAAATAATTTCTATTTTCCTCCTTCGGAGATCAGAATCTAAAGAGAAGCAGAAGTGGGGATATAATTAAAGGATTTGCGCAGCTGTTTTTTAAAATTCATGAGTTGCATTAAGATCCTCCAAGAAATGAGTGGCTTTTAAGTGTCTGTGGCGCATTTGATTACCTTTCTACGCAGGTTGAGCTTTCAGTGTTGTCGAATGTGCGCATTGCAACGCCGAGAGTTTAGAAAAGCTCATCCCAAATGGGACCTCCGTGGCCTATTTTAGCGTTTACAGGTAGGATTTTCACGGCGTGGGGAAGTAACGCAGCCAGAGCCTGTGGGTATCTTTGGGAATCCCATCGTGCACGGAAGGCAGTGCTGATACTGCAAAGAGGAAAACGTCTCTTTATTCTTGTATTTTAACGAATTTAAATCATTCTCAAGGGTTTAAAACCTTCCCGTGTTTTCTGATAAAAATTCTGTTAACCTTTTCCCTCTATACAAGAAAACAGATGCTTTAGTGGGTAACTGCCGATTGCAAGCACTGGGTTTGGTTTAACAAAATAAAGAGATTGTGTTTTCAAGGAAGCACGTTTTCTTTCCGACTAGATGATCGCAGTAGCCTATTCTGGCGTTACACTTTACGAAAAAGCGCTGAAAAGCCCCGTAAATAGGAAAAATAAGCAAACCCACCCATGACAAATGACTAAAAATTAATTAAGGAAAGCTTTTTTTCGTCTGTAATCAAGGGCTTAATAACAATTCCCAGCCTCTGATCTATTTTTTAAATCAAATTACGGTTGTGAAAACAAATCAGATGCATTCTGGAAGCGCAGAAGTGTGTGAAATTTGTTGCCTTAACAAACGCAAAGGTTATTAATTTTAATTCCTACACAGGCGGCGAATATTGGGTATTTACAGTGCCGTAGCGCCAGACATCTGGGCTGAGATCGGGCTGGTGCTGCGCCTGTGCGGACGCAGGACGTGCTCCCGTCCTTCTCCGTCTCAAACCCCCTCGCGTCTCCCGGGAGCGGGGAAGGGGAGGGAGGCGAGTGCACACGCACGATTTAATTGGGACGTTTTGGTTTTGCAGTCGCGCGGATAAAGGAGGAGCCTCCCCACTTGCGCTTCCCCGTCGCCCGGGCCGCAGCGGCGCGGGGAGGCTCGGGGGGGCCGCAGTGGGGGACGCTTGCCCCGCTCCAAGGCAGCCCTCGCGCGCTCGTACCCAAGGGGCAGCCCGCGGCCTCGCCGCACGTGTCCGCGGCGGCTTCGTCTTAACCGGTTAACGTGGCTTGAGAACCAAACGGCGTTTGCAGCTGGGAGCGGGGAAGGGAGAGCGATCGCGGTGTTTTGCGTGGCTTCCTCCAATTTGTGACGTTATTTCTAGCATGGGGGTCCCAAGGAGCTCAGCTCTGAACCCCGTCGCGTGAGACGCCGAGCGAACATGGACCAAAAGGACGGTCTCTTCCCCAGCGGGTTTATAATCCGAGACGAGAAGCGGGACAGGCAGACGAGGGAGGAGCTGCGTTCCCGGCTCCAGCACCTTTGTGCAAGGAGTTAACCTGCCCATGAGTGAATTTCCAGAACGCCGTCGCGTTGGTCGTTACCCGTCGGAATTTGTTCGTGTCTTTAATGGGCTGACGAGCGCACGTGTCGTTACTACGTGCTCATGCGCCTGTGCATCCGACCCTTCGGAGGGTCAGCGAAATGCTCCGTTCCCCGCCACGGGACCTCGAGCGGGATGCCCCCGTCGTTTTGGCCACCGCGCAGTAGAAATATGGGTTGAATAAATAAAGTTGTTTACTAATTGTCATTTTTCTCTCTGCAGCGCTACGTTAAAAACTTGTAATCCTGAGACCTCAACTGCCCCTCGTCGCCACGCTGTCACTGTGCTGTGAGATATTGGAGACCTCAATGTCCATAGGTACGTTCCAGATCGCCAGGTGCCTTATTCCCCGTCTCTGTTCCACAAGGAATACTTCACACTGCCTAAGCTACGTTTTGTGGCCCTGATCAGAAATGTCCACGTAGGTGACGTTAAGAAGTCAAATATCTCTTAATTTCAGCCATTAGAAATAAGTATAAAATCCACGTTACCACAATGGACAGATAACGTTTGTGCTGGCCCAGTCCTGGTTCTTCAGGGACACCGGCTGGGTGGCTCTGAGCAGGACAGACCTGCAGTTTTTGCCAGCAAGCACGCTCAATTTGTAATGAGAGAGTACTTCGGAATTCTGTAATGTTCCTTGAAGTACAGTATTTATTTTAGTTTTGTTCTCAAAACAGTAGTTTGTCCTTGAAAGTGTTTGAAACCCTAGTTTGTGCAGCTGGAATATCGTGTTATCTATTAACAGCTAGAGGATGTAATACATAACCTGTGACAGTAAAAATACACCCCTAAATAAATCTTTGCCGTTTGTGAGTTGCAGCTTTGTAGGTCGGCAGCTGCAAGCCACGCGGCTCCCGCTTGAATAGGGCTCAGTCCGCCGTAGGTAAGTGGGTAGTGTCCTTCTGTTCTCGTCAGAATAAATCGTTAAATAGTCCTCATTCATCCGCTCTGGAGAGAGGAGAAGGAGACAGCTTTTAGGGTTTTGGTTTTTTTCTTATGGGAGTGGGGGGAAAAGGGTTCTGAAGGGCTGGAAGGACATGTGAATACAAAGAAATTAGCTTGGATACAAAGAAATTAGCTTGGATACAAAGAAATTAGCTTGGATACAAATACCTGGCTTCTGTCTTAAGACAAACTCATAGAGATTGTAACTCTCTGGCTTTCTGTGAGCAGGCTTGCTCTCTTGCTGCTCAACCAAAGTCACTTAACTGTGAAAATATGAAACTGAAACTGTAAAAGAAACAAGTTTCATAGTAACTGTTACTGGCAGAACTGTAGCTGGCAGAAATACGCATCTGCAAGCATTGTGCCATCATGTAACTGCAAAAATTAGTGGAAATGGATGCAACCAGTAAAACACAATGTTTCTATTCCAGTGACTTGACTTTCTAGGCGGATGTGTAAACCCTGAAGTATTCAACTGGATTCCAGACTTAAAATACTCCTACTGTTCCCACTCTAAGGTTAAGGGAGGTAGCGATCGAAGGATTCAAGAAATAGTCCTCAGTGACATGATTATTTAACATCGCCTTTCTTTTAAGTTGGGGAATTCTAAGCCTGAAGAGCCTTAATGCTTTTTAAAAGCTAAGCAACATGTCTGCGTTCTTTGATACTGTTCCACAAGCAGGATCGCTCATGAAAAAGGCACCCGTGGAACAGAAATGGGCGTACAGCTTTTTAAAAACACTGAATAGATGTTTTAATAGATTAAGGCTGGTGCAGAAAGAGAATCTGCAGGGAGCAAAGTGCCTGGTTTACCCATCACTTCCGTTCTGCAGAATCGCATGCGAGAACGTTTCCTGCCTAGCTGACATACAAATTGCGTGAATGTAGGGCAGTCACGTTGGGTGGCCCTGGCTGTCTCGGGGACTTATCAGTACTGCTGGTAAATTTGCCCCCGCTGATGGCTGCGACTGAACACGTTGCTTTTCATTTTGAGAATCGCTGTAGTTTTTCTCAAGTCTGGGTCTTTAAGCAGGAAGTATCTGGCACAAAATTTGGAGGCAGCTTCCCTTGTTATTTTCTACAGTTCCTTAAAATTATTAGATCTGTTCTCTTGGAACTGTTATGGAGCCGGACAGACCTGGGGGCTTCCTAGCAGGATCAGTGGAAAGCGGAGGGGTTGGACATGCTTTCATTCTGCGTTCTGGCAGATACTGTCCCCTTTTGAGTGAAAACGTTGTAGTGCATGAATTCTCCTTTCTCATGAGCAGATATTAATGCAAGGGTTCGTTTAGTCTGTAAGACACTTTTTTCCCCATCACCTCGTATTTGAGAGAATGCACTTGACTTTTCTCCTGTGCATTTACAAAATATCACATAGGTAAATTATAAACACACACGCAGGCAACCACAGGTTGCTAGAGCAAATGAGAATGAAATTTCATCCAGCCCCGTGTCCCGACTGATAGAAGATGCAGAAGGAGGGCTGTGCTGAGGCGAGAAACTTGCTACCCTACGCACACCAAATTTCATCCTGAGCTTTGGCTGCTAAAAGGAGTGTAATTAATTGTGATTGTTCTGGATGCTCTCGATAGCCAAAGAGCATCTCCAGTCACCTCTTAAAATCTTCTTAATTTGTGAGAAATGTCCTTAATTTGTGTCACAGTATTTCCATTGGAGATATAAACAAGGAGGAAATACTAAGGAAGATACTAATACTGGCTCTTAACTAGAGTTGTTGTAATATTACCCAGCCTTTAAGAAGCAGGGATACCTGTTCCAGAGGAAGGTGTAAAATATAAGCATTTCACCTTTCGCTCGGTGCTTTGACCATAAAAGGCGAGCATCAGCCTCGTGGTTTCTTTCCTCCAAAGCAGGGAGCCTAAGATTTCTCCAGAATCGAGCTCTGCAAAGTAAAAGGAAAGAAGGAACCGAGGGCCGCTCCTTTTGTGAGAGCGCGTCTAATACATCACATCTGAGAGCCTCCTGCGCCAGCCCAGGATGGTATTTAAAGCCCCGAGCACTCCTCCTTGGTGCACTGGAGAACGATTTTGTATTCCGTTCCTTCAGTTCCCACTTACGGTGCCTCTTTGCTCTCACAGCTGCAATATGTGTCAGAGCATGAAATCTAGAAATGGATTTGGTTTCCCAGGTGGCAGCTGGTTGTAAACATTTACCTGCTCCAATGTAGCTTGACAGTTTGGAGAGCGCGGATTCGGGCTGGGAGTGCGTGCGTTTTTCCCCAGACTCGCTGCTCGGAGAGTCTGAAGCTTTGGAATTGATAACGCTGCATCCTTGTTTTATATCTGGAGTTTAATTTATATTACCTGCCTCACAAGCGAGTGAATCTTTTTTTACTTAATCTGGTTAGGGCAGCGAATGGGGATTTTATATCCTGTGGAAGCTATGGTGCGACTGCATTTTTAAGCAAAAATGCAGTGATGCTACAAATTTTTGTCTCTATAACTCATTCTAACGGGGCTCTGAGCAAAGAAGCGTGGTCAAAACTGAATACAATAAATGTTCTCATACATTAACTGGGCATTATGTTCACTTTACCATCTGGAATCTTAAAAATATATATATGCATTTCCACTTTTCACCATATTTTGAAATAATAATTTCTGTTTCAGCAACCCTACAATTTCTAACAGCCTTTTCCAGATGAAGACTCCTCATGGCAAAGGTTTATTCTTAGCTAGTATTTCACTGTTTTACTTTGGCATGCTAAGAGCTATTCAATGTTAATTGTAATTATTTGTCAAAATGAGACTTACTTCTAGATCAAATCTGATGAAGCAAAGATCCGCCCATTATATTTTCTCTTTCATAAATACTCCTTTTAAAGGAGAAAAAACCCTCTACACCTGAAGTCACTAGCCAGGCAGATAGTTGAGGTTTTAGTTTGGATTATCCCCTCTCGGTTGCGGAAATGTGGTTTCCTACAGCGGGAATTGCATTTTTCCGTTGTGTGATTGCAGTCCAGGCCTCCCTGCGTAGCGCTGCGCCCTGGCTCTGGCCATCCCGCCTCTGAGAGTGGCACGCTCCTGCCTGGGGTTTCCTGGTTCAGGTTTGGGGTATATGGTTGGGATAACACCGTGTTTTCCAGTCGGCGTTAGCCACAAACGCCGTCCGGAGCAGTGGAGATGATCCCGTTCTGGGGCTGGAGAATGGCCCCAACCATCTCTACCAGCCTCTTCCCGGCTTGTTTGCTCTAACTGCAAATATGTTTCCGAAACCTAAAATGGGAACGTGTTTTTTTTTAATAGCTACACTGTGCTGGTGTAGGTCTGAATTAGCTAAAATCGACTAGAAATTCTAGCTTCACCTGAAATACGTTACTTGTGAAGGGAGCAGCATAAGAATGACACATTTCCACACGCAGACTGCCTGTTTGACTTGCATGAGTTACTGAGCAATGGAGTTTAGCCTTTGCATTATGGATTTAGATGCTTTCGTGTCTGTTCAGAGTTGAGTATTTTGGTTTAACCTGAATCTCTGAAATTATCTTTTCGTGGAAGCTAAGCAAATATAACCCAATTTTGAACTGATTTGGTGTCTGCACAGAAAATTGCTCCTGGTTACCAAAATTGGTATAAAATCGCGTGGTCAATTAAACTGGAGAAAGTTTTAACGTGGCCTGGAGAAGAGTGCACGCGTGCATCGCATCGACGCCAGGCATATTGAGTACTTGTGTTGCAAGGAAGGTTGATTCGAAAGCGAGTTTCTTGCACATTAATGTGACAGGGAGGGTAGAGTTACTGACAGTGCTGCTATTAAGTATACTTAGCATTAATGAGAGGGAGCTTTTGCATGTCTGTGAAGAAAGGCTCCCTGACAGCGGGATCTGAAAGCCGCCCGACCGTCTTCTCCATGAAGAGGTGAAAGCTGCATTGCTTGGGACATTAAAAACCAGTCCGGGCTGCACGGGGGAGAACGCAGGCTCCTGGTGGCTTTCCTGCCCTAAATCCCGTACAGCCCCTAATCCCTGGAGCAAGTGCTCTCTTGTTTCTAATTCCCGTGACTTTTTGTAGTGCTGCGAGGCCGAAACTCGCGTGCTCTCGTAGGGGTGTTTCGTTAGCAAGGCGTCAGCCCTCGTCTCCGGGTGCTTCGGTCGCGTGCCGGAGGAGCTGCCCGCGCCCGGTCCGGTGTTTCCCTTCTCTGCCTTCGCCTCGTGCCCCTTTTTGCCCCCCTCTCCCACGCGTGGGGGGCACCGGTGGGGCGTCCGCTCCGCCGCGTCTCCCTCGCCCCCCTCGAGAGGCACGGGGCGGCTCGCCGCCTCCGAAGAGCAGCCGGAGCTCGAGCTAAGGCAGCTCTCTCGCAGCAGGATACTCCCTGGAGCAACTGCTTTGAAGATGTCTACGCCGGATCCTCCGATGGGAGGGACGCCTCGCCCCGGGCCTTCCCCGGGGCCCGGCCCGTCTCCCGGTGCCATGCTGGGCCCCAGCCCGGGGCCGTCTCCTGGCTCGGCGCACAGCATGATGGGCCCCAGCCCCGGACCGCCTTCGGCAGGACACCCGCTGCCTCCTCAGGGGCCCGGCGGCTACGCTCAGGACAACATGCACCAGATGCACAAGGTAACGCGCCTGGGCGGAGGGAGGTTCCTGCTGGGTCTCGTCTGGTCGAGCTGCAAAAATAGCTTCTCTTTTAATAGGACAAGTAAAACGTCTTAGGTTTTCGGGGGTCTTTTGAGGCTCACACTTCGTGTTTCCCTTGCTGAAGGATACAGAAAGTCTGAGAAATTGCATTAGAGTTGAGCTTACACATTTTAATTTCCTCAAATGTCAATGCCGTTCTCGGTCTCTTAAGCTTGCTGAAAACTTGGATTTCAAGTGCAGGCTGAAATTTCCATATTCTAAATATGGAATAAAGGAATGAGAAACTTCTAACAAAGATATCTCTCCTTGCAAGGGCTCACTGGGAATTTGGAGTTAAATGAACAAGTAAACAAGCTTTCCTTTTTCTTTTCCATTTCCACCATCAAAGCGTTTGGGCTTTTTGTTTTTTTTAAAATCGTCTGACTAAAACTCCTTTTTCTAAGCAGTTCTCAGAAGTCCTCTGTTTTTTTGATCATCTCCAGTGTCATAAGCTCAAAGACCTAGAAGAAGAAACAGGAGAACATTTAAGCGATTTCAAGTTTCTTTTAAACGTACCCTTGTGCCGAGTCCTCTCCTCACAGCCCGCCACCACTTAATGCTGTTTGTTCATATGGCGCACAGTGCTCTGCCTGCAGGTAGATTTTCATTTTGAGGACGTTGTTGGTAGCATCGGGATCAGCATGCTACAAACGGTGACTCGTTGATGCGTTTGGAGCACTGCTAACCTGCCTACAAGCTGCACCACGCGACGAGCAGCCGCCTGTGCTCTGCCGCGTCAGCCTCCTGTCCCTGGGAGGTGGGGTAGCCAAATCGTCAGTGGTCGCTGCTCTTGAGCAGGTTTTAGGATGTCGCTTTTTCTCTTGCAGCCCATGGATTCCATGCACGAGAAGGGAATAACCGACGATCCTCGTTACAGCCAGATGAAAGGGATGGGAATGAGGCCTGGCGGGCACACGGGAATGGGTCCTCCTCCAAGCCCCATGGATCAGCACTCTCAAGGTTTCTTTCTTTGGAGAACCTTCCTTCTTTGGTGGGGACAGGGCTGCAGATCGGTCCGGGGATCTGCAGAGCATCGGTGGCTCTTTGCTTCCCTCATCCACCGATGCTGGCGTCAGGCGTCGCTTAGGGTGGTGCCTGTCATGAGAGCGAGCGCAGAGGAATCGCGTGCGAGCTGCAAACTTTGTCGAGGGCCATCTGTTCCTCTTCGCGGCCCGATTTCCTCCCGCGCCGAAATGGGCTGTTGAGCGATACAGCGTCGCGTGGGGCACGTCCGCCTGTCCGAGCGCACGGGTCTCGCGCGGCTGGTCAGACACAACCTGTACTTCCGAGTACCCCGGCTGCCGGTTCGGATAAAGGACTCACGGCTGCCGTGAGGACGAGCAGTGCCCTGTTTCGGGGCTGCTTCTAATTCTTTGCAGTGGTAGAAATAATTCTGAAATGAGGGAACAGATAGGAGAGGCAGCATGACAGGAGTGTTGCAGCTCGTTGGGGTGCACGGCAGCTTCGCTGATCTTTCCTGGGAGCACAGTAAACCTTTATTGGTTTTGCTTGTTTTAAGGTTTTGAATTTGGGAAGAATTTAGCACTATTTCTTTCCCTGAATATCCAGTTTTGAAGCAGGTGCAGGCTAGACTGGGGAGGAAGATGTTTTCTGCAGCTTTTTTTGTAATTTTTTTTTTAAATCAGTCTTCCCATCCCTTCTGTTAGGAGCAGTTTGCAGCGCGCTCCTGTGTAACCGAGTCTCTCCTTGCAGGTTACCCTTCTCCGCTCGGTGGCTCTGAGCACGCGTCAAGCCCGGTCCCAGCTAACGGTCCGTCCTCTGGCCCTCAGATGTCCTCTGGTCCTGGGGGCGTCCCGTTAGACGGCACGGACCCGCAAGCGTTAGGGCAACAGAATCGGGGTCCGACCCCTTTTAACCAGAACCAGCTGCACCAGTTAAGAGCTCAGATCATGGCCTACAAGATGCTTGCCAGAGGCCAGCCTCTACCCGACCACCTTCAAATGGCAGTGCAGGGAAAAAGACCAATGCCTGGAATGCAGCAGCAAATGCCGACACTACCTCCCCCCTCTGTGTCTGGGACAGGACCAGTGCAAGGGCCAGTGCAAGGGCCTGGACCAGGACCAACACCTCCAAACTATAACAGACCTCATGGTGAGCGCGGCCTGCCTGCTGCGAGCAGGGGGGCGGATGGACGGAGGGATGCTGCGTCTCGCGGCAGGCGCACGCAGACGCGTTTTCAGCGGCCAGCACGGCGTTGGCCGTTGCCAATGCTTTTGTTTTCATCCTCCTTTGAAGCGCTGCTGGTGTTGCCCAGTTTTAGCCTTCTGTTTGTGCATGTTTTAGCCCGTCTGATTTGTGGCGATTAGCTTTCTGGGGGCAGGGGCTTTGGAGGGGGGGAGGCTGAATCTGGGCCAGCTGGTGTCAAAGGAGTGAGGCGGAGAGACTCCTCCAGGCACTTCAGGACGTGGGTGGGCCGATTCATCCCTCCAGCGCTGCCTGCAATCAGCAGAGACGGCACACCTAGGGTTTAATACGCTTGTGAAAAGACCTGTGTGCTGGTCAGGCGCTGACTATCCGTAAGCAGAAGGATAAAATTTGCTCCTGGCAACTGCATGCAAAGATCAAGAGATTGTAACTTTAATCCACAAAATATCTTACTGTGTTTTTTTTTTTGTTTTTTCCTTTTCCCCTTTCTGTGTTTGCTGGCCCCCGTGCAGGTATAGGAGGGCCTAACATGCCTCCTCCCGGACCCTCAGGAGTTCCCCCAGGAATGCCTGGGCAGCCCCCCGGCGGCCCCCCCAAGCCCTGGCCGGAAGGTAAGACTCGGGGGTGGTTCGCAGCAGGCCTGCCTGGTGTTTCCCCTCCATGCAGTGACGCAGAATTAAGAGCCTGCTCTACGCCGGCCCTTAACGAGGTGACACGCTGGAGGAGAGAGCCTGCCAGCGACGCTCCGTGCTGCTGGCATGAGATGCAGCACGTTCTGCTTGGCCGTGTCTGCAGCATGGGAGCAGTGCGGCACTGCTGCCTGAGGAACTCGGAAATGCTTAGTTAAAATCTTATAAATGGTGACTAAGCTCTCTAAAGAGCTGGCTTAATTTACATATTCTTCTGCCTGAGCTTTATGGGGCTTTATATAAAAACTTCTTTGTACTTTATGAGGCAGCTGTCCAAAGTTTAATAGCTTAATGTGGGTAGGAAGGCCCTTGGATTTGTTTGATGCTAAATTTATGGCTTGGCAGATGGGTGGTGGCTTCAGGTGAGAGAAAAAGTAGCCCAGGTGTACTGTTGAGCAGTCAGGGTTTGTGGACACAGAGCCGCTTTCCTTTTCAAAGGATGGGAAGTGACACAGAAAAGATTTGGGAGTTTTTGCCAGACGCTTTCTTGGGAGACAGGTGCCTTTTACCCTTATAAGGAAAAGGAGAGAAATGGTTTCGCTCTGGTTTGTTTTTGAACAGGACCAATGGCAAATGCTGCAGCCCCCACGAGCACACCTCAGAAGCTGATTCCTCCCCAGCCAACCGGCCGTCCCTCACCAGCACCTCCGGCGGTACCTCCTGCAGCGTCCCCCGTGATGCCACCCCAGACCCAGTCGCCCGGGCAGCCAGCCCAGCCGGCCCCCATGGTACAGCTTCACCAGAAACAGAACCGCATCACGCCCATCCAGAAACCGAGAGGGCTCGACCCGGTGGAAATCCTGCAGGAGAGGGAATACAGGTAAGGGTCACCTCGTCTCCTTTTGGATTACGAGGTCCGGAGAGGCAGTGACTGGCTTTCTTCACTTTTTTTCAGCCCGCTGGTACTTTTTGTTCTCTTGAGGAATACCATAATGATTCCCTGTCCTGTTTTACATCTCGTTAATGCGTGATGTGCAGAGATCTGGAGAGAAACGGGTGTGAGGGCATCTCTGGCAGTCCTGTCTCTCCTGCTTTCCAGGGGTTGACACCACTCTGACATTTTATTAGAGAATGCAGGTGTCTGTCCGCTAGGGAAGAGTCTCTCTGCCATGCCAATTTATTACAAAAGAATTAAATCTCTGGATACCAAATGGATGTTTGGCTGCCCAGGACCTCCATCTTACTTGAGAGAAGGACTTGACAAGTTGGAGTTGTATTTGGTAGCTTCTTGTCAGCTGAAGTGGAAAGGAGTGAAAGTAGATGCTTAGATTTATTTTGCTGGTTTTTGCCTGACATGAAATTCTGTCTCGTTCCTCTGCAGACTGCAAGCTCGTATTGCTCACAGAATCCAAGAGCTAGAAAACCTTCCTGGGTCCCTGGCTGGTGACCTGAGAACCAAAGCTACCATTGAACTTAAAGCACTAAGACTGCTCAACTTTCAGAGACAGGTAGGTTGTCCGGAGGCTGTCTGTCAAGGAAGATCTGATTCGTTAACTAGCTTGTGTCTGTCTTCCTGCTGGCAGATGTCAGCCCCCTGACCAGGGAAAACTGCTTATTTCTTCGCTGTGTTTTTTAGTCTGGAAATGGTTGCCCAAAGACACTTCAGTCTTCTTTCTCAGCAGTGTGGCTGAGCCTCGGGTGGCGTGAAACTCATGAAATTCTAATACTCGCAATGTTGCCTGCAGAACTAATTCTTTTTTTTTTTTTATGTCAATCTCTCAAAAAGCTGCGTCAGGAAGTTGTGGTGTGCATGAGACGAGATACAGCCTTGGAAACGGCCCTGAACGCGAAGGCTTACAAACGCAGCAAGCGGCAGTCCTTGCGTGAAGCTCGCATCACCGAGAAACTGGAGAAGCAACAGAAGATTGAGCAAGAACGGAAACGCAGGCAAAAGCACCAGGTCAGCTGTGATATAGTGAAGTGCTTAGTGTGAGGGCTGCCACTGTCAAAGGCAACGTAGGAGCTGGGCAGCTGGAATTCACAGGCCTCCTGGAGAAAGCTCCCAAGTTAGTCTTCTGATGGTATAAAATTACGAGTTAAATGTTCTTAGAGAATTATGCTGAAAGAGGAAGATCGTTGTCTATATTAAATATGAGAGGAGTATATCTCACTTAGCTTGTGAAGTTAGAAGTCTGTATTAACTCAGCAGAACACACAAATGTACAATTCCTGACTCTGCCTATTCGCCGTTGCTTTTTTCCCTACAGGAATACCTCAATAGCATTCTGCAGCATGCTAAAGATTTCAAGGAATACCATCGGTCTGTCACAGGCAAAATTCAAAAGCTCACAAAGGCAGTGGCCACTTACCATGCCAACACTGAACGTGAGCAGAAGAAAGAGAATGAGAGGATTGAGAAAGAGAGAATGCGTCGTTTGATGGTAAGGCTTTGGTGGGACTGGGGAGCTGTTGTGTGTGCATATATATATATAGCATGTGTGCATAATGAGATGTTATGTACTTAAGGGTGTCTATACTGCTTGTGCTGTTCATGGCATACTTGCAAGGATGGCTAATTTCAGTTAGTCGTTGCTAACAGGATGTTAATGTTCCTTTTTTCCTTAGGCTGAAGATGAAGAAGGATACCGCAAGCTTATTGATCAGAAGAAAGATAAGCGCTTGGCCTACCTGCTTCAGCAGACAGATGAGTACGTAGCGAACCTGACTGAGCTAGTGCGGCAACACAAGGCTGCGCAGGTTGCAAAGGAGAAAAAGAAGAAAAAGAAAAAGAAGGTGAGTTAGAAGTGAAGCTTTGTATGGCGCTAGAATGGTGCGTTGGCAAGAACCAGGGTGGTACTAGCTGGTGGGGGCTAGTGGAAAGTCAGACTGAAGTATGAGCTCTGTTGGAGGCTTTTGGGGCAGGAACTTGATTCACAGGTATGCTGCAGCTGAACTTGCCTGGCTGGGTTTACTCTTCTGCCCCCTTTTCCACTTTTGCTGGGATAGTTGCATAACAAGCACGGCACTGGGATAACGTGCTTATTGAGGCTCCGATTTTGTTGTTTCCTTCAGCGCTGAGCTGCTAATAGTTATCTTCCTTTTCTTTCAGAAGGCAGAGAATGCAGAAGGGCAAACTCCTGCAATTGGACCAGATGGCGAAGTAAGCCCAATAATCTTATTTCATGCCATGCCAAGTAGGATAGAAAACATTTGTTAGCCATGTGCTGAAAAGGCCTGTTATAATCCTTCGTGCTGAAAGGCTAACTGTAATGATGAGTTCTAATGTAATAGGCAGCTAAATCGAGACCTCCTAAAATAGAACTTACACCGTGATGCAAAGAAATGTCTCTTGCCATCGTCAACGTGAACAGTTTTAGCAGGAAGCCCAGTCCGTGCAGTCAGGCTTTAGACCTGCCGGGAAGAGGGTGATTTAGTATTTAGGACATCTGGGAGTTTACGAACTGGAGTTTGGTTTCCTCCTGTGACACAGATTTCCTTTGTTATCTCGGAGAAGTCAGTCGGGTTAGGATTCACGTCACCTTGCTCATCACTGAAAAATGATGGGTTATCTAGTCCCCTCCGTAATCGGAGACAGGCAGCTCCGGAGGACAGCTTGTTCCACCCTGAGAGGTGCCTGCAATGAGGCGATGGACCGTCCTCCAGAGCTGCCTTCACTCACGGTCTCTGGTTGATAAAGCCTTCCCTACAGATGTGCGCTGCAAGGATAAGTACACAAAAGATTACCAAATGTTCAGGTGCAGCTGCAATGAAGCTGTAAAAATGCCTGCAAGGGATTCATGACTTTACATATGCAAGCAGCCCAGATAATGCACTCGGATAATCCATGTGCTTAAAATTACATGTGCTTAAGACTTTGCAAAATCCCTTGTGAGCAGAAGCAGCTTTTCAGTGGTAGTTAGTGATATTTCAAATTAGTTGCTCTTTTATTAATGCTGTTTGGCATCTGAATATGCATTCTTTGTCCCACATAGAGATTCTTAATTGGTACATTCATTTTTAAAAATAAGATGTTAAATCTAGCCAGCTTTCTGTCTTTGCCTGGCCTTTGGTGAAGTGGTATTTAAAACAGCCATTTTCTTCCTAACTGTTTTTGCAGTAGTACTTGAGTGGGTTTGGTTGAAGTGGTGCTGGTTGTTGGTGCAAATGCAAGCTCTGTTTTGAGGTGAAAAAATAAAAATACTGAACTGCAGCCTGACCTTGCTTTCTCAGCCTCTGGATGAGACGAGCCAAATGAGCGATCTCCCTGTGAAAGTGATCCATGTGGAGAGCGGCAAGATCCTCACTGGCACGGATGCACCAAAGGCTGGACAACTGGAAGCCTGGCTGGAAATGAACCCCGGGTGAGTCGCTGCAGGCCACAGGTTATCGCCTGGTCCAGTACAAGTCCAGTGGTGGAAGCGTTTGTTCTCGTCCCTTCGCTCTGTGTCTTATCCGATGATATGCCAGAGCCTGAGCAGGAGTGGAAAGCTCCGATATTTTGGGATCTGAGATAGCGTGGCTCCAGTCTCACGCTGGATTTTTGCGTGTAGTGATTCTCCCTGATGGTGCCCTTCAGAGGGCTGGGACCGACGTTCAGTACTGTGGCAAGAAAAGCGCTAAGCGTTGGCATGGGCCCAAACCCCAAAACCTTGGGAAGCGCAGAGAGCTGAAAGAAGTGGTGCTGTAGATCAGAAATGAAAGATTTGATCAGTCGTACTCTGTTATGCAGCAACTAAAATTATGTGGGAAAGATTTGCAGAGTGCTTAGTGGGTGGTCGTGTACATATGCTCTCAGGCGCATACGTCTTTCCAAGAGCACATGTGACACCTTGAAATTGTTAAGGAAGAAATAAATAAGCATTTTGTTATAAAAGTAATACTAATAACAAAATTCTGGTTTAATCCGAGGGTTTATAGGACCATGCTGATCTCATGTTTTGTGTAGAGTGCTGTCGGCAGCAGATTTGAAATTAAATATTAATATTTCTATTTAATTAGATATGAAGTAGCTCCAAGATCTGACAGTGAAGAAAGTGGGTCAGAAGAGGAGGAGGAGGTAAGGAGAAACATCACCAGTCACTCTTATGCTTTAATATTTCAAATATTTTTGAGAGAATAGGAAACAGCAGTAAATGTAATATGCAACACTAAGCTCATCTCAGTGCTTACTTTTTCCAGCATGGTTCTGAGCGAGTCCAACTAAAATAAGCGTACTTAGGGTAGACTGAAAACCTGTGTAAAGAACAACCACAGGCAGCATGGAGACGGGCGAGTTTAGTTTATTAGCTGTCTGGTTTTCTTCCTTAATATTTTTCACATAATTCTTTGGACATTCAGAGGCACATACTGTGAAGCCGTGCTTCCCATTTTGTTTTTGGAGCTCCATAACACTGTTACAGTGCTCTGTACTTCCTTGACTTATTGGTGCAAGAGGGATAATTTTTCTTTTGCTTCAGAGTGTCTCATCTCCAAGGCTTTCTATGTCCATAATGTGCCATATAGCCAGTCTGTTCATGCTCCCCCACCTTGGGGTCTGGGCAGAAAAAGAGCTTTCCAAAAAATTTACTGAGAAAGTGCTCTGCACCTTTATTTACGCCTACTCTGTAGGTGCCTCTGGATGTGTAACTGGGAGTTTACCCTATGCAAGGGTTTTATACGGACTCGGTCACTGCTCCTGGTGCAGTTGTGCAGGTTTTCCTGCCGTTTCCATCGTGTGGAGGAGAGTCGGTCACTTTGCTTAGAACAGTGCGCTTTGTCTCCTCTGGCAGGAGGAGGAAGAGGAGCAACCGCAACCTGCTCAGCCTGCCCTGCCTGTAGAGGAGAAGAAAAAGATCCCAGATCCAGACAGCGATGATGTGTCAGAAGTGGATGCCAGACACATTATCGAGTAAGCCCCACCTCTTAACTTGCGATCTTCATGGTTCAAATGTTGTGGTCCCCTCTTTTTTCCCCCACTGAAGGTTGGAGGAGGAGGGGCAGGATAGAGTGGTTGCTCCAGGGAGCTTTGCTGGAGGTATCTGACACACTGATACCTGGTAAAGGGAAGCCTGTGGGCTGCCGTTCCTGGTGCAGAAAGAAATCCTTTTGCTCTTTTTGCACTTGGTTGCAAGAAACTCTTACATTTCACCAGCTGAAATTACTTGTAATACCTTAATATCTCTTTAGGTATTTTGACTTTTACACTTTTAAACTCTGAAGATCTCTCTTGCTAGCACAGCACAGACCAAGTACACCTTGATTTTGAATTACGGTTTGAGTAGGATTCAGAATATTGGGGCTTCTGTTTCAAAGTCACTTGGTCACTTCTGTAAATCTCAAGTGCTTTGTGTCAAAGGAGTGAAGTACAGAGGAGCAGTATTTGCTTTGCTCCTAGGTCTTGAGAGCAAGCTTTCCAAAATGAAAGCTGATTTGTTTTGCGTTTGGAAGAAGGAATTAACCACCCCAAGGATTGATGGGGCTCCCAAGAAGATTCCTGACCTGTATCCCCAGAAGGATCATCTTTCTTATTTCCAAATCTTTTCCCCCCAGGAATGCTAAGCAAGATGTTGATGATGAATACGGGGTCTCTCAAGCTCTGGCAAGGGGCCTGCAGTCCTACTATGCCGTGGCCCACGCAGTCACGGAGCGAGTGGACAAGCAGTCCACGCTCATGGTCAATGGCGTTCTCAAGCAGTACCAGGTGAGAGGCTGCGGACGGGAGTGCCTCCGCGCAGCGCGATCGATGCGGCCGCGCGTTACGCGTGCGTGCAGTTTCCAGTGTGAGGCATCGCGTTTAGTCTGGCTGGTGCTCCTGCGTAGCCTGAGTGGAGGCAAGGGTTTAGGAGGAGGCGTGGAGATTTGGGCTGTTTCTTGCTGTTTGGGCAAGAAGTGGGAGTTCAAGGCAGAAGAGGAAGTGAAGCCCCTGCAGTCAGTAGAAATGTGATGAGATTCGATGAGGGAGAGGTGAGGTGCGATCACCCAGGCTGCTGACTGTCTTCCGGTATAAAATAATGAGCCAGGCGTGCTCACTGCTCGAAGCAAAGAATGTTAGCTCGCTGTGCGTAATGCGTGATCCTGAAAGGAGAGGAATACATTAATGCCAGCGACTGGTTTTAAATAATTAAACTAAGTTGTTTAATAGTGTATAGGGAGTTCATCTACATAATGCATAAGATGGGGGGGAGTGTGCAGGTCATTAGCACATCCTTGATATGCGGCTCCTCTGTCTGGAGTCATTGTGTTTAATTTTCATCCCTTGATTCCCCCTTTTTTTCCTTTTTTCTTTAGATCAAAGGTTTGGAGTGGCTAGTGTCCTTATACAATAATAATCTGAATGGTATCCTGGCAGATGAAATGGGTCTGGGCAAAACAATCCAGACTATTGCTTTAATTACATACCTCATGGAGCACAAACGTATCAATGGACCCTTCCTCATTATAGTACCTCTCTCGTAAGTGCAATGTGTGAATTCATCACCCCTTTCAGCACCGAAAAGCATAGAAAGTACTTGGCATGGTTACAGCGCTGGTTCCAGGGCTGCGGTATGATTCTCTGTCATGCAAGGACCAGATTTACCATTCCCTTTTTCCTCTTTTTTTTCCAGAACTCTGTCAAATTGGGCATATGAGTTTGATAAATGGGCTCCTTCTGTGGTGAAGGTCTCATACAAGGCAAGTACTGGCTTTATTTTTGCACTCACCTACTGGGCTCTTCTGGCTGCTCATTTTGTGAGGATTCCTTGAATACCAGGCTGCATTTTCCTCTCCCCAGTATAACAGTGTTTCCGTTATCAGAAGGAATATGAGACTCTTTCTGGCACTAAATAGATTAAATCCACATTTGTTTTTCATTCCTTAACAAGAGAAAGAATCTGACTGCTACTGCCTGTACAAATGTTCTAGCTGCACTGCTTTTATATAACCAGAACAATTGTTGTCATGCTGATAATAACTACTCCTACCCGCTCTCCTTTCTAAGGAATTATATTCTGACTTAATGTTTCTTTCTGAAATTTTTGTACCAGGGCTCTCCAGCAGCAAGACGAGCATTTGTACCTCAGCTTCGAAGTGGAAAATTCAATGTCTTGCTCACTACTTACGAATATATCATCAAAGATAAGCACATTCTTGCTAAGGTGAGTTCTCCCAGCAGAAGGCAGCAGAAGCTCCCTGTGAGGAGTTATTTATTTTGCAGTAGAAGGATCATCCAGCCCCACTGTGCTAGTGGGCATTGTGCAGACCTAACAGAGACAGTCCTGTCCAAAAGATCTTGCGATCTAAGTGTGAGATGAATGATTTTTTTCCCCCGAGTCTCTCATTATCATGTTAGGATGAGAGGAGTTGCTGCTTACCCTGACCAGCCGGAGAAGAATCGATGTAGTATTCTCTGTGCCATTTGTTATTTTTGGCTGCATATCGTGTGATACTGCAAATTTTTTTTCTTCTAAAAAAAGAAAGTCATGGGGCTATAAATATTGTTTGGAAACTATGCAAGATTTTCAGTGCCTTTCTACCCCAGCCGATCAGTGGAGGGATTTTTTATGTACTTAGCAGCATGCCACAGGGCAAAGATCTAATGTTTTAGGCTTCCCCGATGTTTGAAAAGTTGTACCGTTTTAAAAGAATGTAGACAATATGTCAAAACACCTAACGTGAACTGGTTTGATCTTTGCTTAAAATTAGTTCGTCTTGGCACCATAAACAGGCAGCACAGCTTAACTTGGTGACTGGGGTCTGCACATGTTTTCAGATCCATTCAAGCTGATTTCTTACCTTGACAAGGCTTTGAAGGGAACTGTCTTCTCTTTTCTTCTCTCCTTGTACTGCTGAGAGTTAATGAAGTTCGGTTGTTCATGGCCAAAAAGCTCAAGAAATATTGAAATTCCCAAAAGCTAGCATCAATCTCTGTCATCTGTTTGGCATTAGCATTCTTCCTTTTTTCCCCACTCCTTCCTTTTTTTGTCTCTGAGCCAGAGATATAAAGTGCTCCTGATGGGAGCAGTTTCCAAGCAGCAGTTTAATAGGAGTTTGAGTGGGTTTCTACGATCCTAGTTAGCTTTGATCTCTCCTGCTCCCTTGGACAATTCCGGAGGCACAGTTTTATCAAAAGTTGTCAGTGTGATTCTCCAGTCATAGTTGGAGCTCAGTAAAAGTGCTGCAGTGGAGAGAACTGCTGTCTCTTGCCCACGCTTCTGTTGTTCTCCTGCCTACAGATCCGTTGGAAGTAC
This sequence comes from Dromaius novaehollandiae, assembly GCF_036370855.1. NCBI lineage: Eukaryota > Metazoa > Chordata > Aves > Casuariiformes > Dromaiidae > Dromaius > Dromaius novaehollandiae. The sequence goes on along the minus strand of NC_088127.1, from coordinate 1,210,568 downwards.
ATGATTGTGGATGAAGGACACAGAATGAAGAACCACCACTGTAAGCTAACGCAGGTCCTCAACACGCACTATGTAGCGCCACGTCGTTTGCTGCTGACAGGGACTCCACTACAGAATAAGCTGCCAGAGCTGTGGGCTCTGCTCAATTTCCTCCTTCCGACCATCTTCAAAAGCTGTAGCACATTTGAGCAGTGGTTTAATGCTCCATTTGCCATGACAGGAGAAAAGGTATGGATGGAAGGAAGCACTGTGATGGCAGTTTAGGTTGGGACAATTTAGGGCTGTTGTCACCCACTGGGCTTTTTGGTGGTCTGTGTTTGTAAACGTCAGGAGACAGATATGCTCTCAACGTTTTTAACTTGTGCTAGCTAGATTAGGAGCATCATCTTCCTGTAAAGTGCTGTTTCTTTAGCATGGGTTTTACTGGTGGAGTAGAAAACCCAGAGCGTAATTGAATACTGGAAATGAGAGTAGATGGACTGTTCTCCCATCACGTGGATATCTGAGTATCGATGTGAGAAGCCGGTTGGGCTCTTGCCAGTATAGATTCTCAAACCATGAAGGTGCTTTCAGTGCCATTATGTTATTGGTTACGTATCTATTTGAAGAAGCCCCTTCTGAACTGCAGCAGCTGAAGTTATACAGAGCAGGTTATCAAACAACCAGGGGAAGATAAGTGAGCTTGAACTTAAAATCAATGCAGAAACCTCAGGCTGTGGCGATCGCATCAGAGAGGCTTTCAGCTAGAAAACACATCCCAGTTATGCAGCTTACGGAGGTTTTCATTATGTCTTACCTTGACCTTGAGAATCTTGCGGTCTTGGAGGGATGCTGAGGAAAGACAGGAACTTCCACAAATCATTGCGTAATGACTTTTTTTCCTGGGTTCTGGTGCAATAGGTGGATCTGAATGAAGAAGAAACAATTCTGATAATTCGACGTTTACACAAAGTGCTGCGTCCCTTCCTGCTAAGAAGGCTAAAGAAGGAAGTAGAAGCACAGCTGCCTGAAAAGGTAAAGGCTGGAAGAACAACTTTGTCCCGCTCTTCCTGTGTTCGTTCTCATCTTGCTTTCACTTGGTACAGTTTATTAAGCTCCACTAAGTAGTAGCTGGGTTAATTTATCTGATATGAGGTTTTAGAGGTGAGAATAGGTGACTCAGGGTGCCCTCAGGCTTTAAAATTTGATAAATTTGTGCCACACCTTGAAAGGTTTCAGTGTGTTTCTAGTCCAGTGTTTTGGAGATGCTTGCTCACGTTTCTCGTGGAATTAACCTCTCCTTGGTCCTTCCAGGTGGAGTACGTGATCAAATGCGACATGTCGGCATTGCAGAGGGTGCTCTATAGACACATGCAGGCCAAGGGAGTGCTCCTCACGGATGGATCCGAGAAGGATAAAAAGGTTTGGCTAAAGAAGACCTTGCTTTTGGTAGATGCACCTTCGCTGTCAGGCCGTGGTGCTGGGGATGGGCAGCCTGTTCTGCGCGTGTCAGCTGCCCTCTGGGCTTTGGAAGACCTTTCCGCTAACGAAGTCAATGTTAGTTCCTGACAGACTTCAGCCTTCAGCACAAAGAACAGATAGAGCATGAACCCCTTTTGTTCCTTTTAAGAAAATTCAGAGACTGTGGTAACTGGTTCGGAGCAGCTGTGGGCCAGTCCTGTGCTAAAAATGCATGGGCCATCTGTAGATTATGGATCGAGTTTGATCCACTACGAATCCCTCGCGCTTAGAGGAGAGCCTTGGCGGGTGTGGTGCATTTCACTGTGTGGATAGCTGTCTGCTAGGAGATTCACTGAGGCCACCAGCTTGCTTCTAAAAGCAATTAAAAAGTCAAATGGCAATTAATTAAAAAGAGGAAGAAAAAAAGACACTTCAGTTTGGGTTAAAAGCAAAGAGATGGAGATAAAAATTCCTTATTCTTCCATCCACCTCCTTTCAGCTCTGTTCCCCTAAAGCAGCTGGCTTTTAAACATCCCTCACTCCTTAGATTTCTCAAGGTGATTTTAATGTCTTCCTTAAACCTTGAAATTCACCCCCGAGCTAACGGAGGAAAGCCTGTCTGTCCACCCAGCCTGCTGCTGTTTGGGGCGGCTGTCCTGGCTGTGGGTTTGGGGAGTGCACTTTGCCCGGGAGTCGGCCTGCCCTCGGGATACGCCCTGTGCTGGATCTGCGCAGCACTGCTGCTTGAAGTCTTTGGGATGTGCACTCCCAGCTAAATACTTCTAGAACGTTTCTCGTGAACACCTGGATTGCTGTTGTAGTCAAACTCACCTTTTCAATTTTCTGTCTCATTTGTGCAGGGAAAAGGCGGTACAAAAACCTTAATGAATACGATCATGCAACTGAGGAAAATCTGTAACCATCCGTACATGTTTCAGCATATAGAGGTAACGTGTCATCAGTTTTTGCGTGTATGTTGATTACAGGTACTCTGGAAACCTGTAAAAACTATTCTCCCCCCCCCCCAACCCCCCAAATCTGCTGTCTGATTCGAAGGGAGGTGTGAAGAGCTGAAAAGACAAACAGTTCTCGTTGCTGTGTCATGGCTGCACAGACCAGCTAGGATCAGTGCGTTAAAATCAGGAGTGCAGGGGCTAACTGCTTGGCCAGCTGAGCATAAACTCTGCAGCATTGCGAAGACTTCAGTCTCCTTTCAAACCTTTCCTCCTTGCCATCCAAAATGGTTTGAAATCCGCTCAAACACGTTCAGTGAAGCAATATTGCCTAAAAGAGTGAAATCAATTGTATTCATTGCCAGGCTGATCTCTTTAGACACAATCTCTCTCTTCACATAGACAGCAAGACACTCAGTTTTTATCTGGCACAAGGCAAACCTTGTTTTAAAACTGCTTCATTTCTGTGTGTGCTTCCCAACACAGCTGGTCACTTCATGGATAGGACCTTTGCTGTTGCCATTCTCCCTCATTGGACCTGATGGCCAGTTTTTGTTTTAGGGCAGTTCCAGGACTTTGTTGGGTTTCTTGGTTACTTGTGTGTGTGAGGACAGGTTTTTTTGACATTGCTTCTCTTTCTGGTTGCAGGAATCCTTTTCCGAGCACTTAGGTTTCACTGGCGGTATTGTGCAGGGGTAAGTAGAATATTTCAGAATTACAGCAAGCGGAGATATTTTTAGCATTTTTTGTGGTGGAGGTTATTGGTGCATGCTAAGTGACCTAGCAATGCTGCAGTGGGCACTGATAATTCTTAGGAGAGGAAGACACCTTGTTTTAAGTATCGAATTCTCATTTCCGCTCTTCTATACCAGACTGGACTTGTACCGAGCATCGGGGAAGTTTGAGCTCCTGGACAGAATTCTTCCCAAACTGCGAGCCACCAACCACAAGGTGCTGCTCTTCTGCCAGATGACTTCCCTCATGACCATCATGGAAGATTACTTTGCCTACCGCGGATTCAAATACCTCAGGCTGGACGGTGAGCGTCTCCGACGCACGGGGGTGGCAGCCTCCGGCGCGTCACTCGGAGCTTTTGGCAGTGTAAACCCCACGTGTGTAGCTCATAAGCAGTTAGATGAGCTCCCTTTCTGCAGTTGCCGGTGTGTACTCTTGCAGCAGCCTGCAAGGGAAATATATCTGAAACAAACAACACATTCATCAAGCAATAAACCACGTGCAGGATGCAGAAAAAAGATACAAAGCGCCAGCCTTTGAATTTATAAAATCAGACGTTGCTGAAGTTAAGATAAATTAAACTTATCTACTATTTAATCTTGAAAATCTGAAAGATGCTGTTAAGGGCCAGGTGATCCTATACTGTATCAAAGTAATGTAAATATAAATAACTTAGCTGAAGTCCAATTTTAATTCAGATGGAGTGCAACATAAACCACAAGAAGGAAAAATCTAATCTAGTAAATAAGAAAAGTCAGTTCACCATTTTGTGTTGGAATAAGACATTAAATACTTGCAAAAAGTATACATGAAGCCATCACTGCTGAAGTGTGTGCAGACCCATGCCCTCGTGGGTAGCAAAAGCAGTACTAACTCTTGAGAGAATCGACCTTCTGAATAAAGATAGAACTACTAAGAAGTCAAGTGCAAAACAAGATTACGGCACTTATTTAAATTAAGGCTTCTTGAATTAAAGAATTACATGAATTAAATCACTCTCTCAGAACCGTTCGTTCCTTTGATCACAAAATCTATTGACTTCCAGCGCAGGATGGGCATGTTAGTGCAGCATCATCCTCGCACCCAGTACGTGATCCAGCCCTTTCCGTTAAGAGCAGGGCAGTAATTCGCCCTGCGTGCCCGAGCCTCCTGCCTTCCCCCAGTGCTGAACTGGGAGAGCCTCCCACTGTGGTGCTGAGGCTTTGACAGCTGTTGTCAACCACAGCCAGTGTGAGCAGGTGTAGTCTGAGTACTTGCAACTGTTCCCTTTGCTGTAGTGGTGAGCTTGTCTTACACTGAAATATCCCTAACTCTTCTTCGATTGATACGTCTAGGTGTGTGTGGAGACCCTGTGTGATTTGCTGAGCTGAGTTTCTCTGGGTTCCACCTCAGAGAGCTGGAAGAGGATGGTCTTGGGGGAATACAGGCTGGGAGAGACCCTTGCGTGTCACCGAGTCCGGTCACTTGCTGCCGCAAGCAACGTTGTTTAATAACCCTGCTCTTACGCTTACCAAACGCTGTCTTAAAACCAGTTGCGTTTTTGGTACCGCTGTCCTTCTGGGAGGCTGTCCAGAGCTCTGATACTTTGGAGATCTTCTGATCTGCAGCCTGAACTTGCTCATAGACAATGTAGACCCCAAGTTTTTCTTATATGAGCAATAGCCACCAGCTATAGCTGTTCTTCCCCTTTGCCCTGTCCCTCACAACCTTTCTACAGAAAGCAACCGTGTGCCTCCTTAGCCCGTGTTACATAGGCTGACTAGGTCACGCCGTAGCATCCTCTCACCGGACAAGCTCCGTCACCCTGACCGGGCTTTCTCCTCCGTGTTTCATTCTGAATTTGTCATCCTTCGTCACTGGCACGGCAGTTGAGAGGGCTCCTCGCCAGGGCCGTTGACACTGGCACTAATATTGCGGTGTCTGAAGCAGAAGTGCCTCTTCTGGACTTGTCCTTGCCTCCCCTGGAGCTGCGGCGTGGAGGAGGGTGGGCAGATCTTTCCGAACGACGCAGAGTCCCTTCTCCTCCCGCGTCGCCAGATCTAGTGCTGTAGTGCTATTGCCTGGGTGTAACCTGTGGCGGGAATAATCATGCCTCTCTGTTTCTAGGAACCACTAAAGCTGAAGACCGGGGCATGTTGTTAAAGACTTTCAATGAGCCAGGCTCCGAGTACTTCATTTTCTTGCTGAGCACTCGAGCTGGCGGACTGGGTCTGAACCTCCAGTCTGCAGATACTGTGATTATCTTTGACAGCGACTGGAATCCTCACCAGGTAAAAAAACAACCAAGCAACCAACCAAAAAAAGCAGTGAAACAGATGGAGAAGACAGCTCCGGTTTCACTTGCACCCGTAGAAGAGCACCTCACTCGGTCTTAAGTTTTAGCACCTCTCCCTGCCAAGCCTGGAGAACTGCAGCCTGTCATGGCAGCTCAGCCTTACCGCGAAGATCCGGCCTGTGAGCTGTGCGGCTGTATAGGCTGCTTTGCTTCTCCCCGCAAAAGCTGCCGTTTTTGTCCTCCCAACGCCGCCTGCCGCGGTGTCGTGGCCGAGTTACGTCCCTTGTGTAAGAACCTGGGTGTTTGCCGCCTTGGCTCCAGGTGGGGCTTGGTCCTGACAGATGATATAGGCTGGAGAAATGACAAGAGCCTCTTGCAGCTGCAGTTAAGTGATTCATTATGCTAACAGTAATGTTTAAAAATTACCTCTGTCAGCAGCTGAGGTCAGAGAGCCGTTCCTCCTCCCTAGCACGTGTTGCGCTAAGACACCGCAACTTGGCTTTTACCCTCTGATTGTGCTTCGCTCTAAGCCCAGTGCTGGCTGAGAAAGCCGGCAGAAATAGCTTTCCCCTGGAACCAAGCCCCCAGTGATAAACAGCCTGTGAGAGCCAGAGAGAGTGATCCCCAAATACTAGAGGCGATTGTGTTATTTTTTCTTCTTTTTTTATTACATGCATCCAATCTCATAGGATAGAGTAGTCATCGAAACAAATTCTGGTTAACTGAATTCCCTGCGAGTGTAACCTGATCCTCAGATATCGCTGAGAGAGTTCAGTGGGAAGCCTGTATCCCTTTCCCATGGTGTGTTTAAAGGATCAAATATTTATCTTGGAGGGAGCTGGCTTTAAATCACTTGGCAAACAATGCGCGCTTCCCCGGCAGGACTTGCAGGCGCAGGACCGAGCACATCGCATCGGGCAGCAGAACGAAGTGCGCGTCCTCCGACTCTGCACTGTGAACAGCGTGGAGGAGAAGATCCTTGCTGCGGCCAAGTACAAGCTGAATGTTGATCAGAAGGTTATCCAAGCCGGCATGTTTGACCAGAAGTCCTCAAGCCACGAGCGGAGAGCTTTCCTCCAGGCCATCTTGGAACATGAGGAGCAGGACGAGGTAAGGGGCAGCACAGGCCGCTTCCTGCTACTCCAGAGCGCGAATGGCGAACGTGTGGCTGGCTTTGCTCCACTGCTCTTTGCGTCCTTGAGGCCAAGGGCGTGGGGGCTAGAAGGAAGGAGCATGAACACTTGTTTCTATTTGAAGTGAATTTTAGCGTCGGTGAAAGGTGCCGGATTGACAGCCCTGGAGACTGAAGTCCTCTATTTATCCACAGAACAGATACAGCGCGGGCAGCGGCAGTGGCAGTGCAAGCTTCCCCCACACTGCCTCAACCCTGTGCCTGAACGCTGAGTTGGAGGAACCACCTCTAAAGGTGAGAGGGGTTGTTCAGTCTCCACGCCCATTCAATCCTCGGCCTTGCTGCTGAGACTGCCAACGCACGTGCCAGCTCTGATGGTGGTCTTTGCAATGTGGATACCTGTCCGCTAGAAACTGGACTGAGACCACCCAAAAAAACACATCTTTCACGGGCAACCGAACAAGCGTCGGATGGTAACGATGTTCGGTGCTGTGTTCCGAGCGTACGAACTGCCGCGGCGTCTTCTCTCGCCATTGAATCGGGAATTTAAAATCTTGCAGGAAGAAGATGAGGTTCCCGATGATGAAACGGTCAACCAGATGATTGCGCGACACGAAGAGGAGTTTGACCTTTTCATGGTGAGCATGGCACAGGCTGCGGAAGAGAAGTGATGCCTGCTGTTCTTCCGAGTAGCAGCTAAAACGGTCTTTCTAACAGAAATCAACTGAGAGTGCTTAATGGAGCCGTGATTCGTTCGAGTTCAACAGGTAAAACAAAACAGCAGAGCGGGGGCTCAAAGTCAGGACACTCGCGCCTGCCTCCCAGCTCTGGTAAGGGGTGAGGCGCTGGGTACCGTCGGCCCCTCGGTTAGGGAGAGCAGGAGGCTGAGCCGAGCCCCGCGGCCGTGCTCCCGCCGCGGGAAGGAGATGGGGCCTGGAGGTGTGAGCGAGCTCTGCCCTGTCTTGCGTGCAAGCTTTGCACGGTCTGTCGGCTTTACGCCCCTGTACACCGGTTGTAAACCAGGACCCGGGTGTGCTGTGCAGGCTCCCGTTAAAAAAACAGAACCATTTCCCACCCACGAGAGCTCCAGTCCGAGACAACCGTTGGAGGTGGGATGAGGAGCATTTTAAAAAAAAAACAAGAGAGAGAGGGAGGAAAGACCCCTCGTTCCTCATGCGAGAGGAGGAGAGCCTTTAACCCAAAGCCTCATTTGACGATTACAGATCTCAGATGGGAGGCACTAGTTCAGCAAAGCATTAATTGGAATCGGATATTTGTGTAACGCTTTGCGTATCTCCTCCAGAGTCCAAAGTTTTCCCTTCTAAATCACGGCCCCGTCAGACGTGCAGTGCTGGCATGTGTTTATTTGTGTGCCTGACACGCCGGCTGGGAGCCCTCGAGGGACTCGGTAGCAGAAGGTACCAGGCAACTGGTTTGGAAAAGGCTGACGGAGAGATAAGAGCTGCCTGACTCTGGCAAAGCAGCTGGATTAATGAGATGTAACATACTGTAATAGCTGCTTTCTGTCTCCTGTTGGGGCCGTCTCCCGTTTATCTCACCTTGCTTCAGCCAATTTGCCTGTGCAGCGGGGTTTATTTTTAAACAGCGTCTGCTGGGCTGTAACGAGCCGGTAGATATCAACACACTTTCAGTTCCTCACGTGGTTCCTCCGGTCACAGGCCACAGACACCACACGCCCGGGGGAAGCGGAGGGCAGTGTCCTCTGACCCTGGCGGCTATGCCAGCGGCCGTGCCGCTTTCCCTGCCCGTGCCAGCACCTGGGCCAGCTCGGAGAGCCCGAGCCAAGTCCCGCCCTGTCCGAGGCCTGTCCTCGGATCACCTCGGCGCTCTCGTAGGCTGCCCCGTGCCCGCGGAGCTGCGATGCCGCTTCACGCCGGCGCGAGAAACGCGTCAGGGCGGTCACCCCCTCCGTAGCCCTGCCAGCGGCCCCACAACCTCCGTAGCCCTGCCAGCGGCCCCACAACCTCCGTAGCCCTGCCAGCGGCCCCACAACCTCCGCCTCTTGTTGCAGCGCATGGACCTAGACCGCAGGCGGGAGGAAGCGCGCAACCCCAAGCGCAAGCCGCGTCTGATGGAGGAGGATGAGCTGCCATCTTGGATCATCAAGGATGATGCGGAGGTGGAGAGGTTAACGTGTGAGGAGGAGGAGGAAAAGATGTTTGGGCGAGGCTCACGGCACCGTAAGGAGGTGGACTACAGTGACTCGCTGACTGAAAAGCAGTGGCTCAAGGTATACATGGTACAGCATCGTTCTCCAATGGCCTTCTCGATCCTACGCTTCAGCACTCATGTTTGTGTGTGTGTGCAAGAGCAAATACCCAGTCCCGGAGCCTCCGTCGGTGCGTGGCTGCGTTGGCAGCGTGGTGCTCAGCACCCCTCCAAATAGCCGTTCCCACCAGCTCCCGAAAAGCTGCCTCGTACCACGCGGCTTTTCACGTGGCTCGAATTTGGCCAGCCGATCACAAAGCATAGTTCATTCTCCCTCCCAAGCGGGCGCTGCCCGGGGAGCCGGGTCTCGGTGTCACCGCAGGAGGCTGGTACTTGGTATTTGAACACGTCACCTCACCGCATCGCGGGGCCCCGGAGGCTCTCAGTCATGATCCCATGTCACGGTCGGTGGCTGCTCTGGCGGGGTTTGAGCACCCCATGAAGCGCCGCTGGGCAGATTGCACGTCCACGTACGCGGCTGAAGGGTGTTTGTGAGCGGGAGGAGGGAGACGGCCGCCGCTAAAGCGTTAGGGTGCAATATCAGGGCCGGCATACTGAGATCTTTTGGGAAGTGGGAGTCCAGAGAGACTGCAGAGACGCTGCGCCTGGTTCAGGTGCTGTCTCTCTCGAGCCATGTTTCCTCCCCATCCCACAAACAGCCTTTCAGCAAATTCACCCCTCATCGTGAAATACCTTCATGGTCACCCAAAAATCACCTCAGCGGCTGGTATTCCCTTATTTAAAGCAAAAATATGGCACCGCAGAGAGCCTGGGTGCAAGGAGGAGGTCTCTACAGAGCCTCCTCCTCGGGACCTGGAACCCCAGGCCACGTCTCTGGTCCTGCGCTGAGCCAAGCTGCGTCCCTAAGACCCCTTGGAGATGCGCCCAAGGCAGCTGCTTCAAAGAGCCCTGAGCTCTTCGGCAGGTGTCCGCAGCCGCGGCGGCGGTGCCGGCGGTTAGCTCCGACCTGCCGTAGCCGGAGGGTGGTTGAAAAAGCCCAAGAGCACCCGGGCTGCGACCGCACCAGCTGCCTCCCGGGGCTGGGGGAAGTCCCGCGGCGAGCGGAGGGGCCCCGGCAGCCTCTGCGCGGGCCGTCGCGGGCCGCAGCGACGCGAACCGCGTAGCTCCTCGTCGCAGACCCCCCCGCGCCCGGCGACCGCAGTGCTAGCAGTTCCTGTGTTGCTCCCCTGGGCTAGGCGATAGAGGAGGGCACGCTGGAGGAGATCGAGGAGGAGGTGCGCCAGAAGAAGTCTTCCCGTAAACGCAAACGGGACACGGATGTCGGCTCCGCCACTCCTACCACGAGCACCCGCAGCCGGGACAAGGATGACGAGAGCAAAAAGCAGAAGAAGCGCGGCAGGCCGCCCGCGGAGAAGCTCTCCCCCAACCCGCCCAACCTCACCAAAAAAATGAAGAAGATCGTGGACGCTGTGATCAAGTACAAGGACAGGTAAGAGAAGCGGGGGCAGGTGCCAAACGAAACCGCTCCTGCGCGGCCTCTGCCGTGCCGCACGCGGACGCGGGAGCGCGGGCTGGACCCCGGCCAGGGAGCCAAAAACGCCACCGTTCTTCCTAATCCCTGCTGCTCCTGGGTGGCCTTGGACAGGAGCCCGCGCAGCAGCTCTGACCCGCCGGCGCGGCGGGAGTCCCTCCTCGTTTCTTGGCTCGCTGGGGCAGCTGAGCTTTGCAAAGCGCTTGGAGATCAAATGGACCGAATGCTGCGTGCGTCCAGCTGGCAGCTTCGTTTGGAGGGCTGGAAGCGAGGAGTTAATTGCCGGCCTCCCCGCGGTCGCGGATTAGCAGAGGCCGCTTCACGCAGCCCCGGCGAAGAGCGGTGCTCGCAGTCGCACGCGACGAGCGCGGGGGAACGGCTGCCGGCTGCCCGCTCCGCGCCTGGCACGCGCCGGCTGCAGAACTCGTCGCTTGGCGGCAGTCAGCTGCTCTGCCCGCGCTCTCGGAAGCGCTTTCCCTTTCGCTTTGGAGCTGCGGCCGCGCGTCCTCGCGAGTGCCAGCCGCCGTCCTGCTGCGAGGCGGCTGCTCCTGCGCCAGGCAGCCCTGCTGCCCCAGGGTCGCAGTCCGCTGGCGCCCGGGCGCTTCGCGCAGATCCTGCATTCAGAGCCCAAAAACATCCCTGGGGGAGGGACAGGGCTCCGCTCGGCCGGCCGGCGGCCGCGTCCTTTCTCTCCACGTGCCTCTGGCTCGGAGGGGCGGAAGACGGAGACGCAGCTTTCGCGGTGCGCTCGGCTCCGTGCGGCTTTTAAAAAGCCCCTGGAGCAGCAGAGCTGGCTTGCAGCACCTCGCAGAGGCACCCGCAGCCCCTCGCCAGAGCAAAAGAGCGACCGGCTCCCGATGCGAGCTGCGCCGCCTGCGTTTCCGAAGCATCCCTGAGAGCTAAGACCCCCGGGCAGGCGGGAAGGGACCCCCTGCTTCGGGAGGGCGAGCTCGGTGGCGTGCCCTTTCCCTCGGACGGGCCTCCGCGCCGAGGAGCGGGCTGCCCGGCTCTCGCCTTTGATGGGGTCTCTCTCGTGTTTTGCAGTAGCAGTGGACGCCAGCTCAGTGAAGTCTTCATTCAACTGCCTTCTCGCAAGGAGCTGCCCGAGTACTACGAGCTCATCCGCAAGCCGGTGGACTTCAAGAAAATCAAGGTAACACTCGGGAAAGGCGTCCTGCTGCTCCGTCCCTCGGCTCCGGCCCGAGGAACGCTGGAATCGGCGCCGCGGCGTAGGGCTTCTTCCCTGCGGCTCTTGGCTGTCCCGGTCCGAGCTGGCCCGCAGCAGCCGGCCTCGCCGTTGCCCTTGGGAGGTGGCTGCGCTCCCGGGTGTCCGGTGCTGGGCGCAGACAAGCTGCGGCGTACGCCGTTCCCTCCGCTCCCAAAACGCCCCGAGCTCCCGGGGGAGAGCGCTTGCGTCGCGCCCATCGCGAGGCCGCTCGGGAGGGCGAGGGGGAGACCGAGGGCAGGCTCGGGGCGAGCAGAGGGGGACCCGTCCCGTCGGTCGCAGCCCGGCTAACGAGCGCCGTGCAGGAGCAGGACTGACTTCACCCCTTTTCCCGCAGGAGCGCATCCGCAACCACAAATACCGGAGCTTGAACGACCTGGAGAAAGACGTCATGCTGTTGTGTCAGAACGCGCAAACCTTTAACCTCGAAGGCTCTCTGGTAAGGCAATCCACCGCCCGCGCGGACGGGAGCCCTTCCTCCCTGCGACCGCGGGCCTGGGCTGGGCCGGGACGCGAGCAGCCTCCCACGCAGGTGCCGCCTGCTCCCTCCTAACGGAGGATTAACAATGATCCCACCAAAGCAGATTACTGCTGAGCGCAGGGCGCGCGGGCAGAGCCTGCTCTGATCCACAGAGCCCAGCTCGCTCACGCGCGGGGCGAGGGGGGGAGCGCCGTGGCTGCAGCGGGGGGACGCGGGCTCCGCGGCGGGAGGCGATTCTGACCCTCGCGCCGCTCCCGCAGATCTACGAGGATTCGATAGTGCTGCAATCCGTCTTCACCAGCGTGAGGCAGAAAATCGAGAAAGAGGAGGACAGTGAAGGTGAGGACAGTGAGGAGGAGGAGGAAGGAGAAGAAGAAGGATCTGAATCCGAGTGTGAGTACTCTTCCGCGCTCTCGCCACTGCAGCGGGAGCGCTCTGCCTCCTCGCGCGCGCGTGCCGGGAGCAGGACGGCGGGAGGGTGCGGACCCTGGACCTCCTCCCCCCCGGGGCAGGGCCGAGGCAGCGTGTCCGGGGGAAGCTCACGCTGTCTGCGCTCCCTGCTCCGGGGACGGCGAGGACGTCCGGCACCGAGGGGGGTGGCTCACGCGGGGTCCCGATGCTGCACAGCTGCCGCCGAGGCCACGGGCGTCAAAGTGGGGGGCTCCGGGACCGCGAAACGTCTCGGGGAGAGCTGCCGGGTGGGGAAAAGGGGAAACCGGGAAGCGCCGTGCGGAGCAGGGAGCCTCGTCGGGGCTGGTGACGCCGAGCCAGCGGTTGCGGTCGCTGTTACGGCGTCTCCTCCTTCCCCCTGCAGCTCGATCCGTCAAGGTGAAGATCAAACTGGGCCGGAAGGAGAAGGCGCAGGACCGGCTGAAGGGCCGCAGGCGCACGAGCCGCGGCTCCCGCGCCAAGCCCGTCGTCAGCGACGACGACAGCGAGGAGGAGCAGGAGGAGGTAACGGCGAGCCGCTCCCCGCGCCGAGGGGCCGCGCCGCCCCCGGGCCCCCCGCGGCCCCCCGCCCCGCTCACCTCTCCCTCTCGCCTTGCAGGATCGCTCCGGCAGCGGCACCGAAGAGGACTAGAGCGACATTCCAGGGGCCGAGCTTTCCCGGGCGGAGACGCCGCATTCCCTTAGCTCTAACGGGTAGCAACGATGTAGTATCAGACTTGAGTAAACTGTATAAAACTCTTCCATATTTATACCGCAGAGAGATGTAGGACTGTGTGTGTCTTGCCTTGTCCTGACATCAGTAGCGTTTGTAACAGCATTAACTGTTTAAAAGAGTTACGAATCGGGGAACACTTGATATCTATTTTTTCTTTCTATGGCAGTACTGTTTCGGTTGCAGTATTGGATCACCGTAGTTTTAAGCCGTGGATGCATGTGCGTAGCAGTCCACTCCTAGTACTGTATTTTATTAAACAGGCCCAAGCGCCGGCCGCTCGCCGGCGCCGGCCGCGTGTGTCAATGTCACTGGATTTCAAACAGTAATAAATTAAACGAACGTTACCTGGGTTTTATTCAGCGGGACGGGCGGTTCCCGGGGGCTTTCGGGCCCTCCGGCCTCCCCTTTCCGGCCTCCCCGGTGCCTTTCCCTCCTCCGCCTCCGGCTCGTTCCCCGCGGAGCCCCGGGCCCCCGCTGCAGTGCCGGACCCGGATTCTGCTCATTCCTGGCATATTTCCCTGCCTCCTTCCCGGGGGGAGCCGCTTTCCCCGACGCGGAGCCCTGCGCGGCACGCCCTCAATGCCAGGAAATAACGACTAATCAACCAGCGCTGCCCGCCCTCGTTAGGGCGAACAAGGGCCCCCGCAGCCCCTTCCTGCCCGAGGGTCGCGGCGGGGCGGCTCGCTGGGATGCGATGGTGCCAGGGTTGGCCTGGATATCGCGAGTATCACGTGCGATATTGTGAATATTGCATGGGATATTGTGAATATTGCATGGGATATCGGGAATATCGCAGGGCATATCGCAAGTATTGCATGCGATATCGGGAATATCGCATGGGATACTGGGAATTTTGGCCCCCCGCGAGCTAGGAGGGCTGGGCTTCGCGGGGGCGCTGCCATTTTGGGTTTACACACTCTGCCGAGGGCCGGGTGCGACGTTTGCCGCCCCCGATGCAAACGGAGGCGGCCGGCGGGACGGGGCGGGCAGCCCAGACCCCAGCGCCGCTCCCAGCCCCCTTTCCCGTCAGGAAAGCGGCTGCAGGGCGCCGGAGAGGAAACGCAGCCCGAAACGCCCAGGCTGCTGGTGCCACCCGGCTCTGCCGCCCGTTTGCGCAATTTTGCGGAAAGCAGGATCGCGCCCTTTGGGAGTTTCTCTTTCCTTTCTGGGCCGTCACACAAATCCGTGCGTCCGCCCCGGGCCGGCACCGGGCGCTGCGACACCCATCGCTGAAATTTCAGCGCGGATAACGACTTTTGGTGCTGTTTCGCACCTCCGATGCAAGAAGATCCCGCTGCGTAGCTACAATTTGGGGGGAAAAAGCCAAAACCAAAACACGGCACCGTCTGACTTTGCCGCTGGTAAAACCGTGGTGGAAAAAGCTCCATCCGGGCCGGTACCGGCCGCGGCGAAACTCCGCCGGTTCGCAGAGGTTTGGTGCCGTTTGCACGACGCGTTTCACAAGCGACGAGCGAACTTCGCACCGGGGCGCGGCGGGACCGGGGCGGACGGGGCCGCTGTAGCGGCAGAGGGGGTTGGCGGAGCGGGGGAGGGAGGGAGGGAGGGAGGGGAAGGGAGGCCCCGGGGCGCGGGGGGGGCCGGGCCTGGCGCCGCCGATGTCACATCGTGCGGCCGCCGCTCCTCCCCCTCCTGGTGATGCGGCGCCGTCGGGGAAAATCACCCCATGCGAAACCCCTCCCCGGCGCTGCCCCTTGAAATGGGCCGCGGCGCGGCCGCCTCCCCGGCACCGCCGCCACCACCGGCACCGGCACCGGCGGCACCAGCGCTGCTCCCGGGCGCGGCGGAGCCGAGGCGGCACGTGGCGGGCGGCAGCATGGCCCGAGCGCGGCTGGCGGCGCCGGTGCTGGCCGCGCTGCTCCTCGCCGCCCTGGGCGCCGGCGCAGGTAAGGGGCGGGGGCCGGACGCTGCACCGGGGGGGGCACCGGGAGGAACCGGGGGGTCGCCGGGGGGCACCGGAGGGCACCGGGGAGCCGCCGCGGGGCACCGGGAGCCGCCGAGAGGCACCGGGGAGGAACCGGGGGGCACCGGGAGCCACCGCGGAGGCCCCAGAGGGCACCGGGAGGAACCGAGGAGCCACCGGGGGGCACCGGGAAGCCCCAAGGGGCACCGGGAGGAACCGAGGACCCCCGTGGGGGCCCAAGGGGCACCGGGGAGCCCCACGGGGGGAACCGGGGAAGGCGCCGGGCCCGGGGGGTCGCCGCCGCCATGGCCGCCGGGCTGAGGGCAGGCGGCGGTGCCGCCGTTGGGCGGGAAAGGGCGGGGGGCGGGGAGGCCCCGCCCCCCGCGCGCCCGGCGGGCCAACCGCCGCGCGCGCCCCGCCCCGCGCCGCCGCGCCCGCTTCTCCCATTGGCCGCGGCCGCAACTGGCCACCGGCGCGACCCGTTGCGCGCTGGCCAATGGGAGCCCGGCGCGCGGGGAGGGGGCGTGGCTGTGGCCCCGCCCTGGGGGAGCCCGCACGAGGGGCGGCGGCGGTTGGCGGCGGCGGGGCCGGAGCCCCCCGAGCCCGGACGGGGCCTCAGCGGCCCTGGAGCCCCCGGGGGGGCCGAGCCTTCGCCCCGCCGGGCCCCGGAGCCCCGGGGACGGGCCCAGCCCTGAGCCGAGCGCCGGAGCCCCCGACCGGGCCCCGGAGCCCCCCGGGGCCGGGCTCAGCCCTGAACCCCCCCACAGCAGCCGCCTGTGGCTGGGCTCCACGCCTGCCCCATGGACTGTATGGGAGCCCTGTGCCTGCCCCATGGACCCCATTCCTGCCCCATGGACATGAGGCTGGGCCCCACACCTGCCCCGTGGATCATATAGAAGCCCTGTGCCTGCCCCACGGATTCCACGCCTGCCCCATGGACCTGGGGCTGGGCCCCACACCTGCCCCATGGGCCTGGGGCTAGGCCTTATGCCTGCCCCATGGGCCCTGGAGGGGCCCCGTGCTGACCCCACAGATCCAGTTCCTGCCCCACAGACCCTGGGGCTGGGCCTTGGGTCTGCCCCATGCGCTCCAGGGGAGCCCCATTCCTGCCCCACTGACCCCCGCGGGGCTCCATGGACCTGGGGCTGGGCCCTATGTCTGCCCCACAGACCCCGGGGCTGGGCCTCAAACCTGCCCCACAGACCCTGGTGCTGCACCTCATTACTGGCCCCAGGGACCCCCGGGGGGCTCCACGGCTGCCCCACGCACCTGGGGCTGGGCCCCGTTCCTGCCCCATAGACCCCCGGGGAGCCCCACGCCTGGCCCAGAGCCCCCAGGGCCAGAGCCCCCCCCGGCTGCTGTGGGCCCCCCTGAAGCCCCCCAGCGCGGCTGCGGTGCCCCGACCCACCTTGTCCCCCCCATAGCGCGGGCGCCCCACGGCCCCACTGCCCCAGGGCCTCCCGCGAGAGCCGTGGGGCTGGCGGCGACACCGGGGGAGGGCAAAGGGCTGGATCAGCCCGTGCGTGTCAGAGCCGGGGGGGACGACGGAAAGTCGCCCTGACCTCGCCGCGAGCTGCCTGTTTTGCGGCACGTAAACAAATTTCCGCGACCAAGGTCCAACGTCAGCAGCAACAGGTTCAAGGCTCCCGCGCAGGTGCCGTGTGGCGGCCGCGGCCTCGCCGGCGGCTTCGGGGGCTCCCGGCAGCCGCGGCCGCCGCTCAGGCGCGGGTTCCCGTCCCGCAGGCGCCGAGGAGTGCGGCCAGAGCGAGTTCAGGTGCGGCGACGGGGCCTGCGTCTCCCTCGCCTGGGTGTGCGACGGCAGCGCCGAGTGCAAGGACGGCTCCGACGAGTCGCCGGAGACCTGCAGTGAGTGACCGCGGGGGTCGCGCTGTGCCGCGTGCCACGCCGTGCTGTGCCGTGCGCCGTGCACCATGCCGTGCCGCGCCGTGCGCCGTGCGAGGCCTCGCGCTCTCCCCCGCAGGCTCGGTGTCCTGCAAGCCGGGCGAGTTCAGCTGCGGGGGCCGGCTCAACCGCTGCATCCCCGCGTCCTGGCGCTGCAACTCGGAGCCCGACTGCGAGAACGGCGCGGACGAGCAGGACTGCCGTGAGTGCCCCGGGGGCGGGCGGGCGGGCGGGCGGCGGGGCCGGCACCGGGGGTGGACGGCGGGGGCTGACGGCGCTGCCTCCCCGCAGCCCCCCGCGCCTGCGCCGACGACCAGTTCCGGTGCCGCAGCGGGCAGTGCATCAGCCTGGACTTCGTCTGCGACGAGGAGGAGAACTGCGAGGACGGCGACGACGAGCTCCGCTGCCCCCCGCCCACCTGCAACCCCCTGATGTTCCAGTGCAACAACTCGTACTGCATCCCCCAGCTGTGGGCCTGCGACGAGGACCCCGACTGCCCCGACGGCTCCGACGAGTGGCCCCAGACCTGCGGCCCCCGGCCGGGCCCCCCCAGCCCCTGCCCCCCGCTGCAGTTCCACTGCGGCAGCGGCGAGTGCATCCACCAGCGCTGGCGCTGCGACGGCAGCCCCGACTGCCGCGACGGCTCCAACGAGGCCGCCTGCGGTAGGTGCCCGGGCGGGGGGCGGCGCCGAGCCCCGCGCCGGGCCCCCCCGCGCCGCTCACCCCCCGCCCCCGCCGTCCCCCCCGCAGTCGTGGCCACGTGCCGCCCCGACGAGTTCCAGTGCGACGACGGCACCTGCGTGCACGGGAGCCGCCAGTGCGACCGCGAGTTCGACTGCAGGGACATGAGCGACGAGGCCGGCTGCGAGAACGGTACGGCGGGCGGGCGGCCCGGTGCCCCCCCGGGGCCGCGGCGTCCCCCCCGCCGCCGCGCTCGAGCCCCCCGCGCTTCTGCCCGCAGTGACGGCCTGCGACGGCCCCCACAAGTTCAAGTGCCGCTCGGGCGAGTGCATCACGCTGGAGAAGGTCTGCGACAAGAGGCGGGACTGCCGCGACTGGTCCGACGAGCCCATCAAGGAGTGCGGTGAGCGCCGGGGCGCGGCGCCGCGCTGCCGAAACCGGGGGGGCCCGGGGCTCCCGCGGGGGACGGGGAAGGCGGGGAGGTGCCCCGGGGGCTCAGGCGCCGCCGCGCTCTCCCCAGAGGTCAACGAGTGCCTGGACAACCGGGGCGGCTGCTCCCACATCTGCAAAGACCTGAAGATCGGCTACGAGTGCCTCTGCCCCGAGGGCTTCTGGCTGGCGGACGGGAAGCGGTGCGAAGGTGAGGCCCCCCCCACCCCGGGGCTCCGCGCCCGGCCGCGTCCCGCGCGCCGCCCCGTGCCCCCGCCGACGGGCCGGCCTCTCCCGGCAGACATCGACGAGTGCCAGGATCCCGAGGCCTGCGGGCAGCTCTGCGTCAACCTGGAGGGCGGCTACAAGTGCGAGTGCGGCGAGGGCTACCGCATGGACCCCGCCACCAAGGCCTGCAAAGCCGTAGGTGAGCCGGCGCCGCCGCGGCTCCCCGGGCCCGGCCCCGCTCCGCCCGCGGCGCGGACGCGGCGGCATCGCCTCCTCTCGCCCGCCCAGGCCCCGTCGCCTACCTCGTCTTCACCAACCACAACGAGGTGCGGCAGATGACGCTGGACCGCAGCAACTACACCAGCCTCATCCCCCACCTGAAGCACGTGGTGGCCCTCGACGTGGAGGTCGCCAGCGGCACCATTTACTGGTCCGACCTCTCCAAGAGGAAGATCTACCGGTGAGGCCGGGCCCCCGGCGCGCCCCCGGCCCCGGCGCCCTGCCCGCGGGCCCCGGCCAAAGCGGCTCTCGTCTGCCCGCAGCACCTCCGTGGACAAGGCGGGCGACGCCAGCCACCACGCCACCGTCGTCGGCGCCGGGCTGCGGGCGCCCGACGGCCTCGCCGTCGACTGGGTCCACGGCAACATCTACTGGACCGACTCGCAGCTGGGCTCCATCTCCGTGGCCGACGGCGCCGGCTCCAAGAGGAGGACGCTGGTCCGGGAGCCGGGCGCCAAGCCGCGGGCCATCGCGGTGGACCCGCTTCACGGGTGGGTGCCCCCTCCCCGGGACGGCTCGGCGCGCGGCGGCCTTCGCCGGCGAGCTCATGGCCGCGTCTCCCCCCGCCAGCTTCATGTACTGGACCGACTGGGGCGCGGCGGCCAAGATCGCCAAGAGCGGGCTCAACGGCGCGGACAACTTCGCCCTGGTGACGGAGAGCATCGAGTGGCCCAACGGGATCACGCTGGGTGAGACGGGGACGGGGACGGGACGTGGGCGGGGAGGGACGTCTCGGGCCACGCGGGGGCTTTTGGCGGTTCCGGCAACCCCATCCCACGGCCCCCGGTCCCCATCCTCGTCCCGCCCCCCGTCCCGCTCCTGGTCCCATCTCCATCTCCATCGTTGTCCCCATTCGCGTCCCTGTCCTTATTCCCATTGCCGTCTCCGTGGTCGTCCCTGCCCTTGTCCCCATCCTGGTCCTGTCCCCATCTCCGTCCTTGTCCCTGTCCTGTTCCCCATCCCTGTCCTGCTCCCTGGCTCCATCTCTGTCCCTGTCCTGGTCCCATCTCCATCCTTGTCCCCATCTTGATCCTTGTCCCTGTCCTCATCCCTGTCCTGGTGCCCGTTGCCGTCTCCATCCTTGTCCCTGTCCCCATCCTGGTCTCCATCGACATCTCTGTCCTCATCCCCGGCCTCTTCCCCATCCTGGTCCCTTCCTTGCCCCGTCCTGGTCCCCAGCCCTGTCTCAGTGCCCGTCCCTGTCCTTGTCCTCCCCCCGTCCCTGTCCCCGTCCCCTGCTGTCCCCGCGCGTCCCCGGGGCCCCGCTGACGGCTGACGGCTCCCCGCAGACCTGCCGTCGCAGCGCCTGTACTGGGTGGACTCCCGGCTCCACGCGCTCTCCAGCGTCGACGTGGACGGGGGCAACCGCCGGCTGGTGCTGGCCGACCCCCACGCGCTGGCACATCCCTTCGGCATCACCGTCTTCGAGGTGAGCCCGGCCCCGGCCCCAGCCCCCCCGGCCCCCCCGCGCCCCCCCCCCCCCCCCCCCCGCCGCCCCAACCGCTCTCCGCTCGCAGGACACCGTGTTCTGGACCGACGTCAACAACGAGGCCATCTTCAGCGCCAACCGCCTGACGGGCGCCCAGGTGAAGACCGTGGCTGAGAACTTGTTCTCCCCCGAGGACCTGGTCCTCTACCACGCCCTGAAGCAGCCCGCAGGTACCGGCGCCCGCTGCGTCCCTCTGTCCCTCTGTCCCTCCATCCCGCGTCCCTCTGTCCCTCCATCCCTGTATCCCTCCATCCCATGTCCCTCTGTCCCTCCATCCCTGTATCCCTCCATCCCCATCCCTCCGTTCCTCCATCCCTGTGTCCTTCTGTCCTGCATCCCTGTCCCTGTTTCTCCATCCCTCCGTTCCACGTCCCTCCATCTCTCCATCGCCACATCCCTCCATCCCTGTGTTCCTCCATCTCTCCATCCCTGTCCCCATGTCCCTGCATCCCTGTGTCCCTTCATCCCTCCATCCCTGAATTTCTCCATCCCACATCTGTCCCTACATCCCTCATCTCTCCATCCCTCCATCCCTCCATCCCGCATCCCTGCTTCCTTGCGTCCCTCCGTCCCTGCGTCCCTCGTTCTCTCCATCCCTGAACTTCTCCGTCCCCGCGTCCCCCCATCCCTTTCCCTCGCCGCGGCGTCTCCCGCCCGCGTGGCTGACGCCGCCCTCCGGCTCCGTCCAGGCGAGAACCGCTGCGGGGGCGGCAACGGGGGCTGCGCCTACCTCTGCCTGCCGGCGCCCCGCCTCTCCCGCCGCTCGCCCCGCTACACCTGCGCCTGCGCCGACGGCCAGCGCCTGGCGCCCGACGGACGCGCCTGCCTCCCAGGTACCCCCGCGCCCGCCCCCGCCATGCCGGCCCCCCCCCTCCCCGTGCGCCGCGGGGCCGCTCACCTCCCCGCTCCCTCCCAGGCGCCTCGGCCCCCACCACGGCGACGGCGGCGACGGCGACGACGACGACGACGACGTCCCCGGCGCCCGGCACCACCGCGGCCCGCGCGCGGCCCCGGCTGCCCATGCGCGGCCCCGGCCTCCCCGGCACCACCGCGGCCAGGGGCACCGCCGCCACCACCCCGCCCGGTGCGAGAGCTCGCGGCGCGGCCCCACGGCGCGGCCCCACGGCACGGCCCCACGGCGCGGCCCCGCGCGGCGCTGACGGCCGTTTCCCCCCTCTTCCAGCCGAGAGAGGCGTCGCGGCGGAGAGCACGGAGAAGCGGACGGGCCCCGCGGCGCTCTCGGTGGTGCTGCCCCTGGGTAGGTCCCGCTCGGGCCCGGCGCAGCCCCTCACCCCGGCGCCGCGGCGGCGCCCTGACACCCCCCCCCCCCGCCCCCCCCGCAGTGCTCCTCATCCTCGTGGCCTTCGGCGCCTTCCTGGTGTGGAAGAACTGGCGGCTGAAGAACACCAACAGCATCAACTTCGACAACCCCGTCTACCAGAAGACCACCGAGGACGAGATGCACATCTGCCGCAGCCACGAGGGCTACAGCTACCCCTCGGTGAGCCCGGCCCCCCCCCAGGCCCGGCGCGCTCGGGGGGGTCTCGCGCACGCTCGGGGGGGGTCTTGCACACCCTTGGGGGGGGTCTCGCGCTGACGCCTCGCTCCCCGCAGCGGCAGGCCGTGAGCCTGGAGGACGACGCAGCCTGATAACGTCCCGATTCCTCCCTCCCCGCCGCCGCGCTCGGCGCGCCCCGGCACCCGTCGTCTGCCGGCCCACAGAGGAGGACGGGGGCCGGCCGGGGCCCCGGCGCTCCCCGGCGCGAGGCCGGGACGAGGACGCGAAGGGGCCGCCGAGGCGGG
Source organism: Dromaius novaehollandiae (assembly GCF_036370855.1). Taxonomy (NCBI): domain Eukaryota; kingdom Metazoa; phylum Chordata; class Aves; order Casuariiformes; family Dromaiidae; genus Dromaius; species Dromaius novaehollandiae. The sequence goes on along the minus strand of NC_088127.1, from coordinate 1,188,709 downwards.
AGGCGCGGGCGAGTGCCGTCACCCGCTGCGGCCCGGCGCTGCCGCCTCGCTCGCGCGCCCGCCCGCCATCGCCGCGGGGCACCGGCCCCCGGGACTCGCGGCCGCCGCCGGGGCCGAGCGCGGGGCGGTTGTGCACAGCCGGGTGCGGCTGTGCGTGGTTGTGCGTGTTGGCACAGTTGTGTGTGCCTGTGCGTGGTGGTGTGCGTGTTGTGTGCGCTTGTGCGAGCTGAGCCGTGTGTGCGTGCGTGCGTGTGTGTGTGTGTGCATGTGTGTGTGTGTGTGTGTGTGTGCGTGCGTGTGTGTGTGTGTGTGCCTGTGTGCGTGTGTGTGTGTGTGTGTGTGTGTGTGTGCGTGCGTGTGTGTGTGTGTGTGCCTGTGTGCGTGTGTGTGTGTGTGTGTGCGTGTGTGCGTGCGTGTGTGTGTGTGTGTGCCTGTGTGCGTGTGTGTGTGTGCGTGTGTGTGTGTGCGTGTGTGTGTGTGCGTGTGTGTGTGTGTGTGTGTGTGTGTGTGTGTGTGTGGCCGGGTGGCGTGCCGCTGCCCGGCACCACGGCGTTTCTTTTTTGCCTAAACTGTGAAAAAAAACCCAACAAACGTGGCCTTCTGCTGCGGGGGCGGCGGGTGGGCTGGGACCACGCGGGCCCCGACACGCCGGGGGTCCCTCGCACGCTGGGGGGGGGGTCCCTCGCACGCCGGGGGGTCCCTCGCACGCCAGGGGTCCCCCGCCCGGCAGCACCGCGGTGCCTCACGGTTACACGTCACGGACACGGTAAATACACTGTATTTATTTCTCGCCCGTCTGGCCCGTCCCGTCCTTCACCCCGTCTGCTGCTTCCTGGGGCCTGGGGGGGGGCGGGGGGGGTCCCGGACGCCTGGGTCCCCGCTGGCCCCGGTGCCGCGCACGAGGGCCCCGCGCTGGCCTGGGACGGTGCCGGGGGGGCTGGGGGGGCATCACGGGGCGGCGCCGGGGGCTGCGGTGGGCTGCGGGGAGACGCGGCGTCAGCACGGGGCGGCTGGGGTGGGGGGGGGGCTGTGTGTGCCGCACACGCGTGCACGGGGATCTGCGCACAACGCACACGCGTGCACGGGGCTCTGCACACACTGCACACGCGTGCACGGGGCTCTGCGTGTGCCGCACACGCGTGCACGGGGATCTGCACACACCGCACACGCGTGCACGGGGCTCTGTGTGTGCCGCACACGCGTGCACGGGGCTGTGCACACACTGCACACACGTGCACGGGGCTCTGTGTGTGCCGCGCACGCGTGCACAGGGATCTGCGCACACCGCACACGCGTGCACGGGGCTCTGTGTGTGCTGCACACGCGTGCACGGGGCTCTGCACACACGTGCGTGGGCTGCACACGCGTTGCACACACGTGTGCAAGGAGCCGGGCGTGCCCCGCACGCCTGCGCGGGGGCCACGTGCCCCGCACGCACATGCAAAGCGTTGCGGGTGCATCGCGCACACGTACGGGGGCCCCGGCGTCCGGGTGCCCCCCTGTCCCCCCCCCCGCCCCGCGCGCTGCCGCTGCCCCTCACCGTGTCGCCGGGGCGCTGGGGGGGCTCCGGGTCGAGGCGCCGCGGGGCCGCGGGGGGGTCGGGGCTCGGCTCCTGCCTGCGCGACGGGGGCTCAGCGCCGGGGCCGGGCGCCCCCCGTCCGCCCCCCCCTCCCCGCTCCCCCCCCCGGGCCCCGGCGTCCGGGCGCCCCCCCCGCCCCCGCCTCACCCCGGCGGCCCCTCGGGCGCCTCGTGGTACTCGCTGCCGCCGCTGCTGCCGCCGCTCTCCCCGTCCGAGCCGCTCCCGGCCCCGCTCCACTCCCACGCCGGCCTGCGGCGGGGGGGGGGGGACACTAAGCGTCTGGGACCCCCCCGCTGCCCCGCCACCCCCCAACTGCCCCCGGTCGCCCCGACCCCGATTGCCCCCGGTCCGCGTGCAAAAATGCTCCTGCAACTGCCCCGACCCCCCCAGTTACCCCCCCCACCCCCTGCAATTGCCCCGACCCCCCGACTGCCCCAGCATCAACTGCCCCGACCCCCCCGACTGCCCCAGTTAACCCCCCCACCCCCTGCAATTGCCCCGACCCCCCCGACTGCCCCAGTTACCCCCCACCCCCTGCAATTGCCCCGACCCCCCCGACCGCCCAAGTTACCCCCCACCCCCTGCAATTGCCCCGACCCCCCCGACCGCCCAAGTTACCCCCCCACCCCCTGCAATTGCCCCGACCCCCCCGACTGCCCCAGTTACCCCCCCACCCCCTGCAATTGTCCCGACCCCCCCGACTGCCCCAGTTACCCCCCACCCCCTGCAATTGTCCCGACCCCCCCGACTGCCCCAGTTACCCCCCCACCCCCTGCAATTGCCCCGACCCCCCCGACTGCCCCAGTTACCCCCCACCCCCTGCAATTGTCCCGACCCCCCCGACTGCCCCAGTTACCCCCCCACCCCCTGCAATTGCCCCGACCCCCCCGACTGCCCCAGTTACCCCCCCACCCCCTGCAATTGCCCCGAACCCCTGCAAGTGCCCCCCAACCACCCAATTGCCCCCAATTGCTGCCCACCCCCTGCAATTGCCGATTCCCTACGACTGCCCCCAACTGTCCTGCAATTGCCCCCGGCCCCCCAGTTGCCCCCCACCCCCTGCGATTGCCCCCCACCCCCTGCGATTGCCCCTCTCGCCCCATCGCCCTGGGACCCACCTGCAGCCGCGGGCCGTGCCGGTGTCGGTGCCGGTGCCGGTGGCGGTGGCGGTGTCGGGTCCACGGGCGCGGGGGGCCAGCGCCGGGTCCGGGTCCGGGTCCAGGTCCGGGGGGGCCCCCGGGGGCTGCTGCCGGCCCAGGCGGGCCCGGGCGTCGCGCAGGGCACCCAGGGCGCGGCGCAGCTGCCGCTCGAGCACGGCCACCTTGGCGGCCAGCGCCCGCACGGCCGGCGGCCCCAGCTCCCCCTCGGCCACCCCCACGGCCACGCTGCGGCACCCCGCGCCCGGCCCCTCCGGCCCCACCGCCACCGAGCGCCGCCCCGCCACCGCCACCGCCCCCGCCACCGGCACCGGCACCGGCCCCGCGCCGCAGCCGCGGGTGGAACCGACGCCGGACCTGGGGCCCCGGCCGACGCTGTTGATGGAGCCGCTGGAGCCGACGCCGAGGCCGGACCTGGAGCCGACGCCGACGGCGTTGATGGAGCTGGCGGAGCCGATGCCGGACCTGGAGCCAACGGTGTCGATGGAGCTGGTGGAGCCGACGCCGAGGCCGGACCTGGAGCCGATGCCGAAGGTGTCGATGGAGCTGCTGGATCCGATACTGATGCCGAGGCCAGACCTGGAACCGATGCCGAAGGCATCGATGGAGCTGCTGGATCCGAGGCTGATGCCGAGGCCGGACCTGGAGCCGATGCCAACGGCGTCGACGGAGCTGCTGGATCCGAGGCCGATGCCGGACGCAGGGCGGATGCCAAAGCCAGACCTGGAGCCGATGCCGATGCTGTCGATGGAGCCGGTGGAGCCGATGGCGACGTCGGGAACAGAGCCGGCGATGCCGGAGCCGAGGCTGGGCCTGGGGCCGGCGCCGACGCTGTCGACGGAGCTGGTGGAGCCGAGGCCGAAGGCGCCGTCGTCGTCGCCGATGGTGCTGCCGTCGGAGTCGTCGAGGGTGCCGGCGTCGGGGGCGTCGGGGGCGTCGGGGGGGCCGGCGCGGGCGCGGAGCTGGGCCGCGAGCTGCCGCTTCTCCTCCTGCAGCCGGGCCAGGCGGCCCCGCAGCGCCGGGATGGTCTTCACCTGCTCCTCGAGCTCCCGCAGCCGCCGCAGCGCCAGCGCCATCTGCTCGCGCACCAGCCGCAGCGGCCCGGCGCCCGGCGAGGCCGGCGTGCCCGCGCCCGAGCCCGAGCCGGGGCCCGGCGAGGCCGGCGCCGGGGGTCCGCCGGCAGCGGGGTCCTGCAGGCGCCGGCGGGCGTCGCGCAGGGTCCGCTCCACGCGGGGGTCGCGGGGCGGCTCGGCCCCCGGCGCCCAGGAGCCGCGCCGCGGCCGCCGGCCCACGGCCACGCGCCGCAGCGTCAGCCCCTTCTCGATGGCCTCCACGTACTTGAGGAAGTCGAGGTCCAGGCGGTAGCCGTAGGCCGTCTCCAGCGAGTACGGCGGCTCCGGCGGCCCCCCGGCCCCCGGCGGGGCCGGCCCTGCGGCTGCACGGCGCGTCGGACCCGGGTGTCCGGGGAGGGGGCTGCCGGAGCCCCGACCCACCCGGGGCCCAGGCGTCCGGGGACCAGGGACCCCCCCTCCCCAACCCACCTGGGACCCAGGAGTCCAGGGGGCTGCCGGAGCCCCGACCCACCCAGGACCCAGGTGTCCGGGGAGCAGGGACCTCCCCCCAACCCGCCCGGGACCCAGGAGTCCGGGGACCAGGGACCCCCCCTCCCCAACCCACCCGGGACCCAGGAGTCCGGGGACCAGGGACACCCCCCTCCCCATCGCACCCGGGACCCAGATGTCTGGGGACCAGGGACCCCCCCTCCCCATCCCACCCAGGACCCAGGTGTCCGGGGAGCAGGGACCTCCCCCCAACCCACCCGGGGCCCAGGCGTCCGGGGAGCGGGGAGCAGGGAGCAGGGACCCCCCCCAACCCACCCGGGACCCAGGTGTCTGGGAACAAGGGACCCCTCCCCCCCATCCCACCCGGGACCCAGGTGTCCGGGCAGCAGGGACCTCCCCCCAACCCACCCGGGGCCCAGGCGTCCGGGGAGCGGGGAGCAGGGAGCAGGGACCCCCCCCAACCCACCCGGGACCCAGGTGTCTGGGAACAAGGGACCCCTCCCCCCCATCCCACCCGGGGCCCAGGCGTCCGGGCCCCACGCCGCACAGGACCCCGGCGTCCCCGGCGCCTCCTCCCCGTCCCGCCCCATCCCGCCCCGCGGGGCCCCGGCGTCCGGCCCACCTGGGAAGCCGCCCTCCACGTGCAGCACCTGGGCCATGTCGGCGCCGACACCTGGGGACGGGGACAGGGACGGGGACGGGGGCAGTGTCAGCACATGGCACCGGGGACCCCGGCGTCCGGGCGGTGCCGCGCCCGTGCATGGGCTGCTGTGCACACGCGTGTGCGAGCACGAGAACACACGTGTGCAGCTGCTGGAGGGGGGGGGACGGGCTTCTGCCCCCCACCCTCACCCGGACTGGAGGGGACCCAGGCGTCCGGGAGGGGACCCAGGCGTCCGGCTTCCCAGCCTGCCCCGGTCCCGGCAGCTGGGAGCGGGGCGAGGGCCCAGGCGTCCGGGCTGCCGGCCAAGCGCCGCGTGGGGAGGGGGCTGGGCCCCCCCGCACTTCCGGAGCTGGGGCAGCTCCCGCCCTCCTGCCCCAGGGGCCCAGGCGTCCGGGCCAGCACTCGCCCCCGGGGACCAAGGCGTCCGGGGCCCCCGCTCGCCTCCGCCACCCCCCCCCCGAGCCGGGACGGACCCAGGGGTCCGGGCCTGGCACGTGACTCCATTGGATTTTCCAGCCCGGCCGCCCCGAGGCCGCGGTCGATGGGCGCTGGCGGGGACGCGGATGGGGACGCAGACGGGGACGTGGACGGGGACACGGGCAGCGGCCAGGCCGGGCGGGACCCAGGCGTCCGGGCGGGACCCCGGCATCCGGGCACGACGCCCGGTCCGGGCCGAGGGCCGCGGGGGGCCGGGGGGCTCCGAGGGGCCGGGGTCCCCGGTGGGGGCCGGGTCCCGCGCGCGGGGGAGGGAGGGAGCCGCCCGGACGCCTGGGCTCCCCCTCGGGCGCCTCCTTGGCCGCACATGGAAGCAATTAGGCCGCGGCTGCATCTCCGGCTCCGCCGCCCCGAGCCCCCGCGCCACGGCGGGACGGGAGGGGACGGGAGGGGACGGGAAGGGACGGGATTGGGGCGCCCATTGCCCCACGGCACCCGCCGCCCCACGGCGCCCTTGGCCGTGGCGTGTTCCTCGCCCCACGGCGCCCGCTGCCCCACGACGCCCCGCGGCGCCTGTCGCCCCACGGCGCCCCACGGCGCCCGTCACCCCGGCGTCGGGGCTGCCCCCGCTCCCGCTCCCCAGCCCGGAGGCCGCGGCGGACCCCGGTTGTCCGGGTGGGCGGTCCCGGACGCCTGGGCCCCCCGGACGCCTGGGCCCCGTCCTGGACGCCCGGGCTCTCCGTCGCGGCGGCCCCGCGGGCCCCCCCGTCCCGTTCCCCCCCCGCTCCGGCCCCGCGCCGCTACCTCCCGCTCCGCCGCCGCCGCCCCGCGCCGCTCCCGGCCCGGCCCCGGCCCCGGCCCCGGCCCCGCTCGGCTCCGCCACCACGGCCCGGCCCGGCCCGCCCCCGCCCGCCCCGCCCGGGGGAGGGCCGCGCCGGACGCCTGGGTCCCATCCCGCCCCGGACGCCTGGTCCCGGCCCGCCGCGGCGGGGGGGCAGCGCCCGGGCGCCTGGGCCCCCCCCCCGGGACGCGGGTCCCCCCCCGGGGCGCCTGGTCCCCCCCCCGGACGCGGGTCCGTCCCCCCGGGGCACCTGGTCCACCCCGGGACGCCTGGTTCCCCCCCAGGGGCGCCTGGGCCCCCCCGGACGCCTGGCCCCCCCCCCCCCCCCCCCCGGGACGCAGGTCCCCCCGTGAGGCCGCGGCTTCCAGCGGCGGGCGGGAGCCGTTAGAACCGTTAGAGCCGTTAGAGCCGTTAGAGCCGTTAGAGCCGTTAGAGCCGTTAGAACCGTTAGTACCGCGCGAGCCGCGACAGCCGGCAGCGCCATCGGGGCCGTTAGGGCCGTTAGAGCCGCCAGGGACGTCAGAGGCGTTAGAGCCCTCGGCCGTTAGGACCGTTAGGACCGTTAGGACCGTTAGGGCCGTCAGGGCCGTCAGGGCCGCGCGAGCCGCGGCGGCCGGCAGCGCCATCGGGGCCGTTAGGGCCGTCGGGGCGGGGCCGCCGGAGCCGTTAGGGCGGCGGGAGCCGTTCGAGGCGCCGCGGGGGCCGTTGGGGCGGTCGGGGCGGGGCCGCGGGGCCGCGGGGGCCGTTGGGGCGGTCGGGGCGGGGCCGCGGGGGCCGTTGGGGCCGTTGGGGCGGTCGGGGCGGGGCCGCGGGGGCCGTTGGGGCCGTTGGGGCCGTCGGGCGGCGGGGGCCATGGCGGGGCGGCGGCGCTTGGCCCCGCTGCAGTGCGCCCTGCTCGCTGCCTGCGCCCTCATCGCCGTGAGCCCCGGGGCGGCTGGGGGGGCTGGGGGGGGGTCTATGGGGGGGCTGGGGGCGGCTATGGGGCGGTTTGGGGGTGTGGGGGGAGCTATGGGGCGGCTGCGGGGTCTAGGAGAGGCTGCGGGGGGGCTATGGGGTCTGTGAAGGGCTGCGGGGGGTCTGGGGGGTCTGTAGGGCACCTGTGGGGGTCTGTGAGGTCTGGAGAGAGCTATGGGGCGGCCATGGGGGTCTGTGAAGGGCTGGGGGGGTCTATGGGATCTGGGGGTCTGTGGGGCCCTTATGAGGTCTGCGGTGTCTGTGGGGGGGGCCATGGAGTGGCTATGGGGGGCTGTGGGGGTCCGTGGGGCAGCTGTGGAGGTCCATGGGGTAGCTATGGGGGTCCATGGGGGGGCTGTGGGGGTCTGTGGGGTGGCTATGGAGGGCTGTGGGGGTCCATGGGGCGGCTGTGGGGCGCCAGGTCTGACGCGGGGCCACAGGTGTGGGGCTGGGGGCGGCCGGGGGGGGGGGTCCGTGGGGCGCAGGCCTGACGCGGGGCCGCAGCCGTGGGGCTGGGGGCGGCCGGGGGGGGGGTCCGTGGGGCGCAGGCCTGACGCGGGGCCGCAGCCGTGGGGCTGGGGGCGGCCGGGGGGGGGGTCCGTGGGGCGCAGGCCTGACGCGGGGCCGCAGCCGTGGGGCTGGGGGCGGCCGGGGGGGGGGGTCCGTGGGGCGCAGGCCTGACGCGGGGCCGCAGCCGTGGGGCTGGGGGCGGCCGGGGGGGGGGTCCGTGGGGCGCAGGCCTGACGCGGGGCCGCAGCCGTGGGGCTGGGGGCGGCCGGGGGGGGGGTCCGTGGGGCGCAGGCCTGACGCGGGGCCGCAGCTGTGGGGCTGGGGGCTGGCGGTGCTGGGGCTCTGGAGCCGGCTGGCCAGCGGCTCCTTCGGGCGCGTGGCGGGCGCCCGCGCCGTGGTCTTCGTGCACGTGGGCGACGTCTGCGTGGCCGCCGGCTGCGTCCTGGGGCTGGCGGGTGCCGCGGGCGCCTGGGGGGCCTGGGCCCGCCGCCCCCGCCTGCTGCTGCTGGTACGTGCCGCGGGGACGGGGACGGGGACGGGGACGGCGGTGGGGATGACGTGGTGGTGGTGGTGGTGGGGACAGCAGTGGAGGTGGTGATGACACGGTGGGGATGGTGATGACGATGATGGGGGTGTGGATGGTGGTGGTGGGGACAGCAGTGGTGGGGACCGCAGGGGGGAACGGTGATGGTGGGGACGTGGTGGGGACGGCGGTGGTGGGGACAGTGGTGGGGACGGTGATGGTGACGACATGATGGTGGGGAGGGTGGGGATGATGGTGGTGGGGATGGCGGTGGTGGGGACAGCAGTGGGGACAGTGGTGGGGACAGTGATGGTGACGACATGATGGTGGTGATGGTGCTGGAGACAGTGGTGGTGCGGATAGCGGTGGTGGGGACGGCAGTGGGGATGGTGCTGGTGGGGACAACGATGGTGATGACGGTGGGGATAGAGATGACGGTGGCGGTGAGGCTGGCGGTGGTGGTGGCCGTGGTGGTGGGGACGGTGATGGCGGTGTGGGGATGGTGCTGGTGGCGACGGTGGCCGTGGCGGCCTCCCCGGGCTGTGCAACGCGGTGCTGTGTTGCGTTGTGTCGTGTGTCGCGGTGCCGTGTCGCGGTGCCGTGTCGCGTGCTGTGGTGCCGTGTCGCGGTGCCGTGTTGTGTTGTGTCGCGTGCCGTGGTGCCATGTCGCATGTCGCGTGCCGTGGTGCCATGTCGCGTGCCGTGGTGCCATGTCGCGTGCCGTGTGCCGTGGTGCCGTGTCGCATGCCGTGGTGCTGTGTCACGTGCCGTGGTGCCGTGTCGCGTGTCGCGGTGCCGTGTCGCGGTGCCGTGTTGTGTTGTGTCGCGTGTCACGGTGCCGTGTCGCGGTGCCGTGTCGCGTGGCGGTGCCGCGCCATGGCCCCATCCCGGCTCTGGGCAGTTCTTCGTGGTGGTGACGATGCTCTTCGTGGCCGAGGTGGCTGCCGCCGTCTTCGTCTACGACTACACCCCCTTCGTGCGTGCCGGCGGGTTTGGGGGCCCCCGGGGGGGGGTGACAGCGGGTTTGGGGGGGCCCCGGGGGGTGACAGCGGGTTTGGGGGGGCCCGGGGGGGGGTGGATTCCCGTGGGGGGTCCCGGTGGGTTTGGGGCGCCCCGGGGGGCAGCAGGGTCCGGCCCCACGGGGGGTGTCTGGGGTCCCACGGGGGTCCCGGGGGGGCTGAGTCCCGGGGGGTGGGTTCCCATGGGGGTCCTGGCGGGTTGGGGGTCCTGGGGGGGTCCCGGGGGTTCGGGGTGCCCCGGGGGGTGGCAGGGTCTGGCCCCACGGGGGGTGAGGGGGTGTCTGGGGTTCCGGGGGGGTCCCGGGGGCCGGGGGGTGACGGGGGGGGGCAGGCCCGCAGCCTGGTGCTGGACAAGGCGCTGGGGGCCCTGAGGCGCCGCTACGGCACCGCGCGGGACGGCGGCCTCGTCACCGAGGGCTGGGACGCCTTCATGAGCAAGGTGGGGGCGCGGGGGGGGCCTCGGGGACACGGGGGGGGGGACCACGGGGATGCGGGGTTTGGGGCCGTGGGGCATTGGGGACATTGGGGACATGGGGGTGGGGGACCATGGGGATGCGGGGTTTGGGGCCGTGGGGCATTGGGGACATTGGGGACACGGGGGTGGGGGACCATGGGGATGCGGGGTTTGGGGCCGTGGGGCATTGGGGACATTGGGGACACGGGGGTGGGGGACCACGGGGATGCGGGGTTTGGGGCCGTGGGGCATTGGGGACATTGGGGACACGGGGGTGGGGGACCACGGGGATGCGGGGTTTGGGGCCGTGGGGCATTGGGGACATTGGGGACACGGGGGTGGGGGACCATGGGGATGCGGGGTTTGGGGCCGTGGGGCATTGGGGACATTGGGGACACGGGGGTGGGGGACCATGGGGATGCGGGGTTTGGGGCCGTGGGGCATTGGGGACATTGGGGACATGGGGGTGGGGGACCACGGGGATGCGGGGTTTGGGGCCGTGGGGCATTGGGGACATTGGGGACACGGGGGTGGGGGACCATGGGGATGTGGGTTTTGGGGCCGTGGGGTATTGGGGACATTGGGGACATGGGGGTGGGGGACCATGGGGATGGGGGGTTTGGGGCCATGGGGCACAGGGGACATTGGGGACACGGGGATGTGGGGACCGTGGGGTGTTGGGACGTGGGTCATCAGGGAGATGGCGAGGCGGCACGTTGGGGACATTTGGGCATGGGGGACATTGGGGACATTGGGCCACGGGGCTGTGGGGTTTTGGGGCCGTGGGACATTTGGGCATGGGGGACAGGGGACATTGGGGACATTGGGCCGTGGGGCCACGTGACACCAGGATGTGGGTTGGGGGGAGCTGGGGCCGCGGGGCCGGCGGGTGCCATGGGGCCGGCGGGTGCCATGGGGCTGGTGGGTGCCGTGGGGCTGGTGGGTGCCGTGGGGCTGGTGGCGCGGGGCCGGCGGGTGCCATGGGGCTGATGGGGCGGGGCCAGCGGGTGCCATGGGGCTGATGGGTGCCGTGGGGCTGACGGCGCCGTGGGGCCGGCAGCTGCGGTGCTGCGGGGTGCACGGCCACGGGGACTTTGCGGGCTCGGCCTTCGAGGCGCGCGCGCGGCGCCGCTACCCCCGCAGCTGCTGCCTGCAGCCCCCCCGCCCCGCCTGCGACGGGCACAACACCCACCCGGCCGTGGTGCACCCCCAGGTAGGGACCCCCCCACGCAACACCCACCCGGCCGTGGGGCACCCCCAGGTAGGGACCCCCCCACGCAACACCCCCCAACACCCCTCCAAAACAACACCCACCCGGCCGTGGGGCACCCCCAGGTAGGGACCCCCCCCAAAACAACACCCCCCCAAAACAACACCCACCCCACTGTGGTGCACCCCCAGGTAGGGACCCCCCGAAACAACACCCCCCCAAAACAACACCCACCCCGCCGTGGCACACCCCCAGGTAGGGACCCCCAGAAACAACACCCCCCCAAAACAACACCCACCCCACTGTGGTGCACCCCCAGGTAGGGACCCCCCGAAACAACACCCCCCCAAAACAACACCCACCCCGCCGTGGCACACCCCCAGGTAGGGACCCCCAGAAACAACACCCCCCCAAAACAACACCCACCCCACTGTGGTGCACCCCCAGGTAGGGACCCCCCGAAACAACACCCCCCCAAAACAACACCCACCCCGCCGTGGCACACCCCCAGGTAGGGACCCCCAGAAACAACACCCCCCCAAAACAACACCCACCCTACTGTGGTGCACCCCCAGGTAGGGACCCCCCGAAACAACACCCCCCCAAAACAACACCCACCCCGCCGTGGCACACCCCCAGGTAGGGACCCCCAGAAACAACACCCCCCCAAAACAACACCCACCCCACTGTGGTGCACCCCCAGGTAGGGACCCCCCGAAACAACACCCCCCCAAAACAACACCCACCCCGCCGTGGCACACCCCCAGGTAGGGACCCCCAGAAACAACACCCCCCCAAAACAACACCCACCCCACTGTGGTGCACCCCCAGGTAGGGACCCCCTGAAACAACACCCCCCCAAAACAACACCCACCCCGCCGTGGTGCACCCCCAGGTAGGGACCCCCCGAAACAACACCCCCCCAAAACAACACCCACCCCACCGTGGTGCACCCCCAGGTAGGGACCCCCCGAAACAACACCCCCCCAAAACAACACCCCCCCGCCGTGGCACACCCCCAGGTAGGGACCCCCCGAAACAACACCCCCCCCAAAACAACACACCCCCCCACCACAACACCCCCCACCACCGTTGTGCACCCCCGGGTAGGGGCACCCCGACCCCCCCCCCCCCCCCACGACCCCCTGCCGGGTCCAGCGCGGCCCCCAGCACTGCCGGCACTGCGACCCCACGTGCCCCCGAGGTGCCGGGCGCCGAATAGCCCCGAGCCCCGGGCACCCAAATCCCCCCTCTCTGCTCAGCCCAGAGCCCCCCCAGCCCCCCAATTCCCGGAGCCCCTGAGTTCCCGGTGCCTGGAGCCTCCCGAGCCCCTGGTGCCCCTGAATTCCCAGTGCCCCCTGAATTCCCAGCTCCCGCATCCCTTGGAGTCCCTGGTGCCCCCGAATTCCCGGAGCCCCTGAGTTCCCGGTGCCTGGAGCCTCCCTTGGAGTCCCTGGTGCCCCCGAATTCCCGGAGCCCCCTGAATTCCCGGAGCCCCTGAGTTCCCAGCTCCCGCATCCCTTGGAGTCCCTGGTGCCCCCGAATTCCCGGAGCCCCTGAGTTCCCAGTGCCCGGATCCCCCTGAATTCCCAGTGCCCCTAAGTTCCCGGCTGCCACATCCCCTGGAGCCCCCGGTGCCCCGGGGTTCCCGGCTCCTGCATCCCCCCGGGCCCCGGGGAGCCGCGCGCCCCGGTGCCCCCTGCGCCGCCCTGCTGCAGCCCCCCCCGGGACCCCCCCGTCCCCCCAGGGCTGCTACAAGAAGCTGATGGCGCTGATCAAGGAGCGGAGCCTGGGCCTGGGCGCCGCCGCCACCGTCGCCGCCCTGCTGCAGGTGGGGGGGGGGGGGGGGCACCGCCGGGGGGGGCGGCTCTGGGGGGCCGCCCCATGGGGCAGGTCCCCGGGGGGGGGGGGGGCCGTGGGACAGGCCCTGAGCCGCCCCCCCCCCCGCAGCTCTTCGCCATGGGGGTGTCGCTGACGCTGTACTTGGACCTGCGCAGCCCCCCGCCGCCCCCCGCCGAGCCCCCGCCGCAGCCCGAGGCGGTGCCGGAGCCCGAGGGGCCGCCGGGGACCGCCGCCGTCTGAGCGCCCCCCCCCCCCCGTGTCTTCCCCCCCCCCCCGGGAATAAACGGCCCCGGCGTGGGGACCGACCGGGCCAAGCTGCACCTGGGGGGGCGGGACCGCGGCCGCAGCGCCCGCCTTCCCAGCGCGATTGGCCGGGAGCGCTGCCAATCATGGCCAGCCCCGGTTGCCTCGCGCCTGGTTCGCTGCCGTTTCCCTCCCAAACTGCCTCACGAAGCTCATTGGCTGTCTTACGCACCCCCCTTCTCATTGGCCTGCAGAGCTGTCAGTCACCTTCAGTCCTGCCCGCCCACCCGCGCTTGTGCGCAGCGGTTCTAGGTGATTGGTGAACGCCCTGCCAGTCACCCCAGGTGAGCAGGCCGGCTTGTGATTGGCCCAAGTGGCTTTCGCTGCACGCTGGTCCCGCCTGTTGCCTCGTACTAATCGGGGCACGCGTTCGCTGCCCTGATTGATTTGCCTTCATGTCATTCCCTGTAAGCTCCGCCCCCGTCCTCGGTCCGCCAATGGCAAGCTGGCGTGTAACTGCTTCCTGTCTCACTGGCTCTGGGGCCGCCATGACGGGCGGCTTCCTTCAGTAGGCAGTAGGGGAGGGCAGGCTGGGAGTCCGCCCTGCGTCATTGGCGCCGCCGAACGCCAATCAATCGGGGGCCCGCCCCCTTCCCGGCGCACTCTGCGTTTCCTTGTCCAATGGTGGCCTACCGACGGCGACCAGCCTGCCGGGGATTGGTGGTGGGCCGTGTCAATTCTGAGAGGCCCACCCCTGTCGGGTTTCCAATGAGAATCCCCTGTCGACCCTCTCTCTACGCTCGTTGGTCGAGCCACCTGCCACTCATACGCGGTGCCCCGCTTTCCTGCGCTCTGATAGGCCAGCGGAGCGCGCCGGCTCCTTCCTCCCCGGGATTGGCCGTCGACGGCTGCCACTCACGGCGGCCCCGCGTGGCCCATTGGCCGGCGGCGGCGCGGCGCGGCGCGGGGGGGGCGGGCGGCCCACCGGAATCCCGCCCCCCGCTCCCAGCGTGCTTTGCGGGCGTGTGTGGAGAGCGCGGCCTGGTTCCCGCGTCGCGCCCTCGCCGCCGCCGCCGCCGCCGCCATGTCGGACTACAGCCCCGCCGGGCCGCCGCCCGCCGCCGGGCCGCCCGGGGGGGCCGCTAACGCCGCCAACGCCGCCGCCGGGCCGCCGCCGCCGGGCGGCGCGGGCGCGGGGGGGGCCGCGGGCGGCGGGCCGGGCCCGGGCGGCGCGGGGGGCGGCCCGCCCGGCGGCATCCGCAAGGACGCCTTCGCCGACGCCGTGCAGCGGGCCCGGCAGGTGAGGGCCGGGCGGCGGCGGCGGCGGCGGCGGCGCGGGGGGGGGGGGGCGCCGGGAGGGGGGAGCCGCCGTCACCCTCCCCCCGCCCGGTGCGGCCCCTCCCCCGCGCGCGGTCACGTGGGCGCCCCGGTGCCCCCCCACCCTCCGGTTACCGGTACCGCGAGGCGTCCGGCGGGGCCCTGACCTTGCCCGGGGGGGTCCGGGGGGCTCCGGGACCCCGCGGCGGGGCCGCAGCCGGCGCCGGTACCGGGCAGCGCGGAGCCGCCGCGCCGGGACGCGCGGGGGGGCCGGGGCCGAGCAGCCCGCCCGGAGCCGCGGCCCGGCCCGGGAGCCGCCGCGGGGGAAGCGGCCGCGAAAGTTGCGCCGGCAGGAAAAGAAAAAGAAAGGAAAAAAAACCCGAAACTGGTGGATTTCGGCCGGAACCGCGCGGGGCTCCGGGCGCCTCGGGACTCCCCGCCGCCGCGAGCGGGGGGGCGCGGTGCCCCCGCCCCCGGTCCGGCCCGGTTCGGCGCGGCGCGGCCCGCTGCCACCCGCCGGCGCTTTGTCTCCGCAGATCGCGGCGAAAATCGGGGGCGACGCGGGCACCGCGGTGAACAACAGCGCGCCCGACTTCGCCTTCGGGGGGCAGAAGCGGCAGCTGGAGGACGGAGGTGCGGCGGGGGGGGCCGGGCCGTGCGGCCCCCCCGCCCCCGGGGCCGCGGCCCCCGACCGCGCTGGGGCCTCCCCCCGGGGCTGCGGCCCCCCCCGCCCCGGGCGAGGCTGTGGGCCCCGGGGCTGCGTCCCCCTAGGAGGGCCGTGACCCCAGGGCCGGGCCGTGACCCCCGGGGTGGCCGTGTCCCCCCCCCAGCGCCTGGCTGCATCCCCTGTGATGTCTGTGTCCCCCCCCCCAAGCTTAGCTGAGTCCCTGGTGGTGGCTGTGTCCCCCCCCAGGGTGGCTGTGTCCCCCTGGGGCCAGGCTGTGTCCCCCCCCCCCCCCGGCCTGGCCATGTACCCCCCAGGGCCGGGCTGAGTGTCCCCCTGGGGTGGTCGTGTCCCTCTGGGGCCAGGCCATGTCCCTGTGTCAGCCATGTGCCCCCTGGGGCCTGGTCATGTCCCCCCCAGGCCTGGCCATGTCCCCTGTGGTGGCTGCGTCCCCCCACCAGGGCCTGGCTGTGTCCCCCCAGAGTGGCCACGTCCCCCAGGGGCCAGGCTGTGTCCCCGGGGCGGCTGCGTCCCCCCAGGCCAGGTCGTGTCCCCCTGGGGTGGCTGTGTCCGCTCTCGCGGTGGCCGTGTCCCCCCCCCCGGGGTGGCCGTGTCCCCCCAGGGCCAGTGTGTGTCCCCCCAGAGCCAGGTCATGTCCTTCTGGGGTGGCCGTGTCCCCCCTGGGGGCCAGGCCGTGTCCCTGGGGTGGCCGTGTCCCCTCTCGGGGTGGCCATGTCCCCCCCTGGGGCAGTGGTGTCCCCCCGGGGTGGCCGTGTCCCCCCCCCCGGGGCAGTGTCCCCCGGGGCGGGGGCGCCGGCGGGGCTGACGCGCGCTTCCCTCCCCGCAGACCAGCCGGAGAGCAAGAAGCTGGCGGCGGCGCCGGGGGACGGTGAGCGGGGCCGGGCGGGGGCCGGGGCGGCGGCGCCGCGGGGGGACCCGGGGACGCGGCCCGGGCTGCCACCGGCCCCCGGCAGCGCCGGCCTCCCCGGGGCGCCCGCGCCGCGCGCTCACGGCCCTTCCCTTCCAGCGCTGCCCACCCAGCTGGGGCCCGTCCACCCCCCGCCCAGGTGAGCCCCCCCGCCGCCGCGGTGTCACCACGGTGTCACCACCACCGCGGTGCCGCCGCGTCCCCGGCGTCCCCGTTGCTGTCGCATCCCCGCCGCGGCTGCTCTGTCCCCGTTGCCGTCGCGTCCCCTCCGTCTCTGACCCCGCCGTCCCAGCATCTGCCCCGTCCGTGTCCCTGCCGCGGTGGCATCTCTTCCGCGCTCGCCACCGTGTCCCTGTCCTCGCGGCGTTTCTCTTCTGTCTACGGTGGTGGCGTCCTGCCCGTCACCGCGTCCATGCCATGGTGGCATCCGCTGTGTTCCCATCGCTGGTCCATCCCTGCTGTGGTGGCAGCTTCATGTCACCACTATGGTGGTGGCATCTTCACCTTCTCCATCCGCACTGTGCGGCCTTCATCTGCACCCCAGGCATGTCCCCGCCGCGGTGGCATCTTCGTGTCACCGCCGCGTTGGCGTTATCTTCACCTTCTTCATCTCTGTCACGTCGTCTCCACCTGCACCGCAGCCATGTCCCTGCCACGGTGGCATCTTGCTCGTGTCACCACCGCAGCGGCATTGTCTTTGGTCTTTCATTGGCGTTACCTTCACCTTCTCCATCCCCGTTGCGGGGTCTCCACCTGCGCCAAGGCTACACCTCCGTTGTGGTGGCATTGTCTTTGCGTCACCGCCGTGGTGGCGTTATCTTTGGCCTCTCGTTGCCGTTACCTGCACCGTGTCCGTCCCCGTTGCGCGGTCTTCGTCTGTGCCGCGCCTACGTCCCCACCGCGGTAGCAGGTTCTTCGTGTCACCACCGCGGTGGTGGTGGTATCTTCACCACCTCTGTCCCCGTCCTGTGGTTTTTATCTGCACCACGGCTGTGTCTGTGCCATGGTGGCATCTTTGTGTCCCCACCACGTCGGTGTCATCTTCGGCTCTTTGTTGGTGTTACCTCCATCTTCTCTGTCCCCGTCGCATGGTCTTCGTCTGCGCCGCGACTGCGTCCTCGCCGCGGTGCCGTTATCTCCATCTCGTGTCCCCACCACGTCCTCTCCATCCGTGCCACTGCCACCGCGTCCACGTTGTGGTGGCACCTGCTCCGTCTTCTCCATCCCCGTGGTGGCAGCGTCCTCTGTGTCTTCCCCACTCCTCCGTCCCCGCGCCATCCCCTCCGTCCCCGCCATCTCCACCATCCCTCCATCCCTGCGCTGTTCCCTCCGTCCCCGCGCCGTCCCCTCCGTCCCCGCCATCTCCACCATCCCTCCGTCCCCGTGCCGTCCCCTCCGTCCCCGCCACCATCCCTCCATCCCCGCAGCAGCGGCATCCTCTGCGTCTTCCCCACCCCTCCGTCCCCGCCACCGTCCCCCCCCCCGCGATGTC
Source organism: Dromaius novaehollandiae (assembly GCF_036370855.1). Classification (NCBI taxonomy): domain Eukaryota; kingdom Metazoa; phylum Chordata; class Aves; order Casuariiformes; family Dromaiidae; genus Dromaius; species Dromaius novaehollandiae. The sequence goes on along the minus strand of NC_088127.1, from coordinate 1,171,315 downwards.
CCCCCTCTGTGTCGTCCCCCCCCGCCCGGCGCGGGGCCTGACGCGGGGGGGCCCTCGGCAGGTCGACGGTGACGGAGGAGTACCGGGTGCCCGACGGCATGGTGGGACTCAGTGAGTAGCGGCGGGGGGCGGGGGGGGGCGGCGGCGGCCCCCCCTCACCCGGCGCCGTCTCCCGCAGTCATCGGCCGGGGCGGGGAGCAGATCAACAAGATCCAGCAGGACTCGGGCTGCAAGGTGCAGATCTCCCCAGGTAGGGCCGCGCCGAGGGGGGGGGACGCCGCCGTTGTGCCCCCCCCCCCGTGCTGACCCCCCCCTCCCGCAGACAGCGGCGGCCTCCCGGAGCGCAGCGTCTCCCTCACCGGCTCCCCCGAGGCCGTGCAGTGAGTATCCCCCCCCCTCGCCGCGCGGAGATGGGGACGTGTGGCCCCCCCAGCCGCCGCCAACCGCCCCCCCCGTGTCCCCCCCCCAGGAAGGCCAAGATGATGCTGGACGACATCGTGTCGCGGGGCCGCGGGGGGCCCCCGGGGCAGTTCCACGACAACGCCAACGGCCAGAACGGCACAGTGCAGGAGATCATGATCCCCGCCGGCAAGGCCGGCCTCGTCATCGGCAAGGGCGGCGAGACCATCAAGCAGCTCCAGGTGCGCCCCCGGCCCCCCCGCGTGTCCTTGGCGTGTCCTTAGCGTGTCCTTGGCGTGTGCTTAGCGTGTTCTCCGTCCCGTCCCGCCGCAGGAACGAGCCGGCGTGAAGATGATCCTCATCCAAGACGGTTCTCAAAACACCAACGTGGACAAGCCGCTGCGCATCATCGGTGACCCCTACAAGGTGCAGGTAGGGCCCCGCCGTCCCCGTGACCCCCCCCCCCGTGTCCCCGCGGCCCCCCCGGTGTCCCCGTGACCCCCCCCGTCGTCCCCACGCCCCCCCCACGCGCCCCTGCCTTGCAGCAAGCCTGCGAGATGGTGATGGACATCCTGCGCGAGCGCGACCAGGGCGGCTTCGGCGAGCGCAACGAGTACGGCTCCCGCATCGGCGGCGGCATCGACGTGAGTGCGGGGGGGGGGCGCGGGGGGGCCGCGGGGGTGGCGGGGGGGCCCCGCTGACCCCCCACCCCACCCTGTGTGCCGCAGGTGCCGGTGCCGCGGCACTCGGTGGGCGTCGTCATCGGCCGCAGCGGCGAGATGATCAAGAAGATCCAGAACGACGCCGGGGTGCGGATACAGTTCAAGCAAGGTGAGGAGGGGGCGCGGGGCGGGGGGGGGGGAAGGCCCCGGCGGCCCCCCCGCGCCCCCCCCGCGCCCGCCGACCCCCCCGCGCTGCCTTGCAGACGACGGGACGGGCCCCGAGAAGATCGCCCACATCATGGGCCCCCCCGAGCGCTGCGAGCACGCCGCCCGCATCATCAACGACCTGCTGCAGAGCCTGCGGGTAGGTGGGGGGGCGCGGGGAGGGGGGGGCCGCCCCCGCGGCGCCCCCCGCCCCCAGGCCTTGACGCA